>NC_090656.1:165697992-166018643 GCF_040937935.1 Hyperolius riggenbachi | reverse complement strand
TTATGTGTTTTTTATGTCCCGGATATAAGGGTCCCCCCTAACGTGTTTTTATGTCCCGGATATAAGGGTCCCCCCTTATTTGTTTTTATGTCCCGGATATAAGGGTCCCCCCTTGTGTTTTTATGTCCAGGTTATAAGGGTCCCCCCTTACGTGTTTTTATGTCCCGGATATAAGGGTCCCCCTTATGTGTTTTTATGTCCCGGATATAAGGGTCCCCCCTTATGTGTTTTATGTCCCGGATATAAGGGTCCCCTCTTATGTGTTTTTATGTCCCGGATATAAGGTTCCCCCCTTATGTGTTTTTATGTCCGGATATAAGGGTCCCCCCTTATGTGTTTTTATGTCCCGGATATAAGGGTCCCCCTTATGTGTTTTTATGTCCCGGATATAAGGGTCCCCCGTTACGTGTTTTTATTTCCCGGATATAAGGGTCCCCCTTATGTGTTTTTATGTCCCGGATATAAGGGTCCCCCCTTATGTGTTTCATGTCCCGGATATAAGGGTCCCCCCTTATGTGTTTCATGTCCCGGATATAAGGGTCCCCCCTTATGTGTTTTTATGTCCCGGATATAAGGGTCCCCCTTACGTGTTTTTATGTCCCGGATATTAGGGTCCCCCTTATGTGTTTTATGTCCTGGATATAAGGGTTTCCCCCCTTATACGTTTTGATGTCCCGGATATAAGGGTCCTCCCTTATGTGTTTTTATGTCCCGGATATAAGGGTCCCACCTTATGTGTTTTTATGTCCCGGATATAAGGGTCCCCCCTAATGTGTTTTTATGTCCCGGATATAAGGGTCCCCCCTTATGTGTTTTTATGTCCTGGATATAAGGGTTTCCCCCCTTATACGTTTTTATGTCCCGGATATAATGGTCCCCCTTATGTGTTTTTATGTCCCGGATATAAGGGTCCCCCCTTATGTGTTTTTATGTCCCAGATATAAGGGTCCCCACTTATGTGTTTCATGTCCTGGATATAAGGGTTTCCCCCCTTATACGTTTTTATGTCCCGGATATAATGGTCCCCCCTTATGTGTTTTTATGTCCCGGATATAAGGGTCCCCCTTATGTGTTTTTATGTCCTGGATATAAGGGTCCCCCCTTATGTGTTTTTATGTCCCAGATATAAGGGTCCCCACTTATGTGTTTTTATGTCCCCGATATAAGGGTCCTCCCTTATGTATTTTTATGTCCCGGATATAAGGGTCCCCCCTTAATGTGTTTTTATGTCCCGGATATAAGGGTCCCCCCTTCCGTGTTTTTATGTCCCGGATATAAGGGTCCCCCCTTATGTGTTTTTATTGTCCCGGATATAAGGGTCCCCCCTTATGTGTTTTTATGTCCCGGATATAAGGGTCCCCCCCTTACGTGTTTTTATGTCCCCGGATATAAGGGTCCCCCCTTACGTGTTTTTATGTCCCGGATATAAGGGTCCCCCCTTATGTGTTTTTATGTCCGGATATAAGGGTCCCCCCTTACGTGTTTTTATGTCCCGGATATAAGGGTCCCCCGTTACGTGTTTTTATGTCCCGGATATAAGGGTCCCCCCTTACGTATTTTTATGTCCCGGATATAAGGGTCCCCCCTTATGTGTTTTTATGTCCCGGATATAAGGGTCCCCCCTTATGTGTTGTTATGTTCCGGATATAAGGGTCCCCCTAACGTGTTTTTATGTCCCGGATATAAGGGTCCCCCTAACGTGTTTTTATGTCCCGGGTATAAGGGTCCCCCCTTATGTGTTTTTATGTCCCGGATATAAGGGTCCCCCCTTGTGTTTTTATGTTCAGGTTATAAGGGTCCCCCTTATGTGTTTTTATGTCCCGGATATAAGGGTCCCCCCTAACGTGTTTTTATGTCCCGGATATAAGGGTCCCCCCTTATGTGTTTTTATGTCCCGGATATAAGGGTCCCCCCTTGTGTTTTTATGTCCAGGTTATAAGGGTCCCCCCTTAAGTGTTTTTATATCCCGGATATAAGGGTCCCCCCTTATGTGTTTTTATGTCCCGGATATAAGGGTCCCCCCTTATGTGTTTTTATGTCCCGGATATGAGGGTCCCCTATTATGTGTTTTTATGTCCCGGATATAAGGTTCCCCCTTATGTGTTTTTATGTCCCGGATATAAGGGTCCCCCCTTATGTGTTTTTATGTCCCGGATATAAGGGTCCCCCTTACGTGTTTTTATGTCCCGGATATAAGGGTCCCCCGTTACGTGTTTTTATTTCCCGGATATAAGGGTCCCCCCTTATGTGTTTTTATGTCCCGGATATAAGGGTGCCCCCTTACGTGTTTTTATGTCCCGGAAATAAGGGTCCCCCCTTACGTGTTTTTATGTCCCGGATATTAGGGTCCCCCTTATGTGTTTTTATGTCCTGGATATAAGGGTTTCCCCCCTTATACGTTTTTATGTCCCGGATATAAGGGTCCTCCCTTATGTGTTTTTATGTCCCGGATATAAGGGTCCCCCCTTATGTGTTTTTATGTCCCGGATATAAGGGTCCCCCCTAATGTGTTTTTATGTCCCGGATATAAGGGTCCCCCTTATGTGTTTTTATGTCCTGGATATAAGGGTCCCCCCTTACGTGTTTTTATGTCCCGGATATTAGGGTCCCCCCTTATGTGTTTTTATGTCCTGGATATAAGGGTTTCCCCCCTTATGTGTTTTTATGTCCCGGATATAATGGTCCCCCCTTATGTGTTTTTATGTCCCGGATATAAGGGTCCCCCCTTATGTGTTTTTATGTCCCAGATATAAGGGTCCCCACTTATGTGTTTCATGTCCTGGATATAAGGGTTTCCCCCCTTATACGTTTTTATGTCCCGGATATAATGGTCCCCCCTTATGTGTTTTTATAACCCGGATATAAGGGTCCCCCTTATGTGTTTTTATGTCCTGGATATAAAGGTCCCCCCTTATGTGTTTTTATGTCCCAGATATAAGGGTCCCCCCTTATGTGTTTTTATGTCCCGGATATAAGGGTCCCCCCTTATGTGTTTTTATGTCCCGGATATAAGGGTCCCCCCTTACGTGTTTTTATGTCCCGGAAATAAGGGTCCCCCCTTATGTGTTTTTATGTCCCAGATATAAGGGTCCCCACTTATGTGTTTCATGTCCTGGATATAAGGGTTTCCCCCCTTATACGTTTTTATGTCCCGGATATAATGGTCCCCCCTTATGTGTTTTTATGTCCCGGATATAAGGGTCCCCCTTATGTGTTTTTATGTCCTGGATATAAAGGTCCCCCCTTATGTGTTTTTATGTCCCAGATATAAGGGTCCCCCCTTATGTGTTTTTATGTCCCGGATATAAGGGTCCCCCCTTATGTGTTTTTATGTCCCGGATATAAGGGTCCCCCCTTACGTGTTTTTATGTCCCGGATATAAGGGTCCCCCCTTATGTGTTTTTATGTCCCGGATATAAGGGTCCCCCTTATGTGTTTTTATGTCCCGGATATAAGGGTCCCCCATATGTGTTTTTATGTCCTGGATATAAGGGTCCCCCCTTATGTGTTTTTATGTCCCGGATATAAGGGTCCCACCTTACGTGTTTTTATGTCCCGGATATAAGGGTCCCCCCTTATGTGTTTTTATGTCCCGGATATAAGGGTCCTCCCTTATGTGTTTTTATGTCCCGGATATAAGGGTCCCCCCTTATGTGTTTTTATGTCCCGGATATAAGGGTCCCCCTTATGTGTTTTTATGTCCCGGATATAAGGGTCCCCCGTTACGTGTTTTTATTTCCCGGATATAAGGGTCCCCCCTTATGTGTTTTTATGTCCCGGATATAAGGGTCCCCCCTTATGTGTTTCATGTCCCGAAAATAAGGGTCCCCCTTATGTGTTTCATGTCCCGGATATAAGGGTCCCCCCTTATGTGTTTTTATGTCCCGGATATAAGGGTCCCCCCTTACGTGTTTTTATGTCCCGGATATTAGGGTCCCCCTTATGTGTTTTTATGTCCTGGATATAAGGGTTTCCCCCCTTATACGTTTTGATGTCCCGGATATAAGGGTCCTCCCTTATGTGTTTTTATGTCCCGGATATAAGGGTCCCCCCTTATGTGTTTTTATGTCCCGGATATAAGGGTCCCCCCTTATGTGTTTTTATGTCCTGGATAAAAGGGTCCCCCCTTATGTGTTTTTATGTCCCGGATATAAGGGTCCCCCCTTACGTGTTTTTATGTCCCGGATATAAGGGTCCCCCCTTATGTGTTTTTATGTCCCGGATATAAGGGTCCCCCCTTACGTGTTTTTATGTCCCGGATATAAGGGTCCCCCCTTATGTGTTTTTATGTCCCGGATATAAGGGTCCCCCCTTATGTGTTTTTATGTCCCGGATATAAGGGTCCCTCCTTATGTGTTTCATGTCCGGGATATAAGGGTCCCCCCTTATGTGTTTCATGTCCCGTATATAAGGATCCCCCCTTATGTGTTTTTATGTCCTGGATATAAGGGTCCCCCCTTACGTGTTTTTATGTCCCGGATATTAGGGTCCCCCCTTATGTGTTTTTATGTCCTGGATATAAGGGTTTCCCCCCTTATACGTTTTTATGTCCCGGATATAATGGACCCCCTTATGTGTTTTTATGTCCCGGATATAAGGGTCCCCCCTTATGTGTTTTTATGTCCCAGATATAAGGGTCCCCCCTTATGTGTTTCATGTCCTGGATATAAGGGGCCCCCTTATGTATTTCATGTCCCGGAAATAAGTGTCCCCCCTTACGTGTTTTTATGACCCGGATATAAGGGTCCCCCCTTATGTGTTTTTATGTCCCGGATATAAGGGTCCCCCCTTATCTGTTTTTATGTCCCGGATATAAGGTTCCCCCCTTACGTGTTTTTATGTCCCGGATATAAGGGTCCCCCTTATGTGTTTTTATGTCCCGGATATAAGGGTCCCCCCTTATGTGTTTTTATGTCCCGGATATAAGGGTCCCCCCTTATGTGTTTTTATGTCCTGGATATAAGGGTCCCCCCTTATGTGTTTTTATGTCCCGGATATAAGGGTCCCCCCTTACGTGTTTTTATGTCCCGGATATAAGGGTCCCCCCTTATGTGTTTTTATGTCCCGGATATAAGGGTCCCCCCTTACATGTTTTTATGTCCCGGATATAAGTGTCCCCCCTTATGTGTTTTTATGTCCCGGATATAAGGGTCCCCCCTTACGTGTTTTTATGTCCCGGATATAAGGGTCCCCCCTTATGTGTTTTTATGTCCCGGATATAAGGGTCCCCCCTTATGTGTTTTTATGTCCCGGATATAAGGATACCCCCTTACGTGTTTTTAAGGCTCGGATATAAGGGTCCCCCCTTATGTGTTTTTATGTCCCGGATATAAGGGTCCCCCCTTATGTGTTTTTATGTCCCGGATATAAGGGTCCCCCCTTATGTGTTTTTATGTCCCGGATATAAGGGTCCTCCCTTATGTGTTTTTATGTCCTGGATATAAGGGTCCCCCCTTATGTGTTTTTATGTCCCGGATATAAGGGTCCCCCCTTACGTGTTTTTATGTCCCGGATATAAGGGTCCCCCCTTATGTGTTTTTATGTCCCGGATATAAGGGTCCCCCCTTACGTGTTTTTATGTCCCGGATATAAGGGTCCCCCCTTATGTGTTTTTATGTCCCGATTATAAGGGTCCCCCCTTATGTGTTTTTATGTCCCGGATATAAGGATACCCCCTTACGTGTTTTTAAGGCCCGGATATAAGGGCCCCCCCTTATGTGTTTTTATGTCCCGGATATAAGGGTCCCCCCTTATGTGTTTTTGTGTCCCGGATATAATGGTCCCCCCTTATATGTTTTTATGTCCTGAATATAAGGATCCCCCTTATGTGTTTTTATATCCCGGATATAAGGGTCCCCCCTTATGTGTTTTTATGTCCCGGATATAAGGGTCCCCCCTTCCGTGTTTTTATGTCCCGGATATAAGGGTCCCCCCTTATGTGTTTTTATGTCCCGGATATAAGGGTCCCCCCTTATGTGTTTTTATGTCCCGGATATAAGGGTCCCCCCTTACGTGTTTTTATGTCCCGGATATAAGGGTCCCCCCTTACGTGTTTTTATGTCCCGGATATAAGGGTCCCCCCTTATGTGTTTTTATGTCCCGGATATAAGGGTCCCCCCTTACGTGTTTTTATGTCCCGGATATAAGGGTCCCCCGTTACGTGTTTTTATGTCCCGGATATAAGGGTCCCCCCTTACGTATTTTTATGTCCCGGATATAAGGGTCCCCCCTTATGTGTTTTTATGTCCCGGATATAAGGGTCCCCCCTTATGTGTTGTTATGTCCCGGATATAAGGGTCCCCCCTTATGTGTTGTTATGTTCCGGATATAAGGGTCCCCCCTAACGTGTTTTTATGTCCCGGATATAAGGGTCCCCCCTAACGTGTTTTTATGTCCCGGATATAAGGGTCCCCCCTTATGTGTTTTTATGTCCCGGATATAAGGGTCCCCCCTTGTGTTTTTATGTTCAGGTTATAAGGGTCCCCCTTATGTGTTTTTATGTCCCGGATATAAGGGTCCCCCCTAACGTGTTTTTATGTCCCGGATATAAGGGTCCCCCCTTATGTGTTTTTATGTCCCGGATATAAGGGTCCCCCGTTACGTGTTTTTATGTCCCGGATATAAGCGTCCCCCCTTACGTATTTTTATGTCCCGGATATAAGGGTCCCCCCTTATGTGTTTTTATGTCCCAGATATAAGGGTCCCCCCTTATGCGTTGTTATGTCCCGGATATAAGGGTCCCCCTTATGTGTTTTTATGTCCCGGATATAAGGGTCCCCCCTAACGTGTTTTTATGTCCCGGATATAAGGGTCCCCCCTTATGTGTTTTTATGTCCCGGATATAAGGGTCCCCCCTTGTGTTTTTATGTCCAGGTTATAAGGGTCCCCCCTTACGTGTTTTTATGTCCCGGATATAAGGGTCCCCCCTTATGTGTTTTTATGTCCCGGATATAAGGGTCCCCCCTTATGTGTTTTTATGTCCCGGATATAAGGGTCCCCTCTTATGTGTTTTTATGTCCCGGATATAAGGTTCCCCCCTTATGTGTTTTTATGTCCCGGATATAAGGGTCCCCCCTTATGTGTTTTTATGTCCCGGATATAAGGGTCCCCCTTATGTGTTTTTATGTCCCGGATATAAGGGTCCCCCGTTACGTGTTTTTATTTCCCGGATATAAGGGTCCCCCCTTATGTGTTTTTATGTCCCGGATATAAGGGTCCCCCCTTATGTGTTTCATGTCCCGAAAATAAGGGTCCCCCTTATGTGTTTCATGTCCCGGATATAAGGGTCCCCCCTTATGTGTTTTTATGTCCCGGATATAAGGGTCCCCCCTTACGTGTTTTTATGTCCCGGATATTAGGGTCCCCCTTATGTGTTTTTATGTCCTGGATATAAGGGTTTCCCCCCTTATACGTTTTGATGTCCCGGATATAAGGGTCCTCCCTTATGTGTTTTTATGTCCCGGATATAAGGGACCCACCTTATGTGTTTTTATGTCCCGGATATAAGGGTCCCCCCTTATGTGTTTTTATGTCCCGGATATAAGGGTCCCCCCTTATGTGTTTTTATGTCCTGGATAAAAGGGTCCCCCCTTATGTGTTTTTATGTCCCGGATATAAGGGTCCCCCCTTACGTGTTTTTATGTCCCGGATATAAGGGTCCCCCCTTATGTGTTTTTATGTCCCGGATATAAGGGTCCCCCCTTACGTGTTTTTATGTCCCGGATATAAGGGTCCCCCCTTATGTGTTTTTATGTCCCGGATATAAGGGTCCCCCCTTATGTGTTTTTATGTCCCGGATATAAGGGTCCCTCCTTATGTGTTTCATGTCCGGGATATAAGGGTCCCCCCTTATGTGTTTCATGTCCCGTATATAAGGATCCCCCCTTATGTGTTTTTATGTCCTGGATATAAGGGTCCCCCCTTACGTGTTTTTATGTCCCGGATATTAGGGTCCCCCCTTATGTGTTTTTATGTCCTGGATATAAGGGTTTCCCCCCTTATACGTTTTTATGTCCCGGATATAATGGACCCCCTTATGTGTTTTTATGTCCCGGATATAAGGGTCCCCCCTTATGTGTTTTTATGTCCCAGATATAAGGGTCCCCCCTTATGTGTTTCATGTCCTGGATATAAGGGGCCCCCTTATGTATTTCATGTCCCGGAAATAAGTGTCCCCCCTTACGTGTTTTTATGACCCGGATATAAGGGTCCCCCCTTATGTGTTTTTATGTCCCGGATATAAGGGTCCCCCCTTATCTGTTTTTATGTCCCGGATATAAGGTTCCCCCCTTACGTGTTTTTATGTCCCGGATATAAGGGTCCCCCTTATGTGTTTTTATGTCCCGGATATAAGGGTCCCCCCTTATGTGTTTTTATGTCCCGGATATAAGGGTCCCCCCTTATGTGTTTTTATGTCCTGGATATAAGGGTCCCCCCTTATGTGTTTTTATGTCCCGGATATAAGGGTCCCCCCTTACGTGTTTTTATGTCCCGGATATAAGGGTCCCCCCTTATGTGTTTTTATGTCCCGGATATAAGGGTCCCCCCTTACATGTTTTTATGTCCCGGATATAAGTGTCCCCCCTTATGTGTTTTTATGTCCCGGATATAAGGGTCCCCCCTTACGTGTTTTTATGTCCCGGATATAAGGGTCCCCCCTTATGTGTTTTTATGTCCCGGATATAAGGGTCCCCCCTTATGTGTTTTTATGTCCCGGATATAAGGATACCCCCTTACGTGTTTTTAAGGCTCGGATATAAGGGTCCCCCCTTATGTGTTTTTATGTCCCGGATATAAGGGTCCCCCCTTATGTGTTTTTATGTCCCGGATATAAGGGTCCCCCCTTATGTGTTTTTATGTCCCGGATATAAGGATACCCCCTTACGTGTTTTTAAGGCCCGGATATAAGGGCCCCCCCTTATGTGTTTTTATGTCCCGGATATAAGGGTCCCCCCTTATGTGTTTTTGTGTCCCGGATATAATGGTCCCCCCTTATATGTTTTTATGTCCTGAATATAAGGATCCCCCTTATGTGTTTTTATATCCCGGATATAAGGGTCCCCCCTTATGTGTTTTTATGTCCCGGATATAAGGGCCCCCTTATGTGTTTTATGTCATGAATATATGGGTCCCACCTTATGTGTCTTTATGTCCCGGATATCAGGGTCCCCCCTTATGTGTTTTTATGTCCAGGATATAAGGGTCCCGCCTTACGTGTTTTTATGTCCCGGATATAAGGGTCCCCCCTTATGTGTTTTTATGTCCCGGATATAAGGGTCCCCACTTATGTGTTTTTATGTCCCGGATATAAGGGTCCTCCCTTATGTATTTTTATGTCCCGGATATAAGGGTCCCCCCTTATGTGTTTTTATGTCCCGGATATAAGGGTCCCCCCTTCCGTGTTTTTATGTCCCGGATATAAGGGTCCCCCCTTACGTGTTTTTATGTCCCGGATATAAGGGTCCCCCCTTATGTGTTTTTATGTCCCGGATATAAGGGTCCCCCCTTATGTGTTTTTATGTCCCGGATATAAGGGTCCCCCCTTCCGTGTTTTTATGTCCCGGATATAAGGGTCCCCCCTTACGTGTTTTTATGTCCCGGATATAAGGGTCCCCCCTTATGTGTTTTTATGTCCCGGATATAAGGGTCCCCCCTTACGTGTTTTTATGTCCCGGATATAAGGGTCCCCCGTTACGTGTTTTTATGTCCCGGATATAAGCGTCCCCCCTTACGTATTTTTATGTCCCGGATATAAGGGTCCCCCCTTATGTGTTTTTATGTCCCGGATATAAGGGTCCCCCCTTATGCGTTGTTATGTCCCGGATATAAGGGTCCCCCTTATGTGTTTTTATGTCCCGGATATAAGGGTCCCCCTTAACGTGTTTTTATGTCCCGGATATAAGGGTCCCCCCTTATGTGTTTTTATGTCCCGGATATAAGGGTCCCCCCTTGTGTTTTTATGTCCAGGTTATAAGGGTCCCCCCTTACGTGTTTTTATGTCCCGGATATAAGGGTCCCCCCTTATGTGTTTTTATGTCCCGGATATAAGGGTCCCCCCTTATGTGTTTTTATGTCCCGGATATAAGGGTCCCCTCTTATGTGTTTTTATGTCCCGGATATAAGGTTCCCCCCTTATGTGTTTTTATGTCCCGGATATAAGGGTCCCCCCTTATGTGTTTTTATGTCCCGGATATAAGGGTCCCCCTTATGTGTTTTTATGTCCCGGATATAAGGGTCCCCCGTTACGTGTTTTTATTTCCCGGATATAAGGGTCCCCCCTTATGTGTTTTTATGTCCCGGATATAAGGGTCCCCCCTTATGTGTTTCATGTCCCGGATATAAGGGTCCCCCCTTATGTGTTTCATGTCCCGGATATAAGGGTCCCCCCTTATGTGTTTTTATGTCCCGGATATTAGGGTCCCCCTTATGTGTTTTTATGTCCTGGATATAAGGGTTTCCCCCCTTATACGTTTTGATGTCCCGGATATAAGGGTCCTCCCTTATGTGTTTTTATGTCCCGGATATAAGGGTCCCACCTTATGTGTTTTTATGTCCCGGATATAAGGGTCCCCCCTAATGTGTTTTTATGTCCCGGATAAAAGGGTCCCCCCTTATGTGTTTTTATGTCCTGGATATAAGGGTTTCCCCCCTTATACGTTTTTATGTCCCGGATATAATGGTCCCCCCTTATGTGTTTTTATGTCCCGGATATAAGGGTCCCCCCTTATGTGTTTTTATGTCCCAGATATAAGGGTCCCCCCTTATGTGTTTTTATGTCCTGGATATAAGGGTCCCCCCTTATGTGTTTTTATGTCCCAGATATAAGGGTCCCCACTTATGTGTTTTTATGTCCCGGATTTAAGGGTCCTCCCTTATGTATTTTTATGTCCCGGATATAAGGGTCCCCCCTTATGTGTTTTTATGTCCCGGATATAAGGGTCCCCCCTTCCGTGTTTTTATGTCCCGGATATAAGGGTCCCCCCTTATGTGTTTTTATGTCCCGGATATAAGGGTCCCCCCTTATGTGTTTTTATGTCCCGGATATAAGGGTCCCCCCTTACGTGTTTTTATGTCCCGGATATAAGGGTCCCCCCTTACGTGTTTTTATGTCCCGGATATAAGGGTCCCCCCTTATGTGTTTTTATGTCCCGGATATAAGGGTCCCCCCTTACGTGTTTTTATGTCCCGGATATAAGGGTCCCCCGTTACGTGTTTTTATGTCCCGGATATAAGGGTCCCCCCTTACGTATTTTTATGTCCCGGATATAAGGGTCCCCCCTTATGTGTTTTTATGTCCCGGATATAAGGGTCCCCCCTTATGTGTTGTTATGTCCCGGATATAAGGGTCCCCCCTTATGTGTTGTTATGTCCCGGATATAAGGGTCCCCCCTTATGTGTTTTTATGTCCCGGATATAAGGGTCCCCCCTTGTGTTTTTATGTTCAGGTTATAAGGGTCCCCCTTATGTGTTTTTATGTCCCGGATATAAGGGTCCCCCCTAACGTGTTTTTATGTCCCGGATATAAGGGTCCCCCCTTATGTGTTTTTATGTCCCGGATATAAGGGTCCCCCGTTACGTGTTTTTATGTCCCGGATATAAGCGTCCCCCCTTACGTATTTTTATGTCCCGGATATAAGGGTCCCCCCTTATGTGTTTTTATGTCCCGGATATAAGGGTCCCCCCTTATGCGTTGTTATGTCCCGGATATAAGGGTCCCCCTTATGTGTTTTTATGTCCCGGATATAAGGGTCCCCCCTAACGTGTTTTTATGTCCCGGATATAAGGGTCCCCCCTTATTTGTTTTTATGTCCCGGATATAAGGGTCCCCCCTTGTGTTTTTATGTCCAGGTTATAAGGGTCCCCCCTTACGTGTTTTTATGTCCCGGATATAAGGGTCCCCCCTTATGTGTTTTTATGTCCCGGATATAAGGGTCCCCCCTTATGTGTTTTTATGTCCCGGATATAAGGGTCCCCTCTTATGTGTTTTTATGTCCCGGATATAAGGTTCCCCCCTTATGTGTTTTTATGTCCCGGATATAAGGGTCCCCCCTTATGTGTTTTTATGTCCCGGATATAAGGGTCCCCCTTATGTGTTTTTATGTCCCGGATATAAGGGTCCCCCGTTACGTGTTTTTATTTCCCGGATATAAGGGTCCCCCCTTATGTGTTTTTATGTCCCGGATATAAGGGTCCCCCCTTATGTGTTTCATGTCCCGGATATAAGGGTCCCCCCTTATGTGTTTCATGTCCCGGATATAAGGGTCCCCCCTTATGTGTTTTTATGTCCCGGATATAAGGGTCCCCCCTTACGTGTTTTTATGTCCCGGATATTAGGGTCCCCCTTATGTGTTTTTATGTCCTGGATATAAGGGTTTCCCCCCTTATACGTTTTGATGTCCCGGATATAAGGGTCCTCCCTTATGTGTTTTTATGTCCCGGATATAAGGGTCCCACCTTATGTGTTTTTATGTCCCGGATATAAGGGTCCCCCCTAATGTGTTTTTATGTCCCGGATATAAGGGTCCCCCCTTATGTGTTTTTATGTCCTGGATATAAGGGTTTCCCCCCTTATACGTTTTTATGTCCCGGATATAATGGTCCCCCCTTATGTGTTTTTATGTCCCGGATATAAGGGTCCCCCCTTATGTGTTTTTATGTCCCAGATATAAGGGTCCCCACTTATGTGTTTCATGTCCTGGATATAAGGGTTTCCCCCCTTATACGTTTTTATGTCCCGGATATAATGGTCCCCCCTTATGTGTTTTTATGTCCCGGATATAAGGGTCCCCCTTATGTGTTTTTATGTCCTGGATATAAGGGTCCCCCCTTATGTGTTTTTATGTCCCAGATATAAGGGTCCCCACTTATGTGTTTTTATGTCCCCGATATAAGGGTCCTCCCTTATGTATTTTTATGTCCCGGATATAAGGGTCCCCCCTTATGTGTTTTTATGTCCCGGATATAAGGGTCCCCCCTTCCGTGTTTTTATGTCCCGGATATAAGGGTCCCCCCTTATGTGTTTTTATGTCCCGGATATAAGGGTCCCCCCTTATGTGTTTTTATGTCCCGGATATAAGGGTCCCCCCTTACGTGTTTTTATGTCCCGGATATAAGGGTCCCCCCTTACGTGTTTTTATGTCCCGGATATAAGGGTCCCCCCTTATGTGTTTTTATGTCCCGGATATAAGGGTCCCCCCTTACGTGTTTTTATGTCCCGGATATAAGGGTCCCCCGTTACGTGTTTTTATGTCCCGGATATAAGGGTCCCCCCTTACGTATTTTTATGTCCCGGATATAAGGGTCCCCCCTTATGTGTTTTTATGTCCCGGATATAAGGGTCCCCCCTTATGTGTTGTTATGTTCCGGATATAAG
Source organism: Hyperolius riggenbachi (assembly GCF_040937935.1). Lineage (NCBI taxonomy): Eukaryota > Metazoa > Chordata > Amphibia > Anura > Hyperoliidae > Hyperolius > Hyperolius riggenbachi. The sequence continues at coordinate 166,005,271 of NC_090656.1, read as the reverse complement.
GGTCCCCCCTAACGTGTTTTTATGTCCCGGATATAAGGGTCCCCCCTAACGTGTTTTTATGTCCCGGGTATAAGGGTCCCCCCTTATGTGTTTTTATGTCCCGGATATAAGGGTCCCCCCTTGTGTTTTTATGTTCAGGTTATAAGGGTCCCCCTTATGTGTTTTTATGTCCCGGATATAAGGGTCCCCCCTAACGTGTTTTTATGTCCCGGATATAAGGGTCCCCCCTTATGTGTTTTTATGTCCCGGATATAAGGGTCCCCCCTTGTGTTTTTATGTCCAGGTTATAAGGGTCCCCCCTTAAGTGTTTTTATATCCCGGATATAAGGGTCCCCCCTTATGTGTTTTTATGTCCCGGATATAAGGGTCCCCCCTTATGTGTTTTTATGTCCCGGATATGAGGGTCCCCTATTATGTGTTTTTATGTCCCGGATATAAGGTTCCCCCCTTATGTGTTTTTATGTCCCGGATATAAGGGTCCCCCCTTATGTGTTTTTATGTCCCGGATATAAGGGTCCCCCTTACGTGTTTTTATGTCCCGGATATAAGGGTCCCCCGTTACGTGTTTTTATTTCCCGGATATAAGGGTCCCCCCTTATGTGTTTTTATGTCCCGGATATAAGGGTGCCCCCTTACGTGTTTTTATGTCCCGGAAATAAGGGTCCCCCCTTACGTGTTTTTATGTCCCGGATATTAGGGTCCCCCTTATGTGTTTTTATGTCCTGGATATAAGGGTTTCCCCCCTTATACGTTTTTATGTCCCGGATATAAGGGTCCTCCCTTATGTGTTTTTATGTCCCGGATATAAGGGTCCCCCCTTATGTGTTTTTATGTCCCGGATATAAGGGTCCCCCCTAATGTGTTTTTATGTCCCGGATATAAGGGTCCCCCCTTATGTGTTTTTATGTCCTGGATATAAGGGTCCCCCCTTACGTGTTTTTATGTCCCGGATATTAGGGTCCCCCCTTATGTGTTTTTATGTCCTGGATATAAGGGTTTCCCCCCTTATGTGTTTTTATGTCCCGGATATAATGGTCCCCCCTTATGTGTTTTTATGTCCCGGATATAAGGGTCCCCCCTTATGTGTTTTTATGTCCCAGATATAAGGGTCCCCACTTATGTGTTTCATGTCCTGGATATAAGGGTTTCCCCCCTTATACGTTTTTATGTCCCGGATATAATGGTCCCCCCTTATGTGTTTTTATAACCCGGATATAAGGGTCCCCCTTATGTGTTTTTATGTCCTGGATATAAAGGTCCCCCCTTATGTGTTTTTATGTCCCAGATATAAGGGTCCCCCCTTATGTGTTTTTATGTCCCGGATATAAGGGTCCCCCCTTATGTGTTTTTATGTCCCGGATATAAGGGTCCCCCCTTACGTGTTTTTATGTCCCGGAAATAAGGGTCCCCCCTTATGTGTTTTTATGTCCCAGATATAAGGGTCCCCACTTATGTGTTTCATGTCCTGGATATAAGGGTTTCCCCCCTTATACGTTTTTATGTCCCGGATATAATGGTCCCCCCTTATGTGTTTTTATGTCCCGGATATAAGGGTCCCCCTTATGTGTTTTTATGTCCTGGATATAAAGGTCCCCCCTTATGTGTTTTTATGTCCCAGATATAAGGGTCCCCCCTTATGTGTTTTTATGTCCCGGATATAAGGGTCCCCCCTTATGTGTTTTTATGTCCCGGATATAAGGGTCCCCCCTTACGTGTTTTTATGTCCCGGATATAAGGGTCCCCCCTTATGTGTTTTTATGTCCCGGATATAAGGGTCCCCCTTATGTGTTTTTATGTCCCGGATATAAGGGTCCCCCATATGTGTTTTTATGTCCTGGATATAAGGGTCCCCCCTTATGTGTTTTTATGTCCCGGATATAAGGGTCCCACCTTACGTGTTTTTATGTCCCGGATATAAGGGTCCCCCCTTATGTGTTTTTATGTCCCGGATATAAGGGTCCTCCCTTATGTGTTTTTATGTCCCGGATATAAGGGTCCCCCCTTATGTGTTTTTATGTCCCGGATATAAGGGTCCCCCCTAATGTGTTTTTATGTCCCGGATATAAGGGTCCCCCCTTATGTGTTTTTATGTCCTGGATATAAGGGTCCCCCACTACGTGTTTTTATGTCCCGGATATTAGGGTCCCCCTTATGTGTTTTTATGTCCTGGATATAAGGGTTTCCCCCCTTATACGTTTTTATGTCCCGGATATAAGGGTCCTCCCTTATGTGTTTTTATGTCCCGGATATAAGGGTCCCCCCTTATGTGTTTTTATGTCCCGGATATAAGGGTCCCCCCTAATGTGTTTTTATGTCCCGGATATAAGGGTCCCCCCTTATGTGTTTTTATGTCCTGGATATAAGGGTCCCCCCTTACGTGTTTTTATGTCCCGGATATTAGGGTCCCCCTTATGTGTTTTTATGTCCTGGATATAAGAGTCCCCCCTTATGTGTTTTTATGTCCCAGATATAAGGGTCCCCACTTATGTGTTTTTATGTCCCGGATATAAGGGTCCTCCCTTATGTATTTTTATGTCCCGGATATAAGGGTCCCCCCTTATGTGTTTTTATGTCCCGGATATAAGGGTCCCCCCTTCCGTGTTTTTATGTCCCGGATATAAGGGTCCCCCCTTATGTGTTTTTATGTCCCGGATATAAGGGTCCCCCCTTATGTGTTTTTATGTCCCGGATATAAGGGTCCCCCCTTCCGTGTTTTTATGTCCCGGATATAAGGGTCCCCCCTTATGTGTTTTTATGTCCCGGATATAAGGGTCCCCCCTTACGTGTTTTTATGTCCCGGATATAAGGGTCCCCCGTTACGTGTTTTTATGTCCCGGATATAAGGGTCCCCCCTTACGTATTTTTATGTCCCGGATATAAGGGTCCCCCCTTATGTGTTTTTATGTCCCGGATATAAGGGTCCCCCTTATGTGTTGTTATGTCCCGGATATAAGGGTCCCCCTTATGTGTTTTTATGTCCCGGATATAAGGGTCCCCCCTAACGTGTTTTTAGGTCCCGGATATAAGGGTCCCCCCTTATGTGTTTTTATGTCCCGGATATAAGGGTCCCCCCTTGTGTTTTTATGTTCAGGTTATAAGGGTCCCCCTTATGTGTTTTTATGTCCCGGATATAAGGGTCCCCCCTAACGTGTTTTTATGTCCCGGATATAAGGGTCCCCCCTTATGTGTTTTTATGTCCCGGATATAAGGGTCCCCCCTTGTGTTTTTATGTCCAGGTTATAAGGGTCCCCCCTTACGTGTTTTTATGTCCCGGATATAAGGGTCCCCCCTTATGTGTTTTTATGTCCCGGATATAAGGGTCCCCCCTTATGTGTTTTTATGTCCCGGATATAAGGGTCCCCTATTATGTGTTTTTATGTCCCGGATATAAGGTTCCCCCCTTATGTGTTTTTATGTCCCGGATATAAGGGTCCCCCCTTATGTGTTTTTATGTCCCGGATATAAGGGTCCCCCTTACGTGTTTTTATGTCCCGGATATAAGGGTCCCCCGTTACGTGTTTTTATTTCCCGGATATAAGGGTCCCCCCTTATGTGTTTTTATGTCCCGGATATAAGGGTCCCCCCTTATGTGTTTCATGTCCCGGATATAAGGGTCCCCCCTTATGTGTTTCATGTCCCGGATATAAGGGTCCCCCCTTATGTGTTTTTATGTCCCGGATATAAGGGTCCCCCCTTACGTGTTTTTATGTCCCGGATATTAGGGTCCCCCTTATGTGTTTTTATGTCCTGGATATAAGGGTTTCCCCCCTTATACGTTTTTATGTCCCGGATATAAGGGTCCTCCCTTATGTGTTTTTATGTCCCGGATATAAGGGTCCCCCTTATGTGTTTTTATGTCCCGGATATAAGGGTCCCCCCTAATGTGTTTTTATGTCCCGGATATAGGGGTCCCCCCTTATGTGTTTTTATGTCCTGGATATAAGGGTCCCCCCTTACGTGTTTTTATGTCCCGGATATTAGGGTCCCCCCTTATGTGTTTTTATGTCCCGGATATAAGGGTCCCCCCTTACGTGTTTTTATGTCCCGGATATAAGGGTCCCCCCTTATGTGTTTTTATGTCCCGGATATAAGGGTCCCCCCTTATGTGTTTTTATGTCCCGGATATAAGGATACCCCCTTACGTGTTTTTGTGTCCCGGATATAATGGTCCCCCCTTATATGTTTTTATGTCCTGAATATAAGGATCCCCCCTTATGTGTTTTTATATCCCGGATATAAGGGTCCCCCCTTATGTGTTTTTATGTCCCGGATATAAGGGCCCCCTTATGTGTTTTTATGTCCCGGATATAAGGGTCCCACCTTATGTGTTTTTATGTCCCGGATATAAGGGTCCCCCCTTATGTGTTTTTATGTCCAAGATATAAGGGTCCCCCCTTATGTGTTTTTATGTCCCGGATATAAGGGTCCCCCCTTATGTGTTTTTATGTCCCGGAAATAAGTGTCACCCCTTATGTGTTTTTATGTCCCGGAAATAAATGTCCCCCCTTACGTGTTTTTATGTCCCGGATATAAGGGTCCCCCCTTATGTGTTTTTATGTCCCGGATATAAGGGTCCTCCCTTACGTGTTTTTATGTCCCGGATATAAGGGTCCCCCGTTACGTGTTTTTATGTCCCGGATATAAGGGTCCCCCCTTATGTGTTTTTATGTACCGGATATAAGGGTCCCCCCTTATGTGTTTTTATGTCCCGGATATAAGGGTCCTCCCTTATGTGTTTTTATGTCCCAGATATAAGGGTCCCCCCTTATGTGTTTTTATGTCCCAGATATAAGGGTCCCCCCTTACGTGTTTTTATGTCCCGGATATAAGGGTCCCCCCTTATGTGTTTTTATGTCCCGGATATAAGGGTCCCCCCTTACGTGTTTTTATGTCCCGGATATAAGGGTCCCCCCTTATGTGTTTTTATGTCCCGGATATAAGGGTCCCCCCTTATGTGTTTTTATGTCCCGGATATAAGGATACCCCCTTACGTGTTTTTGTGTCCAAGATATAATGGTCCCCCCTTATATGTTTTTATGTCCTGAATATAAGGATCCCCCCTTATGTGTTTTTATATCCCGGATATAAGGGTCCCCCCTTATGTGTTTTTATGTCCCGGATATAAGGGCCCCCTTATGTGTTTTATGTCATGAATATATGGGTCCCACCTTATGTGTCTTTATGTCCCGGATATAAGGGTCCCCCCTTATGTGTTTTTATGTCCCGGATATAAGGGTCCCCCCTTATGTGTTGTTATGTCCCGGATATAAGGGTCCCCCTTATGTGTTTTTATGTCCCGGATATAAGGGTCCCCCCTTATGTGTTTTTATGTCCAGGATATAAGGGTCCCCCCTTACGTGTTTTTATGTCCCGGATATAAGGGTCCCCCCTTACGTGTTTTTATGTCCCGGATATAAGGGTCCCCCCTTATGTGTTTCATGTCCCGGATATAAGGGTCCCCCCTTATGTGTTTTTATGTCCCGGATATAAGGATACCCCCTTACGTGTTTTTGTGTCCCGGATATAATGGTCCCCCCTTATATGTTTTTATGTCCTGAATATAAGGATCCCCCCTTATGTGTTTTTATATCCCGGATATAAGGGTCCCCCCTTATGTGTTTTTATGTCCCGGACATAAGGGCCCCCTTATGTGTTTTATGTCATGAATATATGGGTCCCACCTTATGTGTCTTTATGTCCCGGATATAAGGGTCCCCCCCTTATGTGTTTTTATGTCCCGGATATAAGGGTCCCCCCTTATGTGTTGTTATGTCCCGGATATAAGGGTCCCCCTTATGTGTTTTTATGTCCCGGATATAAGGGTCCCCCCTTATGTGTTTTTATGTCCAGGATATAAGGGTCCCCCCTTACGTGTTTTTATGTCCCGGATATAAGGGTCCCCCTTATGTGTTTTTATGTCCCGGATATAAGGGTCCCCCCTAACGTGTTTTTATGTCCCGGATATAAGGGTCCCCCCTTATGTGTTTTTATGTCCCGGATATAAGGGTCCCCCCTTATGTGTTTTTATGTCCAGGATATAAGGGTCACCCCTTACGTGTTTTTATGTCCCGGATATAAGGGTCCCCGCTTATGTGTTTTTATGTCCCGGATATAAGGGTCCCCACTTATGTGTTTTTATGTCCCGGATATAAGGGTCCTCTCTTATGTATTTTTATGTCCCGGATATAAAGGTCCCCCCTTATTTGTTTTTATGTCCCGGATATAAGGGTCCCCCCTTACGTGTTTTTATGTCCCGGATATAAGGGTCCCCCCTTACGTGTTTTTATGTCCCGGATATAAGGGTCCCCCCTTATGTGTTTTTATGTCCCGGATATAAGGGTCCCCCCTTATGTGTTTTTATGTCCCGGATATAAGGGTCCCCCCTTATGTGTTTTTATGTCCAGGATATAAGGGTCCCCCCTTACGTGTTTTTATGTCCCGGATATAAGGGTCCCCCCTAATGTGTTTTTATGTCCCGGATATAAGGGTCCCCCCTTACGAGTTTTTATGTCCCGGATATAAGGGTCCCCCCTTATGTGTTTTTATGTCCCGGATATAAGGGTCCCCCCTTATGTGTTTTTATGTCCCGGATATAAGGGTCCCCCCTTATGTGTTTTTATGTCCCGGATATAAGGGTCCCCCCTTATGTGTTTTTATGTCCCGGATATAAGGGTCCCCACTTATGTGTTTTTATGTCCAGGATATAAGGGTCCCCCCTTACGTGTTTTTATGTCCCGGATATAAGGGTCCCCCCTAATGTGTTTTTATGTCCCGGATATAAGGGTCCCCACTTATGTGTTTTTATGTCCCGGATATAAGGGTCCTCTCATGTATTTTTATGTCCCGGATATAAGGGTCCCCCCTTATGTGTTTTTATGTCCCGGATATAAGGGTCCCCCCTTACGTGTTTTTATGTCCCGGATATAAGGGTCCCCCCTTATGTGTTTTTATGTCCCGGATATAAGGGTCCCCCCTTATGTGTTTTTATGTCCCGGATATAAGGGTCCCCCCTTATGTGTTTTTATGCCCCGGATATAAGGGTTCCCCCTTATGTGTTTTTATGTCCCGGATATAAGGGTCCCCCCTTATGTGTTTTTATGTCCCGGATATAAGGGTCCCCCCTTATGTGTTTTTATGTCCCGGATATAAGGGTCCCCCCTTATGTGTTTTTATGTCCCGGATATAAGGGTCCCCCGTTACGTGTTTTTATGTCCTGGATAAAAGGGTCCCCCCTTACGTATTTTTATGTCCCGGATATAAGGGTCCCCCCTTATGTGTTTTTATGTCCCGGATATAAGGGTCCCCCCTAACGTGTTTTTATGTCCCGGATATAAGGGTCCCCCCTTACGTGTTTTTATGTCCCGGATATAAGGGTCCCCCCTTATGTGTTTTTATGTCCCGGATATAAGGGTCCCCCCTTATGTGTTTTTATGTCCAGGTTATAAGGGTCCCCCCTTACGTGTTTTTATGTCCCGGATATAAGGGTCCCCCCTTATGTGTTTTTATGTCCCGGATATAAGGGTCCCACCTTATGTGTTTTTATGTCCCGGATATAAGGGTCCCCCCTTATTTGTTTTTATGTCCCGGATATAAGGTCCCCCCTTATGTGTTTTTATGTCCCGGATATAAGGGTCCCCCGTTACGTGTTTTTATATCCCGGATATAAGGGTCCCCCCTTACGTATTTTTATGTCCCGGATATAAGGGTCCCCCCTTATGTGTTTTTATGTCCCGGATATAAGGGTCCCCCCTTATGTGTTGTTATGTCCCGGATATAAGGGTCCCCCTTATGTGTTTTTATGTCCCAGATATAAGGGTCCCCCCTAACGTGTTTTTATGTCCCGGATATAAGGGTCCCCCTTATGTGTTTTTATGTCCCGGATATAAGGGTCCCCCCTTATGTGTTTTTATGTCTAGGATATAAGGGTCCCCCCTTACGTGTTTTTATGTCCCGGATATAAGGGTCCCCCTTTATGTGTTTTTATGTCCCGGATATAAGGGTCCCCCCTTATGTGTTTTTATGTCCCGGATATAAGGGTCCCCCCTTATGTATTTTTATGTCCCGGATATAAGGGTCCCCCCTTATGTGTTTTTATGTCCCGGATATAAGGGTTCCCCTTACGTGTTTTTATGTCCCGGATATAAGGGTCCCCCCTTATGTGTTTTTATGTCCCGGATATAAGGGTCCCCCCTTATGTGTTTTTATGTCCCGGATATAAGGGTCCCCTCTTATGTGTTTTTATGTCCCGGATATAAGGTTCCCCCCGTATGTGTTTTTATGTCCCGGATATAAGGGTCCCCCCTTATGTGTTTTTATGTCCCGGATATAAGGGTCCCCCTTACGTGTTTTTATGTCCCGGATATAAGGGTCCCCCGTTACGTGTTTTTATTTCCCGGATATAAGGGTCCCCCCTTATGTGTTTTTATGTCACGGATATAAGGGTCCCCCCTTATGTGTTTCATGTCCCGGATATAAGGGTCCCCCCTTATGTGTTTCATGTCCCGGATATAAGGGTCCCCCCTTATGTGTTTTTATGTCCCGGATATAAGGGTCCCCCCTTACGTGTTTTTATGTCCCGGATATTAGGGTCCCCCCTTATGTGTTTTTATGTCCTGGATATAAGGGTCCCCCCTTATGTGTTTTTATGTCCCGGATATAAGGGTCCCCCCTTATGTGTTTTTATGTCCCGGATATAAGGGTCCCCCCTTATGTGTTTTTATGTCCCGGATATAAGGGTCCCCCCTTATGTGTTTTTATGTCCCGGATATAAGGGTCCCCCCTTATGTGTTTTTATGTCCCGGATATAAGGGTCACCCCTTACGTGTTTTTATGTCCCGGATATTAGGGTCCCCCCTTATGTATTTTAATGTCCTGGATATAAGGGTTTCCCCCCTTATACGTTTTTATGTCCCAGATATAAGGGTCCCCCCTTATGTGTTTTTATGTCCCGGATATAAGGGTCCCCCCTTATGTGTTTTTATGTCCTGGATATAAGGGTCCCCCCTGATGTGTTTTTAAGTCCCGGATATAAGGGTCCCCCTTATGTGTTTTTATGTCCCGGATATAAGGGTCCCCCCTTATGTGTTTTTATGTCCAGGATATAAGGGTCCCCCCTTATGTGTTTTTATGTCCCGGATATAAGGGTCCCCCCTTATGTGTTTTTATGTCCCGGATATAAGAGTCCCCCCTTATGTGTTTTTATGTCCCGGATATAAGGGTCCCCCTTTATGTGTTTTTATGTCCCGGATATAAGGGTCCCCCCTTACGTATTTTTATGTCTCGGATATAAGGGTCCCCCCTTATGTGTTTTTATGTCCCGGATATAAGGGTCCCCCCTTATGTGTTTTTATGTCCCGGATATAAGGGTCCCCCCTTATGTGTTTTTATGTCCTGGATATAAGGGTCCCCCCTTATGTCTTTTTATGTCCCGGATATAAGGGTCCCCCCTTACGTGTTTTTATGTCCCGGATATAAGGGTCCCCCCTTATGTGTTTTTATGTCCCGGATATAAGGGTCCCCCCTTATGTGTTTTTATGTCCCGGATATAAGGGTCCCCCCTTATGTGTTTTTATGTCCCAGATATAAGGGTCCCCCTTATGTGTTTTTATGTCCCGGATATAAGTGTCCCCCCTTATGTGTTTTTATGTCCCGGATATAAGGGTCCCCCCTTATGTGTTTTTATGTCCCGGATATAAGGGTCCCCCCTTATGTGTTTTTATGTCCCGGATATAAGGGTCCCCCCTTATGTGTTTTTATGTCCCGGATATAAGTGTCCCCCCTTATGTGTTTTTATGTCCCGGATATAAGGGTCCCCCCTTATGTGTTTTTATGTCCCGGATATAAGGGTCCCCCCTTATGTGTTTTTATGTCCCGGATATAAGGGTCTCACCTTATGTGTTGTTATGTCCCGGATATAAGGGTCCCCCTTATGTGTTTTTATGTCCCAGATATAAGGGTCCCCACTAACGTGTTTTTATGTCCCGGATATAAGGGTCCCCCTTATGTGTTTTTATGTCCCGGATATAAGGGTCCCCCCTTATGTGTTTTTATGTCTAGGATATAAGGGTCCCCCCTTTCGTGTTTTTATGTCCCGGATATAAGGGTCCCCCCTTATGTGTTTTTATGTCCCGGATATAAGGGTCCCCCCTTATGTGTTTTTATGTCCCGGATATAAGGGTCCCCCCTTATGTGTTTTTATGTCCAGGATATAAGGGTCCCCCCTTATGTGTTTCATGTCCCGGATATAAGGGTTTCCCCCCTTATACATTTTTATAACCCGGATATAAGGGTCCCCCGTTACGTGTTTTTATTTCCCGGATATAAGGGTCCCCCCTTATGTGTTTTTATGTCACGCATATAAGGGTTCCCCCTTATGTGTTTCATGTCCCGGATATAAGGGTCCCCCCTTATGTGTTTCATGTCCCGGATATAAGGGTCCCCCGTTATGTGTTTTTATGTCCCGGATATAAGGGTCCCCCCTTACGTGTTTTTATGTCCCGGATATTAGGGTCCCCCCTTATGTGTTTTTATGTCCTGGATATAAGGGTTTCCCCCCTTATACGTTTTTATGTCCCAGATATAAGGGTCCCCCCTTATGTGTTTTTATGTCCCGGATATAAGGGTCCCCCCTTATGTGTTTTTATGTCCTGGATATAAGGGTCCCCCCTGATGTGTTTTTAAGTCCCGGATATAAGGGTCCCCCTTATGTGTTTTTATGTCCCGGATATAAGGGTCCCCCCTTATGTGTTTTTATGTCCAGGATATAAGGGTCCCCCCTTATGTGTTTTTATGTCCCGGATATAAGGGTCCCCCCTTATGTGTTTTTATGTCCCGGATATAAGAGTCCCCCCTTATGTGTTTTTATGTCCCGGATATAAGGGTCCCCCCTTATGTGTTTTTATGTCCCGGATATAAGGGTCCCCCCTTACGTATTTTTATGTCTCGGATATAAGGGTCCCCCCTTATGTGTTTTTATGTCCCGGATATAAGGGTCCCCCCTTATGTGTTTTTATGTCCCGGATATAAGGGTCCCCCCTTATGTGTTTTTATGTCCTGGATATAAGGGTCCCCCCTTATGTCTTTTTATGTCCCGGATATAAGGGTCCCCCCTTACGTGTTTTTATGTCCCGGATATAAGGGTCCCCCCTTATGTGTTTTTATGTCCCGGATATAAGGGTCCCCCCTTATGTGTTTTTATGTCCCGGATATAAGGGTCCCCCCTTATGTGTTTTTATGTCCCAGATATAAGGGTCCCCCTTATGTGTTTTTATGTCCCGGATATAAGGGTCCCCCCTTATGTGTTTTTATGTCCCGGATATAAGGGTCCCCCCTTATGTGTTTTTATGTCCCGGATATAAGTGTCCCCCCTTATGTGTTTTTATGTCCCGGATATAAGGGTCCCCCCTTATGTGTTTTTATGTCCCGGATATAAGGGTCCCCCCTTATGTGTTTTTATGTCCCGGATATAAGGGTCCCCCCTTACGTGTTTTTATGTCCCGGATATAAGGGTCCCCCGTTACGTGTTTTTATGTCCCGGATATAAGGGTCCCCCCTTATGTGTTTTTATGTCCCGGATATAAGGGTCCCCCCTTACTAATTTTTATGTCCCGGATATAAGGGTCCCCCCTTACTTATTTTTATGTCCCGGATATAAGGGTCCCCCCTTATGTGTTTTTATGTCCCGGATATAAGGGTCCCCCCTTATGTGTTGTTATGTCCCGGATATAAGGGTCCCCCCTTATGTGTTTTTATGTCCCGGATATAAGTGTCCCCCCTTATGTGTTTTTATGTTGCGGATATAAGGGTCCCCCCTTATGTGTTTTTATGTCCCGGATATAAGGGTCCCCCCTTACGTGTTTTTATGTCCCGGATATAAGGGTCCCCCGTTACGTGTTTTTATGTCCCGGATATAAGGGTCCCCCCTTATGTGTTTTTATGTCCCGGATATAAGGGTCCCCCCTTACTAATTTTTATGTCCCGGATATAAGGGTCCCCCCTTACGTATTTTTATGTCTCGGATATAAGGGTCCCCCCTTATGTGTTTTTATGTCCCGGATATAAGGGTCCCCCCTTATGTGTTTTTATGTCCCGGATATAAGGGTCCCCCCTTATGTGTTTTTATGTCACGGATATAAGGGTCCCCCCTTACTAATTTTTATGTCCCGGATATAAGGGTCCCCCCTTACTTATTTTTATGTCCCGGATATAAGGGTCCCCCCTTATGTGTTTTTATGTCCCGGATATAAGGGTCCCCCCTTATGTGTTGTTATGTCCCGGATATAAGGGCTGCAATATATTCAAAGGTTCAGTGGGGCCTATGGGCAGGGGCCTTATGTTCAATGAGGATCTGAAGCATATGGCAACCCCCCCACCCTTGCGGACTTGTCTCTCACAGTGCAAAACTGAATAATTGGTCGGCACGGTTGCTTCAAGAGTTGGGCCTGCATGCTTCCCAAGCCAGGTCTCTGTCAAAAAGGTCAAATCAGAGAGCTCTATTAGGTCATGTATAGTTGCAGTCTTATTATTTATCGATCTGGCGTTGCAGAGTGTGGCTGTGATTGAGCTTTGCTGGGGATGTTTTTTAGGCTTCACTATCAAACTTGTTATCCTTTGCCTGGTGTTGCTTCCCTGGTGTTTATTTTTGGATCCACTACCTCTCCGCCCCCTTCTGCTTTTCCTGAGTATCCCAAAGGATTTTAAAAGGAGAGCTAGTGAGGTGTTAATTTGTAATTGATTCTTTGGAGGGCAGGCAGAGAAAAGGTCCTTTGATGAGTATTTGTATGTTGACATTAGAGACAATAGACTTGTTCTGATAGTTTGTACTTCTGGAGTCCTGCTGAGATCAAAGGGGATCTGTGCAAACTCCTTTCATTCAGGGTGGAGTGAGGGCAATCACAGGCAATCAAGTCTTCAGAGAGGTTGAAGGTCTTGTTTCAGGTCAGCTGTTAGAAGGCTTGGTGTGTTCAGCAGTGGTAAGCTTCATGGAGGATTTCAATCCAGTTTAAATCTCTGCCATCCAAAGTAATCCGATTGTTCTGGTTGGTTGTAGTTGTAGCCTTAGTCGTGGTGGGTGGAAATCCTCTGTATTTTGAGTCCAGTTTCAGCACAAATAGGTTTAAAGGTGTAGAAATCTGAGACAAGGTCTGGAGCAGCTTAAGAGAGCTGCAGCCCGGCTGGGCGCGCTCAGTAAGAAGACTGTCAGCAGAAGTAAACATCAACATATTGCTCACATACCGCCCTCCAAAAAATGGTCCAGCCTTTCTTAAGGAAATATCTGAACTCTTATCCTGCCTAACAGTGGAACACCCTAGATGGATCATCCTGGGAGACTTCAATGCATGGGTGGATGATCACGACTCCCACCTAGGAAGTGAACTACTTCTCATAATGAATGAACTGGGTCTCTCTCAGGCTGTCAACCTCCCCACCCACAAGAAAGGGCACACCCTGGATCTTCTATTTCATTCCGAACTTTTAATATCACACATGGATATAAACCCAGTGGTATGGTCAGACCACCACACCATCCACTTCTCTCTGACAGCACCAGCGATAAAACACAGAGGGAAAGAACTCATAAAATACCGTTCACTGAAAGATGTTTCACCCCAGCACGTTCAGAATACCCTCAACTTCGACGCATTAACCAATCATTGCACAGACCCAGACTCCATGGCCCTGATGTACAACCATGCAGTGTCATCTGCCTATGACGCCCTTGCTCCAGTTCGCATTAAACGGTCTACACCACTTCACCATGCACGGTGGTTTGACAGCTCACTAAAGGACATGAAGAAAGAAGTGCGCAGACTAGAAAGGAAGTGGCGAAAATCCCAGAATTCAAAAGATAAACACACCCTTGTCTCTCACCTGGAAAACTACCAAAATGCGATCACCAAGAAAAAATCCTTCTACCTATCACAGGAGATCGCAAAGGCCGCCAACAGGCCAGCCCAACTATTCCGCACAGTTGATAGACTATGTAATCCATCCTGTCTAAAACCTACTATAACTCCCTCAAAGGAGCTATGTGAGAAATTTGCTTGCTACTTTGCTGACAAAGTATCCTCTATTCGGTCTCTCATTCAATCCACAGCACCCAAGACTCATGCAACTCCTGGAAATAGCTGCAAAAACAACCTAACACCCTGGACTGATTTCAAAAGTATTAGTGAGGAAGAGATCTCAGACATCCTCCGTCGCCTCCGCCAGACAACCTGCGACCTGGACCCTGGACCAACTAAACATATGCTGAAATGCCCTGACCTGCTTGGTCCAGCATTTCACAAAATAGTAAATTGCTCTCTGCAAGCAGGGAGGTTTCCTACCTCTCTAAGGCCTGGTGCACACCAAAAACCGCTAGCAGATCCGCAAAATGCTAGCAGATTTTGAAACGCTTTTTCTTCTTTTTCTGCAGCGTTTCAGCTAGCGTTTTGCGGTTTTGTGTAGCGGTTTTGGTGTAGTAGATTTCAAATATTGTTACAGTAAAGCTGTTACTGAACAGCTACTGTAACAAAAAATGCCTGGCAAACCGCTCTGAAGTGCCGTTTTTCACAGCGGTTTGCGTTTTTCCTATACTTAACATTGAGGCAGAAACGCATCCGCAATCCAAAATCTGCAGCAGCCCGGGAGTATGCGTTTCTGCAAAACGCCTCCCGCTCTGGTGTGCACCAGCCCATTGAAATACATTACCCAAGCGTATCCGCAGCCGCAAGTGGATCGCAAACCGCAGCCGAACCGCTCTGGTGTGCACTAGGCCTAAAAGAAGGAATCATCAAGCCCCTTCTTAAAAAACCTTCCATGGATCCAGATGCTATGAGCAGCTACAGACCTGTCTCCAATCTCCCCTTCTTAGATAAAGTTATTGAAAAGGCTGTCTATCTGCAACTTGAAACCAGGCTGTCAGTAAACAACATCCTGGACCCTCTACAATCTGGCTTTAAGAAACACCACAGCTGTGAAACAGCCCTCATCCAAGTCTGCAACGATCTGCTCATGGCAAGGGACAGAGGGAATGCTCCATCCTAATCCTGTTGGATCTCTCAGCGGCTTTTGATACAGTTGACCATGAAATCCTGCTTAACAGACTGCAGGAGTACTGTGGCATCAGTGGATCAGTCCTCCAGTGGTTCAGATCATTCCTGACTGACAGAACACAGAGAGTATCCCTAGGACCTATAATGTCCAAACCTGCACCTCTACAATTCGGAGTGCCACAAGGATCAATCCTATCCCCTCTGCTCAGGGGCGTCTCTAGCCATTTTGTCACTTCAGGCGAGAAAACCTGTGGCGCCCCCCCTCCCCCGTGTGGTGCCCCCCTGATGAAAATAATCGTAATGCAGCAATGTTTCACCATAAGACAGGCATGGGCAAACTCGGCCCTCCAGCTGTTACGGAAATACAAGTCCCAGAATGCATTGCAGGAGTCTGATAGCCACAGTCATGACTCATAAAGGCAAATGCATTGTGGGACTTGTAGTTCCGTAACAGCTGGAGGGCCGAGTTTGCCCATGCCTGCCATAAGATAAATGTAATGCGGCAATCTTTCACCATAAAATAATCATAACGCAGCAATGATTCACCATAAAATAATCATAATGCAGCAATGATTCACTATAAAATAATCATAACGCAGCAATGATTCACCATAAAATAATCATAACGCAGCAATGATTCACCATAAAATAATTATTACGCAGCAATGATTCACCATAAAATAAACATAACGCAGCAATGATTCACCATAAAATAATCATAACGCAGCAATGATTTACCATAAAATAATCATAACGCAGTAATGATTCACCATAAAATAATTATAACGCAGCAATGATTCACCATAAAATAATTATAACGCAGCAATGATTCACCATAAAATAATTATAACGCAGCAATGATTCACCATAAAATAATCGTAATGTGGCCAGCGTTCCCCATAAAATAATTGTAATGCGGCAGCGTTCCCCATAAAATAATCGTAATGTGGCCAGCGTTCCCCAAGAAATAATCGTATGTGGCCAGCGTTCCCCAGGAAATAATCGTAATGTGGCCAGCGTTCACCAGGAAATAACCGCATGTGGCCAGCGTTCCCCAGGAAATAATCGTAATGTGGCCAGCGTTCACCAGGAAATAATTGTATGTGGCCAGCGTTCACCAGGAAATAATCGTATGTGGCCAGCGTTCCCTAGGAAATAATCGTAATGTGGCCAGCGTTCACCAGGAAATAATTGTATGTGGCCAGCGTTCACCAGGAAATAATCGTAATGTGGCCAACGTTCACCAGGAAATAATCGTAATGTGGCCAGCTTTCCCCAGGAAAGAATCGTAATGTGGCCAGCATTCACCAGGAAATAATCGTATGTGGCAGCGTTTCCCAGGAAATAATCGTAATGTGGCCAGCGTTCCCCAGGAAATAATCGTATGTGGCAGCGTTCCCCAGGAAATAATAGTATGTGGCCAGCTTTCACCAGGAAATAATCATAATGTGGCCAGCATTCACCAGGAAATAATCGTATGTGGCAGCGTTCCCCAGGAAATAATCGTATGTGGCAGCGTTCCCCAGCAAATAATCGTATGTGGCCAGCGTTCACCAGGAAATAATCATAATGTGGCCCGCATTCACCAGGAAATAATCGTATGTGGCCAGCGTTCACCGGGGGAAATAATCGTATGTGGCCAGCGTTCACCAGGAAATAATCGTATGTGGCCAGCGTTCACCGGGGAAATAATCATATGTGGCCAGCGTTCACCAGGAAATAATCGTATGTGGCAGCGTTCCCCAGGAAATAATTGTATGTGGCAGCATTCCCCAGGAAATAATCGTATGTGGCAGCGTTCCCCAGGAAATAATCGTATGTGGCCAGCATTCACCCGGGAAATAATCGTAATGTGGCCAGCATTCACCAGGAAATAATCGTAATGTGGCCAGCGTTCACCAGGAAATAATCGTATGTGGCAGTGTTCCCCAGGAAATAATCGTATGTGGCCAGCATTCACCCGGGAAATAATCGTAATGTGGCCAGCGTTCACCAGGAAATATTCGCAATGTGGCCAGCGTTCACCAGGAGATATTCTCAATGTGGTAGCGTTCCCCAGGAAATAATCGTATGTGGCCAGCATTCACCCGGGAAATAATCGTAATGTGGCCAGGCTGGCCAGCGTATGCAGCCTAGAGGAGCCACTGCCTGCCAAGTGTTATTGGCGGTGGTGGGGGGGGGAGACTCAGGGCCAACCAGGGGGGCATATAAGAAATTATCAAGTGCAGTGGGCACTCACTGTGAGATGTCGCCTCTGCAGATAGTGTGTTTGCACAGTGTAGCGCAGCCGGCGGTGGCACTGGTCCTGGTGCGCCGTCACACACACTCGTATACTCTCGGTCACGCGATGCGTTCCAGAGTATGTGACAGGCGGGGGGCGGAGTTAGGGGCGGCGCCGCACGTATAAACAAACTAGCGTGCGGCCGCTCGCTCTGCTGGAGAGGAAGAGGGGGCGGACCAGTAGGCGGCGGCACCGCACGTAAAAGCTGACTAGCGTGCGGCTGCTCGCCCTGGAAGAGGGAGGGGGCGGATCAGTAGGTGAGACAGGCTGAGCTGCCTGTCACAGCCGGCTGCGCAACCTGATAATTAAAAAAAAAAAAAATAACACACACAACGCGGCGAGAGAGCGCCCACGGCCACACACGGCGCTCTAGGCCAAAATTTATTGTTGCCTAGTGACAGCGACGCCACTGCCTCTGCTGTTTGCAATCTACATGTTGCCACTCGGCACACTTATCCAACGACATGGCCTGACGTACCACTGCTACGCCGATGACACACAGCTATACCTGTCCTTCAAACCTGGTGGAACAGACCCTACCCCAAAAATAAACTCTTGCTTAGCTGAGCTACAGGCATGGATGAATGATAACTGGTTGAAACTGAATGCTGACAAAACTGAGGTCCTGTTTGTCCAAGGCCAGTGCCCGCCATCAAAACAGCTCTATCCTAAAGCAACACCAATCAGGATTGGGAATTCAGACATAAACAGCTCCAACCTTGTGCGCAGCCTTGGCGTACTAATCGATGGGGAATTGAGTTTCAGAAACCAAATTTCATCTGTAGTTAAATCCTCCTTCTTTCATCTGAAGAACATTGCAAAGATTAAACATCTGATTCCCCCAGAGGATCTTCCAACCCTAGTCCACGCCTTCATCACATCACGACTGGACTACTGCAATGCCCTTTATGTTGGCCTCCCCAAAAAGGACCTGCGTCGCCTGCAATTAGTGCTGAATTCTGCTGCCAGATTGCTAACAAACCAGCCTCGCCACTGTCACATTACACCGATCCTTCGCTCACTGCACTAGCTACCAGTAGAATGGAGAATACTCTTCAAGATTGGACTGCTGACATTCAAATCCCTGCACAGTCTGGGCCCTGGATACATGAAGGACTTGCTAAAGCTGCACCACACCTCTCACAACCTCAGATCAGCAAGTTCTGTAAACTTGGTCACTCCCAGAGTGCACCTCAAAAAATCTGGAGATAGAGCCTTCTGCCATGCTGCCCCTACTCTCTGGAACTCCCTACCACACCCAGTAAAGACAGCACCATCCCTGGAGCTATTCAAATCCAGACTGAAAAGCTACCTGGCATTTCCAGACTTATAAAATTTCTTCCTCTGTACCACGATGGTCTGAGCCATGCTTATGCGCTTTGAGTCCCACGGGAGAAAAGCGCTTTACAAATGTTATTTGTTGTTGTTGTTGTTGTTGGATATAAGGGTCCCCCTTATGTGTTTTTATGTCCCGGATATAAGGGTCCCCCCTAACGTGTTTTTATGTCCCGGATATAAGGGTCCCCCCTTATGTGTTTTTATGTCCCGGATATAAGGGTCCCCCCTTATGTGTTTTTATGTCCCGGATATAAGGGTCCCCCCTTATGTGTTTTATGTCCCGGATATAAGGGTCACCCCTTACGTGTTTTTATGTCCCGGATATTAGGGTCCCCCCTTATGTGTTTTTATGTCCTGGATATAAGGGTTTCCCCCCTTATACGTTTTTATGTCCCGGATAAAAGGGTCCCCCCTTATGTGTTTTTATGTCCCGGATATAAGGGTCCCCCCTTATGTGTTTTTATGTCCTGGATATAAGGGTCCCCCATTATGTGTTTTTAAGTCCCGGATATAAGGGTCCCCCCTTATGTGTTTTTATGTCCCGGATATAAGGGTCCCCCCTTATGTGTTTTTATGTCCCGGATATAAGGGTCCCCCCTTATGTGTTTTTATGTCCCGGATATAAGGGTCCCACCTTATGTGTTTTTATGTCCCGGAAATAAGTGTCCCCCCTTATGTGTTTTTATGTCCCGGAAATAAGTGTCCCCCCTTACGTGTTTTTATGTCCCGGATATAAGGGTCCCCCCTTATGTGTTTTTATGTCCAGGATATAAGGGTCCCCCCTTATGTGTTTTTATGTCCCGGATATAAGGGTCCCCCCTTACCAGTGCTGGGCCGAAATTACGCATGAGCGTAATTACGCATCGTAATTCAATGTAAATTTACGCGTAAGTGCTACGCGTAACTTACGGTCTTACGCGTAATTATTTACGCGTAAGCAGTTAAGTGGTATCGTAATTACGCTGTCTACCGTAATTGCTAGGTATGCGTAATTTTACGAAGACTTACGCGTAATTTTACGCGTAATTACTAACGTAAAAACTCCCCTTTTCTAAGAGTAGAGAAGATCAGTCAACATCCTAAGCAACCAATAGTATCTTCTCCCGCCCTTCAGTATATAAGCATACGTTTTGACGCATACGAATGATGTGTACGCAATAGCTGTCACATTGACGGCTATTGCGTACACATCGTCCGTATGCGTAAAAAAATACGCATTAATGGGTATTACGCACTACGCGTAACATCGTTGTGTAAGCGCCTACATTACGGTATCCTTACGCGTAACTGCGTAAGTTAACGCGTAATTACAGTGATGAACCGTAGATAATTTCCTACGCCGTAACCGTAATTGCGTAATGCGTAATAGCGTAAAATTACGCGTAATGATCCGTAAGCGTAGATTTTTCCATTACGACCAGCACTGTGCTGTAGGTGCCAGCATGGGTGGGGGGTAATAGGTGTGGGGGGCGAGGAAGACAGTGGGAGTTGGCGGTGGTGCGTCTAGGGCCGGGGCTAATTTTTTTTTATTTCCCAAACTCTAAACATCTTTTGGTATATTTTCAAGAAAAATCTCGAAAAACGAAAAAGTGAAAATTTTAGCATATTTTCAAGAAAAAAATCTTAAAAACAAAAATGGCATTTTCGATGTGAAAATGCTTTTGGCTAAAATTTGCAAGCAGCACTGGTGACAATGGTACCAGTCTGGTGTCTGCACTAAAAATGGGCAAATTGACTCATGTGTCTTGCATGGCACATGTAATAAATCTGATTGTGCACTGTTTCATGGACAAGTACCCCAGATTCCAGGATATCGTGAAGCAGACCAGGAAAGTGGCTGGACATTTCCAATGATTCTACATGGCCTTTGCTCACCTTGCTGAGATTCAGCAGCAATACAAAATGTCTATATGAAATGCTGTATTTGCGAAAGCCCCACCAGATGGAATACAACATTGCATATCCTAGATTGGCTGTAGCAGCAACATTCAGTGAATGAGTGTGCACTTGCTAGTAGGACAGTCTCTGGGGAGATGGGTCATTTTTACCCGAGGCAACAGATGCTCATATGCGACGCCTACAGACTGATGTGTCCTTTTGAGGAGACCACTGATCTGGTCAGTCACAGTGAAAGCACCATCAGTGACATCATGTCTTACATCTTTTTCTGGAGTGTGCTGTGCAAAGTGTCCTTGACCGGGCTGTAGATGAGCTGGATCAGGTAGAAGAGGAGGAAGACTTTATGCTGTCGCCAATTAGAGAGCGGCCAATGTCATTGGTCAGAGGTATGAGTCTGAAGATTAGTCAGAGGAGGAAGATGATGGCTGTGGTGGGGAAGGAGAGCAAGAGGAGCAAGCTTCCCAGGGGGCATCTTACCTTTTGGGGGCCATGGTCTTGTCTGTGGCTGGGGGAACAAACCATAGTGGAGGATGTTGCCCTGGAAGAGGAACAGGAGTTGGAGTCCTCTGCCTCAAACCTCATTAGCATTGGGCCATTCATGCTGACATGTCTGAGGAAGGACCCCGTATCAAAACCATGAAGGAGATAGACTAGGTACTGGGTGGCAACTTTATTAGACCCTTGGTACAAACAGAAAATGGCATAGATGCTACAAGACTTAATGAGTAGCCACATTGCAGCACTTCCACACCAAGCTTAGACTGATGCTGTATTCCGCTTTTCAGGGTGGCAGCACAGGAAGAGCCATTTCCAGCTTAATTGGTGCCAGTAACACTCCCCGCCTGCCAGGGCCGGCGCTGCCATAGAGGCAAAAGGGGCAAATGCCCCGGGGCCTCCGACCTCTGCTGGGTCCCCCAGGTGGTCTCCCCGACAGTTCTGGATGTTCCAGCATGTTGTGCAGCTCAGCTGCAGTGGCAGTGCAGCTAAGAGGTCAGGGTGGTTGCAGCTTGGAGGAGGGGGGTGTGGTCGGTAGATAATAAGCACAGAGCGGAGGGTAATTATACTTTGCCCAACCTGTTATGATACAGACAGTGATGCTTCACTTCCTTAACAACTGACATGAGCTGTACAGCCAGCCAATCACCTTGCGGGGCATGAAGCCACATAGTGATTGACTGGCTGCACAGCACATACAACTTATGAGGAAGTGGAGAAGACGTGAATCATAACAGGATCAGGTAAAGTATAGTTACCCTCTGCTCTGCGTTTATTGTGTTCAGACCTCCACAGACTGCACGAGTACTGCGAGCTGCTTCTCAGCAGCTGACAAGTGCTGGAAAACTTCGGTGCAAGTCTGTGAGGCATTGGTGTCTGATATTAGCAGAGTAACCCCACCCCCTCCCATAGCTGCCAACGCTGGCTGTAATATGAGGTTGGAGCTTCCCCGGGACAGGACACTGTTGCCAGCATGCAGACAGCAGCCATAGTGCACCCACCAGGAGATGAACAAGAGAGAAGAGGTTGCTGTGTGCGTGTGCGTGTGTGTGTGTGTGTGTGTGTGTGTGTACAGTGTGTATCTGTGTGTGTACAGTGTGTATCTGTGTGTGTACAGTGTGTAGAGTGTGTGTATGTGTGTGTCTGTGTACAGTGTGTAGAGTGTGTGTATGTGTGTGTCTGTGTACAGTGTGTGTGGTGTGTCTGTGTGTGTGTACAGTGTGTTTCTGTGCAGCGCCGGCCCTAGGTTTCACGGCGCCCTGAGCGAAACCTGGTGCCCCCCCCTTTCATCCTCTTCGCACACGTGTGTGCGCACACACACGCACACACACACACGCACACACAATTCACCTTTTCTCCGGCAATATCTTTCCCAACCTTTGTTAAGTCATGACACATCACACCAAATGCTCAGATCTCCACGACACATCACATATGTATATCAGAAAATACCAATAGCCACAAAATGGATGGAAAGAGTGCATTATCCTGAATATATAAAAAAATGAAGGCTAGAAACTTTCAGGAATATTAATACAAACAATTAGTGGGACAGTTAGCCCCCCCCCCAATATAGGTAGCCAAGCAGCGGTGCCCCAGTATAGGAAGTCAGGTGTAAGTCTCCCCCCATAGGTAGCCAGGCGTCAGTGCCTTCAGTATATGTAGCCAGGAGTAGGTGCCCTCCCTCCTTAGATAGCCAGCTCTAGGTGCCCCCTTGTAAGCGAACACCCTGAGTGACCGCTCGGGTCGCTCAGGTCAAAGGCTGGCTATGTATCTGTGTGTGTACAGTGTGTAGAGTGTGTGTATGTGTGTGACTGTGTACAGTTAGAGTGACTAGATTTTTGTGGGTCCAACCTGGGACAGGGAGGGGGGGCGCGGGGGGGGGGGGGGCGCGCATCGCGCCGCCGTGAAAAATGGGCATGGCCATGACATTGTATGGGCGGAGCTAACATAATGATGTAACAGCGAGGCATAAGAAAGCAGTGTTTACGCCATGATGTGGACAAACGAGACTTTGCATCATGGGTGTGCAGAAACTGTGTGATGCTAATAGTATACCGTAACCACAAAGCAGCAAACAGCCATCTATGACCATTAAATAATAAATGCAGTAACAGTTACCCCGGACACCAGAAAATAAACGCAATGGGCAACATGTCAGCACAAAATAAACGCAATGCGGGCAACATGTCAGTATAAAATAAATGCAATGCGGGCAACATGTCAGTACAAAATAAATGCAATGCGGGCAAACATGTCAGTACAAAATAAACGCAATGCGGGCAAACATGTCAGTACAAAATAAACGCAATGCGGGCAAACATGTCAGTACAAAATAAACGCAATGAGGGCAACATGTCTGTACAAAATAAACGCAATGCGGGCAAACATGTCAGTACAAAATAAACGCAATGCAGGCAACATGTTAGTACAAAATAAACTGGGCAAACATGTCAGTACAAAATAAACGCAATGCGGGCAACATGTCAGTACAAAATAAATGCAATGCGGGCAACATGTCAGTACAAAATAAACGCAATGCGGGCAAACATTTCACCAGAAAATTAATGCAATGCGGGCAAACATTTCACCAGAAAATTACTGCAATGCGGGCAAACATTTCACCAGAAAATTACTGCAATGCAGGCAAACATTTCACCAGAAAATTACTGCAATGCGGGCAAACATTTCCCCAGAAAAGAAACGCAATGTGGGCAAACATTTCACCAGAACATAAACGCAATGTGGGCAAACATTTCACCAGAACATAAACGCAATGCGGGCAAACATTTCACCAGAAAATAAACGCAATGCGGGCAAACATTTCCCCAGAAAAGAAACGCAATGCAGGCAAACATTTCCCCAGAAAAGAAACGCAATGCGGGCAAACATTTCCCCAGAAAAGAAACGCAATGCGGGCAAACATTTCTCTAGCAAGTAAACGCAATGCGGGCAAACATTTCCCCAGAAAAGAAATGCAATGCGGGCAACCATTTCACCAGAAAAGAAACGCAATGCAGGCAAACATTTCACCAGAAAAGAAACGCATTGCGAGCAAACATTTCACCAGAAAATAAACGCAATGCGGGCAAACATTTCACCAGAAAATAAACGCAATGCGGGCAAACATTTCCCCAGAAAAGAAACGCAATGCGGGCAAACATTTTCCCAAAAAAAAACGCAATGCGGGCAAACATTTCCCCAGAAAAGAAACGCAATGCGGACAAACATTTCCCCAGAAAAGAAACGCAATGCGGGCAAACATTTCACCAGAAAATAAACGCAATGCGGGCAAACATTTCACTAGAAAGTAAACCCAATGCGGGCAAACATTTCCCCAGAAAAGAAACGCAATGCGGGCAAACATTTCACTAGCAAGTAAACGCAATGCGGGCAAACATTTCCCCAGAAAAGAAACCCAATGCAGGCAAACATTTCACCAGAAAAGAAACTCAATGCGGGCAACCATTTCACCAGAAAAGAAACGCAATGCGGGCAAACATTTCACCAGAAAAGAAACGCATTGCGGGCAAACATTTCACCAGAAAAGAAACGCAATGCGGGCAAACATTTCACCAGAAAATAAACGCAATGCGGGCAAACATTTCCCCAGAAAAGAAACGCAATGCGGGCAAACATTTTCCCAAAAAAGAAACGCAATGCGGGCAAACATTTCCCCAGAAAAGAAACGCAATGCAGGCAAACATTTCCCCAGAAAAGAAATGCATTGCGGGCAAACATTTCACCAGAAAAGAAACGCAATGCGGGCAAACATTTCACCAGAAAATAAACGCAATGCGGGCAAACATTTCCCCAGAAAAGAAACGCAATGCGGGCAAACATTTTCCCAAAAAAGAAACGCAATGCGGGCAAACATTTCCCCAGAAAAGAAATGCAATGCGGGCAAACATTTCACCAGAAAATAAACGCAATGCGGGCAAACATTTCACTAGAAAGTAAACGCAATGCGGGCAAACATTTCACTAGCAAGTAAACGCAATGCGGGCAAACATTTCCCCAGAAAAGAAACGCAATGCAGGCAAACATTTCACCAGAAAAGAAACTCAATGCGGGCAACCATTTCACCAGAAAAGAAACGCAATGCGGGCAAACATTTCACCAGAAAAGAAACGCATTGCGGGCAAACATTTCACCAGAAAAGAAACGCAATGCGGGCAAACATTTCACCAGAAAATAAACGCAATGCGGGCAAACATTTCCCCAGAAAAGAAACGCAATGCGGGCAAACATTTTCCCAAAAAAGAAACGCAA
The DNA here is from genome assembly GCF_040937935.1 of Hyperolius riggenbachi. Taxonomy (NCBI): domain Eukaryota; kingdom Metazoa; phylum Chordata; class Amphibia; order Anura; family Hyperoliidae; genus Hyperolius; species Hyperolius riggenbachi. The sequence goes on along the minus strand of NC_090656.1, from coordinate 165,979,951 downwards.
TGCGGGCAAACATTTCCCCTGAAAAGAAACGCAATGCAGGCAAACATTTCCCCAGAAAAGAAATGCATTGCGGGCAAACATTTCACCAGAAAAGAAACGCAATGCGGGCAAACATTTCACCAGAAAATAAACGCAATGCGGGCAAACATTTCCCCAGAAAAGAAACGCAATGCGGGCAAACATTTTCCCAAAAAAGAAACGCAATGCGGGCAAACATTTCCCCAGAAAAGAAATGCAATGCGGGCAAACATTTCACCAGAAAATAAACGCAATGCGGGCAAACATTTCACTAGAAAGTAAACGCAATGCGGGCAAACATTTCCCCAGAAAAGAAACGCAATGCAGGCAAACATTTCACTAGCAAGTAAACGCAATGCAGGCAAACATTTCCCCAGAAAAGAAACGCAATGCAGGCAAACATTTCACCAGAAAAGAAACTCAATGCGGGCAACCATTTCACCCGAAAAGAAACGCAATGCGGGCAAACATTTCACCAGAAAAGAAACGCATTGCGGGCAAACATTTCACCAGAAAAGAAACACAATGCGGGCAAACATTTCACCAGAAAATAAACGCAATGCGGGCAAACATTTCCCCAGAAAAGAAACGCAGTGCGGGCAGACATTTTCCCAAAAAAGAAAAGCAATGCGGGCAAACATTTCCCCAGAAAAGAAACGCAATGCGGGCAAACATTTCCCCAGAAAAGAAACGCAATGCGGGCAAACATTTCACCAGAAAATAAACGCAATGCGGGCAAACATTTCACTAGAAAGTAAACGCAATGCGGGCAAACATTTCCCCAGAAAAGAAACGCAATGCGGGCAAACATTTCTCTAGCAAGTAAACGCAATGCGGGCAAACATTTCCCCAGAAAAGAAACGCAATGCAGGCAAACATTTCACCAGAAAAGAAACTCAATGCGGGCAACCATTTCACCAGAAAAGAAACGCAATGCGGGAAAACATTTCACCAGAAAAGAAACGCATTGCGGGCAAACATTTCACCAGAAAAGAAACGCAATGCGGGCAAACATTTCACCAGAAAAGAAACGCATTGCGGGCAAACATTTCACCTGGAAAAGAAACGCAATGCGGGCAAACATTTCACCTGGAAAAGAAACGCAATGCGGGCAAACATTTCACCTGGAAAAGAAACGCAATGTGGGTAAACATTTCACTAGAAAAGAAACGCAATGCGGGAAAACATTTCACCTGGAAAAGAAAGCATTTACTCACCTGGCAGAAGTCTCCGGCCTCTGGCGCGCTGCTCCTGGGACCGCGTATGTTAAAAAAGGGTGCCGGGAAAAAAGGGCGCACGGTTTTAAACGATAAGCATGAATAACGTTTAAAAAAAATTGTGCTATATTTCGTTTAAAAATAATGTTTTTATAAAGTTATAAATCATTAAATAATGTGTATGAAATCGGCAATTGTAAAAACGTTAATCTTCCCTGTTTAAAAAGTGAAATTTATAATGACATTTTATAAAACATTAATAAGAATGTTACTAAAGCTATACCTAACCCTACTCTCACACAGAACCCTCCCTATACCTATCCCTAACCCCTAGACCCCCCTGGTGGTGCCTAAACCTAAGACTCCCCTGGTGGTGCCTAAACCTAAGACCCCCCCTGGTGGTGCCTAAACCTAAGACCCCCCTGTTGGTGCCTAAACCTAAGACCCCCTGTGATACGCATTAATAATCATGAGTAAGCATAGTAATCATGAGAAGCAATTATAAAACATTAAAAGTCTCCGGGCGCCGCTTTTAAAACGTTATTTTTCTCCGGCGCCCTTTTTTCCTGTTGGGCGCCAATTAAACGATATTTATTATGGGAGTGAATGGCGGCGCCCTTTTTGTCCACCTGCCTCATGCGCCCAAATTTCCTGCTTCCCCTGGGACCACCTTCCTCCTGCTCTTGTCTCCCGTGCTGACAGAGCTACGGCAAGATGGCGCCCGAAGCCCTGTACTGGAGAGTCGAGACCCAAATAGTCTCCAGTACAGGGCTTCGGCAGCCATCTTGCCGTAGCCCTGCTCGCCTGCCGGTGTCGGAACAGACACCGGAAGAAGGAGGCTGGATCGGGGCTGTGGTCAATGAACTGGCACGGCGTCTATAGACGCCACTGCCAGTTCATGAGGATAGAGTGGCCAGAGTCCCGAGGCCGGGACGTCCCGCTGCTGAAAGCGGGACGTTTCCCGGGACCTCATGCAGCCTGGGACAGCGGACCCCAAATCCGGGATGCGTCCCGGGCAATCCAGGACGTCTGGTCACTCTAGTACAGTGTGTGTGTAAAGTGTGTGTGTATACAGTGTGTGTGTGTGTGTGTGCACAGTTTGTGTGGTGTGTCTGTGTGTGTACAGTGTGTGTGTGTACGTGTGTACGTGTGTCTATGTACAGTGTGTGTGTCTGTGTACAGTGTGTGTGTCTGTGTACAGTGTGTGTGTCTGTCTGTGTACAGTGTGGGTGTGTCTGAGTGTGTACAGTGTGGGTGTGTCTGAGTGTGTACAGTGTGTGTCTGTGTGAGTACAGTGTGTGTGTGTGTGTGTGTGTGTGTGTGTGTGTGTGTGTGTGTGTGTGTGTGTGTGTGTACATCAGGCATGTGCATGTACTGTGTACATCAGTCATTAGAGGTGCCTGATGTATTGTACTTACACCCCTGCTCAGCTGCCTTGTAATAATTCACCTGTCCCTGCAGCGGCTTCATCTTGTGCTCCCTCTTCAGCTTGCTGTCTGCCTCAATATACCCGGCGCATGTTATTTACATATAACACATGCCGGATGGAGATTACACAGTGGGACTGAAGAAGTTGAAGCACAGGATGGAGCAGCCGGGACAGGTAAGTTATTACAAGGCAGCTGAGCTACACAGTGCGCGCTGGCCATGGGAGCAGTCAGTGGGAGAACACGAGGGGCAGCAGCTGGCTCAGGGGCTAAATTTTGCTGGAGGGGTAGGGGGCCCCCAAGTTACTTTTGCCCTGGGGACCCTGTGTGGCTTAAACCTGCCCTGCCGCCTGCAAGAACAGTGGCAGTCATGTCCAATATGAGGTGCTTCTTCTGTACAACACCTCAATACGGTGCTTCTGAATCTACCCTCTGAGAACGCCTCAGTCCCCAGGTATCTGACTATTATGAGTCAACGATCACTGTGGACACTCTGAGGAGCGAGGAACCTCTGGAGTTCTTGGTGTGCAGGTATGAACTGTGGGTAGAGCTGTTGCAATTTGCCATGGAGCTTTTGACTTCCCCGACTCTAGTGTCCTGTCAGAAAGAACATTCAGTGCAGCTGGAAGGTTTGTGACAGACAAGCGAAGTCGCCTAGCATGCAGCAGTGTGTGGATTACCTGACATTTATAATAATGAAATATTTTTTATGCATTATTACCCTGGCACATGCTATCAGGACCGGTTTAAGCAACAATGGGGCCCCGGGGCAAAATAAACCTGGGGGGCCCCCCAACAGATACCCGGAACAAAAATCGGCATTAAGGGACCTTTTTTGGAGCTGGTATAGTCAGGGTGTGAAGCCCCAATTGGTCGGAGCTCCACATTCTGGCTACCCCAGCCTGCATGGGGGACAAGGGGTTAAAAATTTTCAGGAGGGGGGACCCCACATCATTAAAAAAAAATTCCCACACTCTAAACAAACAAAAAAAAATTGGGAAAATAGGAAAAAATGCCAGGGATCTTCATATCGCCATATTGCGGCTGTATAGCGATCCCTGGCCAACGCTGTGGCTGCGTATAGACCCCCTAGAAACCCCATCAGGAAATGTATTGCTCTTTCTTTTGATGCATGTAAAATTACACTACCGTTAGGTTTGCTACTAAAAGTGACATTTACCGCATTTAAAGGTATACTTTTTTCCTTCGAAACTTTAAAATTGATTTTCTCAAAAACTATAAGGTCTTTTTGAAAAATGTTTTTTTTCCTCTTATTCCCAATGATCTCCTTAACATATCCTGCAAATTTAGGGTTTCTAGCATTTAAGGTGGATTTGCTATTAACCATTAAATTCGGCGGGTTTTTATATGTTTTTTCTTTTCCTTTGAAACTTTAAAATCGATTTTCTCAAAAACTATAAGGTCGTTTTGAAAAAAATGTTTTCCTCTTGTAGCCACTGGGAGCCCCTACAAGCTCTGGGGCCCTGGGGCAATTGCCCCCTTTGCCTCTATGGTAGCGCTGGCACTGCATGCTATTTACTCTGGACCTCATATCCCCCTGGCCAAAGACACAGCTATCCTGCACTGCCAACACCCAGTGGGCCATATGTAATTACATTTTTCATCAGAGTTTTCTCCTAGCATATTTTCACAACTTGTAAATAAAACACCTTTTACACCACCAGCAAGCAAACAAACACTCAAAATAATTTTGACAGTACTTTTCCACCTACTTTTTGATACTTTTTCTATTGCTAAAAGCTAAAAAGGTATTTTAAATTGAAGATGAAAAAATATTTCCTAGGAAAAAGCTCAGGAGAAAAATTGCATATGGCCCAGTATGTCATTTGGTCCTACATCAATTGCCACCCCCCCCCCCCCCCCCAAAAAAAAATGTTGTGACCCTAGAGCATGCCACTTACTCCATGCCTCTGTCTCATACAGAGCCTAAAATTCAAATCTTTATGCCGCAGGTAATTGCCCAATTTTTCTGGGCTCTGTCTCATACTGAGGCTGAAATTCAAATAGTTATTCTGCAGTTATTTGCCTGATTTTTCTGGCCTAAGCTAGTGTCAACCTAGTTTTCAAATGTTTAGGCAGGTAACTGCCCAATTTTTCACATCACCCACTGTAGCTGCTTTGGTAATTATAATGTTTCTCTGAAGTAATAGGTAGTTAAGAAGTAGATATACTAGGAGTGATGGTGGGGCATCATCCCATGGCCGTGACATATGTGATCTTCTGCAGAAAAAGAAAACCATTAATTCCCAAAATGCAGAAGAGTAATATCAGCATACCAATCTTCTGCAAGTTAAATATCACACTTCATTGTGCTTCCACTCCACATTCTGGTTTGTACAGAAGATTGGTGTGCTGATATTGCTTGGAAGTTGATCTAATTGAAGTGACATTGCTTATGCCTCAATATCAAGCACCCAACTATTTGAGGAGTGCCCACTTAAAGACTTTTTGTATGCTAAAATGCAGACAATGTGGTTGACTGGCTCACTAACTCAACATTCAGGGGCGTAGCTTAGGAGCTAGGGGCCCCGGTGCTAGTTATACATGGGGCTCCCCACAGCACTTTATACATAACAATTGATACGGCACACCAAAACCTGCCAAGGACAACCACAGTGCCAGAGGTGTAAGAAGGGGATGGGGAACAGCTTGTTATTGATCATTATAATTCAAAGCATCTATAGAAGTGATTATTACAAACACAGGACCAATAAAGAGCTAATACTACAGTTGAGGGAGGGCCCTACGGGGCCCCTCTAGCCCAAGGGCCCCGATGCGGTGGCTACCTCTGCAACCCCTATTGCTACGCCACTGTCAACATTCCACCCCTTCTACCTCTTCTGCTGCCAATGCTCCCACACCCTCATTCTCCTCTGTTGTACAACACCACGTCCACCACCACCGCAGCCCCTTTAAATCAATTGGATTTCATAGAGGAGCTATTTCCCCAGGCATTGTTGGAAAAAACAACATGAAAATGTTTGCATTGGATGAAGTTAATACTTAACAACGTCCGACCTTGAAGATGTCTCATGCAGTGATAAATATTGACGATGATCTAAAATATGACTAATATGTTAATTACTTCCACCCAAGAGGCAGAATATGAGATTAGCAAATCTCAGCATTTAGCACCTGATTCAGCTTATCAGCAGAAGTGTTTCTTGTTCAGGCAGAAAGCACACGTTATAATGCATTTTGTCATGAGATTCATGGGTCTCTGGCATTCCCCATTTGTTCTGCAATCATGTAAGTCCAAGTAGGGTTAACAGACCAGTTTGCTTTTATTTCAGTTAAAGTGGACCTGAGCTCTTCTTGCACAGGACAGAAGGAAAACAGAGAAATGCACCCTGTATGTATTTATAGAGTTTAGCCTGTTTAATTTCCCCGCATTTGTGTCTAATCACAAGCTGTATTTTTTTTTTCTTTATCATATGTCTAGCACACATTAATAAAAAGAAAGTCTCTTTAGCACAAGTTCATCCATAGGTATCTCTTCTTTTTTCCTTTTCCACAGGCATAAATTTGCGATGAGATCCTCCACCAAACACATCCTTTTGTGAACAGACTGACCAGATGTTTTTGACCACTGCTAAACTGGTCAGATAAGCATATGTCCAGGAGCCCCGGAGCCTCAGGATCCTGGTGTCCACTCTATGGGGTGATGGCAGGTTGCATAGTATCTCCATACAACTCAGAGTCTTGCATCGCATTTACCGTAAAGAAATACCTCGCATAGCATAATGAAGTAAAAAAACGATAAAATCTTTATTTTAAAACCACTCACATAGTTCTTCGCATATTTATCTGCACATAGTTTTTTATACGGGCTCTCCCTATGCTGGTCTGGGCTGACCGTGGCTGTTGCTCGCCGTTTCTCATCCACGCACACTTCCGCCCTCCATCCACTGCCGTACGTCTCCCAATATGTCCAGTCTCCACAAGCTGTAATTTGATCTCTCCCCTGTGTCATAACATGACTGCCATGGTAGAGATGACAGATAAGCTCATTTGAAAGCACAGGATGTTAACAATATGTCTGCGCCCATGAATCAGGAAGTAGAAACAGTGCAGATTTATTTTAGCATTTGTATCGGCTGTAACAAAGACATTTTTTGTTTAAAGTTTATTATGCTGTTGCTTATATTTTAGAGAGAGGACATTCTTCAGGTCCTCTAATCTACAATGCTAGCTGACATTTATTTCAAAGCCCTTTGGGTGGGGTTTCCATTTCTCAAAGAATGATGCTGCATTGCACTTTGAGAAATGGCACCTCCTGTGGCCCCCCCAATTGTGGAGATTGCGCATTTCCGCTTGGATGACGGGGCTCTGCTCCGCCTTCAGTCTCTCAGCGGCGATCGCCGCTCGGAGACTGGTACAGCGCTGCGATCCATGGCAGCACTGTACAGGGGACAGCCGTGTGAAATGGCTGTCCCCTTGGGTGGGACAAAAGTGATCCTCTGTCATAGGCTGAAGCCTATGACAGCCAATAACGCTGATTGGCTGGTGGGGGAATACAAAATAAATAAAAAAATAGGTAAAATATTATAAAATAAAAGAAACAAATATTTATAAAAAAACAAACAAAACACTGGGGAGCGATCAGACCCCACCAACAGAGAGCTCTGTTGGTGGGGATCACTTGTGTGCTGAGTTGTGTGGCCCTGCAGCAATTCCTTAAAGTTGCAGTGGCCCAATTTGTGAAAAATGACCTGGTCTTTAGGGGGGTTTAAGCCTGTGGTCCTCAAGAGGTTAATTACTGAGATTAAGTACCCAGAAAATGTGTATGCCGCAAAAGCATTACAGTCCTGGGAAAAAGTTTTGAGACAGTCAAAAATATGAGTTTTCACAAAGTTTGCTGCTTTTAGATCTTTGTTTCAGTTGTTTATGTGATGTACTGAAATGTAATTCAGAATCAGAATCACTTTATTTCGCCAAGTACAGCAAGAGCTGTAAACAGAATTATTTGTGGTACACATGGCATAGACAGAGTATGAAACAGACGCACAACACATACAATAGAACAATAGAAATGCAGTAATCAGTTCATATTGGCTGTTTCACTGCTGTGCAAGTACAGTCCAGTGACTAGTAGTAAGGTGCAGTTAAAGGGCCCGAGTCAATTAACCTCCCCGGCATTCAATTTTCCCAGGATTTCTTTGCAAAAAGTGATAACATTTATTTTTAAAACTTTTTTTTTTCCTGTAACTTGCCAAAATGTGTCAAGCAAGGGTCTAGTATACAGTGCAGGAGAGTATTGATGTGTATGCACGTTTATACTGTTCATAACATGTTTTTATGGATGGACATTTCTGTCCATACCGCTGGGGAGGTTAATAATAATTATAAGCACTTCATACGTTTCAAAGGCTTTTATTGACAATTACATGAGATTTATGCAAACAGTCAGTATTTGCAGTGTTGGCCCTTCTTTTTCAGGACCTCTGCAATCCGACTGGGCATGCTCTCAATCAACTTCTGGGCCAAATCCTGACTGATAGCAACCCATTCTTTCATAATCGCTTCTTTGAGTTTCTCAGAATTAGTTGGTTTTTGTTTGTCTTGAGGAATGACCACAAGTTCTCAATGAGATTAAGATCTGGGGAGTTTCCAGGCCATGGACCCAAAGTTTCAACGTTTTGGTCCCCCGAGCCATTTAGTTATCACTTTTGCCTTATGACGCCTTATGGTGCTCCATCATGCTGGAAAGTGCATTGTTCTTTACCAAACTGTTGTTGGATTGTTGGAATAAGTTGCTGTTGGAGGGTGTTTTGGTACCATTCTTTATTCATGGCTGTGTTTTTTAGCAAAATTGTGAGTGAGCCCACTCCCTTGGATGAGAAGCAACCCCACAAATGAATGGTCTCAGGATGCTTTACTGTTGGCATGACACAGGACTGATGGTAGCGCTCACCTTTTCTTCTCCTGACAAGCCTTTTTCCAGATGCCCCAAACAATCAGAAAGGGGCTTCATCAGAGAATATGACTTTGCCCCAGTCCTCAGCAGTCCATTCACCATACTTTTTGCAGAATATCAACCTGTCCCTGATGGTTTTTTGGGGAGAGAATGCTGCCCTTCTTGACACCAGGCCATCTTCCAAAAGTCTTCTACTCACTGTGCATGCAGATGCGCTCACACCTACCTGCTGTCTGTCCTGAGCAACCTCTGCACTGGTTGCACTCCAATCCTGCAGCTGAATCCTCTTTTAGGAGACAATCCTGGCGCTTGCTGGGCTTTCTTGGAGCCCTGAAGCCTTCTTAACAAGAATTGAACCTCTTTCCTTGAAGTTCTTGATGATCCTATAAATTGTTGATTTAGGTGAAATCTTAGTAGCCACAATATCCTTGCCTGTGAAGCCATTTTTATGCAACGCAATGATGGCTGCATGCGTTTCTTTGCTGGTCACCATGGTTAGCAAGGGAAGATCAATGGTTTCAAGCATCACCCTCCTTTTAACATGTCAAGTCTGCCATTCTAACCCAATCAGACTGACATAATGATCTCCAGCCTTGTGCTCGTCAACATTCGCACCTGAGTTAACAAGACAATCATTGAAATGATCTTAGCAGGTCCTTTAATGACAGCAATGAAATGCAGTGGAAAGATTTTTGGGGATTCAGTTAATTTTCATGGCAAAGAAGGACTATGCAATTCATCTGAACACTCTTCATAACATTCTGGAGTATATGCAAATTTATGTTATAAAAACGTAAGCACCAAATTTCCAATATTTTTGACAGTCTCAAAACTTTTGGCCAGGACTGTAGATATGGGAGCATGAGTGTTATTGTAGAAAAAAGGAGAAAGCTGTCCAATTTAAAATTGTGGGGGAAAACGTGAACACAGAACATGAACAAATGTGAATAAAGTGTGATTCCTGAGCAGACACAGTGCGCATTTTGCTGTGCATGTCAAAATGGGCACCATTAAAATAACTATGCTCCCTGCCTTCGTGATTTGATCGTTCCAACTTCCCCTTCTTTAGCAACATTAACGCGTTTCTTTGCTTGTCGCCAGTGATGACATATGTCGTGTACAGTATATGTTTATACTTCAAGTGGAATTACCCTTTAAAGTGTTTAAATTGATTGTATTAAGAGTCACTAAAGGCAGGAACAAAACAGTAAATACATTTACTTGTAGATTGAATTTCTATTTTTATTTATTAGTACACTATGTTTTCATGTTAGCTGCAAAATGTTGTTCGTTCATGTGGCTAAGTTTAGAAAATAATATTTTTTTCACCGTCACCATTTCTATCATCAATGTTTGTCTCAGCTTTACCACATATGTATACACAATATTCTTCCAGGAGCATTCATGAACAATTTATATGGTGTTGCTTACAATGAAATAATGATTGAAAAACAGTTCTATAAAGATGTTCCTTTTTGTGATTTGCTTGCAGCAGCCCCATGTTTAGTGTTAACACATACTTAACAGCTGCTGGTAGCATTCTGTAGTAATGCAGATATATATTTCTTGGCAGTCTTATAGTTAATGTTGAAAGGTCTGGGAATGTTTAGCACATTTTTTCTGTTTAGGGATTTTCAAGGTTTTGTTTTTTTTCTTTCCTACCTAGTTCCCCTCAGTGAAATTGAGACATTGCCGACAGTTGTCTTCTATGAAGACAGATTACTATCACTAGAAGGTCAAACCACCACAAGTCCATGAGGTTTGGAAGAAGAATCAGTCAAAGATGACAACAGACAATCACCTTGGAGTCTCCTGGCTGTCTACATTGTCAAAACCTTTCTGGATAGTGTTATAGATTTTAATGTACATACAACACATCTTTTACACTGCATAGTTTTTTTATAGCCTTAACACAAGAGGTGGAGGGCAGCTTTGTGCTGTGTACTTGAACCTGACAGTGGATAGATCACTTAGCCACATACAGCAACCCTTATCCCTGTTCACTGAAACGTTTTTTTATTTTTTTATTTCTTTAGCCATAAATAATCAAAATAAAGAAATAGAAAATTGTGTCTTGTGTTTTCTGCAGTGTAATAGCCTCATCTTTTAATATTGATAATATTGATACGAGCGATAAGAGCAAGTTCACGGAAAGATCATTTATTAGAAACATCTTTAGACCGTTACATGAGGCCTGCATATCTGAGTACTATATAATAAATGTAGGCACTGCTTTCTATAAACAAGATGCATTGCTTATTAGTAGGAGGGCTTTTCGGTCTCTTTTATCCCCCTATACATTCCTAGTGGTTTGGGTCACCCGAGCTGCTTGGTTACTCTATAAACAAGATTCAACACAAACATAGTATAGTCATGCTATGCAAATGCATTGATCCAATGTACATTGAAATACATACATAACAGAATAGAACATGCTCCAGCTGGTCATATAGGGATCAAACTATGTCAGATAGAGGTTTTTTTTCAGACAATGGTTTGTTGATGGAGTGATAATTGATCATTGCGCCACACACTGGAATCCATATCTGATAGATGTTTACTGTCAATGAAACTGTTTAGGAAGTGATTCATAATTCCAACCTTGTTTCTTTCTTTGTTCCTCCTTACAACCAAGCTGATAATCATATTCGATCTAAATCTGATCAAAGGTTTTTCAATCATCTTCAGTGGTTTTTTTTTCTTAATTGCTTGTCAAGAATGGTTATCAATTCATCTTCAATTCAATTGAAGAATTGAATCGAAGTGTCACCAGCTCCCCTGTCCTGGTCACCACTATTTCAGCACCTGGGGACCAGTCACTAGGAAATGCCTGTATCATGAATGCACAGATTTGAACTGGGCATGCATTAATTAATGAACTGCCCATGTCCAGTATGCAGGAATGAGTGCATTTAAACTTGGCATGCACAAGTTATCACAAGGTCTTTTTGATTTCTTTTATTTGTCCCTTGTTTGTCACTTGTCCCCACTAGTCTTCCCAACATACCTAGCTCTAGCGAAGTTGGTGATCATAGCATGCATGGGGACATTGTTATTAACTGTTAATGTGTTTCCCAAAAAATCACTAAACCATTGGAAATTAGAGGGAATTCTTGTGAGACTGTCAAAGGCATTCTCACTCATCCCTACCTCCGTTTTATTGCATTTTTTTGTACTGAGTTAACAATCAATATAATTACCAACTTCAAACTTTCCTCTAAATAAATCACAAACAAATATTTTCATACATTACAAAAGATTCCAGTGTAACAGTGGGATAATCTCAGCATTTTGAGAAAGCCTCTAATTGCTTGGCCCCAAAAAAAAAAATATTTAAAGGACTCCTGAAGTGAGAGGGCTATGGAGACTGCCATATTTTTTTTCTTTTAAACAACCCCAGGTACCTGGCATCCTGTCACATACCTGAAACAAGTGGAATTAAGCCAAATTTCAGTCAAACACCTGATCTGCATGCTTGTTCAGGGCCTATGGCTAAAACTATTAGAGGCAAAGGAACAGCAGGACAGCCAGGCAATTTGCATTGCTTAAATGCATAACTATGGCAGCCTCCATAACCCTCTTACTTCAGGTGTCCTTTAATCTTAAAAATTTACAGATGGCGATCTCACTATAGGGGATTTACTTTGGTGCACTACCATAAAGTCGTTGCTCATGGTACAGAACAGAACAGAAGGTTTGTATTTGATTTTTTTTTTTTAGGTTATGTGACTTAATATAACCTAACGTCATGAGGTCACCGATGTCATGCGCAGTCCCGATCCTCCCCATAGAGAGCTAGCTAGATAACAACATCTTGTGCAGCCACGTAACCTAATAGATTTCTACTGGGGGACTCCTGAGCCCAGCAAAACCTCTTGAGCGGCATGCCTGACACAGTGTCGGGCATACCGCTTAGAAGGTTAAGAAACTTCAGTTGTTATCTATGCAAAAGAGCTATTCTGAGCTCTCTGACCAACTTAGTCAGAGAGCTCAGAGAGGACAGCGCTGTTTTCTGAAGCGCTTATTTCAACCCTCTTTCACTGTTTGTTGTTTGTTTAAAGTTTTGCTGCCGGGAAGGTCAAAGGGTCATTAGCCCTGCTCTGTTTCATAGTTTAAAATACAGAGTGTAGCTTGTAAACTGCAAATATTAGAGAATTATGCATTGTTATAAAAAAAAAGGCTATACCACTGAAAATAATAATATGAGACTTTTTTATTTGCTACTAATGTTCTATTAATTAATCGTACTACACCTACAATTCATTATATCAATATCATACATTTTGGGTTTTTGTTTGTCTCAGCTTCACTTTAATCATGCAGCAAGTGTAGCCTCCCTATTTAAGAGCCTTGCAAATAGCAACCTTTGCCAGAACTTTGTTTGCAGTTAGCTCTGAGTTTCTGTCTGAGATTCTGTAATCAGCCTAGTCCACCCTTGGGGGAGGGGTGTATCCCCAATCTTCTTCCTATCTACAGAGAGCGACTTCTTAAACCTGAGGGGGGTCAGGTTCTAATTCTCCCCACCTGCCTATCCAGTGGTTGCCTTTGAGGTGACCCCGGTTTGTGACTATAACCTTTGTTATTGTATTGACATCTACAACTGATTTGGAATGCTACACTGTATTGGGCTCTCTGTCTTTCGTTCTTTACTGATCATGTATGTGTATCTAAAAACCTGTTGCCGAACCTGCTATTTTGTCTTGATTTTGCTTTTTGCCTGCTCCTTTTGTACTGTGCCTGTATCTGATAACTTGTTGCTGAACCTGCTATTCTGTCCTTGCTACACTCTTGTCTGCTCCTTCCTGTACTGCTGCCTGATTGTATATTTGTTATGAATATGCTGTGTATATTCCCTGAGTATATATTACTTAAAAATACTAGAAACAAAGAAAAGTAAGACATTGAAAAAGCAAAAAAGAGAGAACAAACCAGTATATGCTGCTGAACTGCAAAAATGTATTTATCTAAGAAATATATCAAAAAAACCATAGCAGATTAGTTATGAAGTGTTAGTGTACCATCTTTATATTTTACAAAAGTGTGCTTAGATACACATGTTGCTATAGCCATAAATATCAGTTCCCATTCTACAAAATATGTATTTAATGGTTTGGCAGTTACTTGTATGAATCTTGCATTATGAGTGATTGCATGTTGTTTGCATCTATTTTGCATGCATTGTTTTATATGCAGGTGTTGCACCAAGAGGTATTTTTCACCTTAACTTTAAGGAGTGCTAATGCATGAGATAAACAAATAAGGAGAGGTAATTCATGAGATAAATAGATAAGGAGAGTTATGACAAATAAGGAGAGCTAAACCATGAGTTATGTCAAATAAAGAGAGCTAAACCCTGAGTTATGTCAAATAAAGAGAGCTAAACCATGAGTTTTGTCAAATAAGTAGAGATGGCTCGAACTTCAGATTTTGGGTTTGCGAACTGCGAACGTGAACTTCCTCAAAAGTTTGTGTTTGTGCAAACTGGGCGAACCACCATAGACTTCAATGGGCAAGGCACATTTTAAAACATGCAGGGACTGTTTCTGGACACAAAAGTGATGGAAAAGTCATTTCAAGGGGTCTAACACTTGGAGGGGGGTATGGCGGAGTGGAATATATACCAAAAGTCCCTCGGAAAATTACGTATTTGACGAAGACTAGGGTTACAATCCCTAAAGGGCAGAAATCTCATTGCATTGCTAAATTGGAGGCATAAAGTGCTTTAAAACATCTTGTGTGTGTGTATACATCGATCAGGTAGTGTAAGTAAGAAAAAGACACCGAGAGCCCAATATGGTGTAGTATGCTCAGGACAATAGTGAATAATGTAATGTGAGAAGGTTATACTCACAAACAAGGGTTACCGCTGAGGCAACCACTGTGAATGCAGGTGAGGAGATTACACCTGTCCTCACTCAGGGTTAAGAAGTCGCTCTCCGTATATAGAAGAAAGGTAGGGGTGGGTCCCCCTTCCACCAAGGGTGGACACTATAATGACTTTGATGAACAGAATAAAAACAATAATTAAAAGTTTTAAAATATGCTGGGGAGGCAGTGGTGGACTTACCTCCGAAAGCAGACTAGACTACTTGTCTGACATAAATAAACACTTTATTAGTACCCCAATAGATGCAACGCGTTTCGCAGGACCAAGCCTGCTTCATCAGGCAATAAAACAGGGGACAAAACTGTGGACAAAGGCAAAAAGTACCGGACTGCAGTGAGCTACATAATATAAAACATTCATACGGTGCATACATATATATTAATTGCTAAAAAACATGAAAACGTTGAGGGGAAAAAAAAAACTTGCATAAGGTTTGCATGCGGTTTTGTAAACAGGTGTTTGTAGTTAGTTGATGCGACTGCTCAAGGCAGCCAGACAGTGGGTACCCAGACTATGGATGCCCATGTGAGGTGTGGGAGCGGAGCCCCAATCACATCGTTTTAAAGTGCACTGTGTAATAAATATTAAAGTGCAAAGTATAGTAAATAAATACTGTGGCATAATGTATTAATCATGATGACAAATGGCCTGAAAAAGTAGTTAATAAGTGAATAAGAACAAGGGGATGCTTAGTAGCTAACCAGGGGCCAGACGTTATCTCACCGAGTGACACATACTAATAAAAGGACATTTTTATGTGTAGTGATATGTAATAAAAGCCTTAAAGATTATGAAGCCAATAATATTAAAAACCAGTCCAACTAAAAAGGATGACAAGATGTAAGGGAATCGCAGTCTTAATGAAAGGCAAACAGCAGAGTATAAAAAATGGAGTGTAGCTTACCAGTAGCTCTCAGGTAGCACATATAGTGCCTATGTACAGAGGTCAGGATGCTGGGTGCTATTAATGCAGTTGTGGAAAGGTCTCACTCAATCCGGGGCAGCCACTGGAGTAAAGTGGGCGGGGCCAGTCATTATGGAGGGAAAGAGTAGCAGCCAATCAGCTGCTGACATGTGTATATTCGGCATTGCGTGTGCTGAAAATGGCGTATCAATGCAAACAAAACTACGGATGGCATGCATATTATTATTAAGCTGTGGCTGGATGGTGCAATGGTCAAGTGCTCTGCCTCTGACACAGGAGACCTGGGTTCAAATCCCGGCTCTGCCCGTTGCCTTGTTTAAGGGCAAATGCTGGGGGCACCTGCATTTTTAGGAGTATAGTGAAAATCACCACTGTACTTCAAAATTTAGGCTGCGTTGATGGACAAGAGGGGGACCCTGTGGGGGACCCATGGATCAGGGCTCAAATATATGGGGGCAAGATGGTATTATGTATAAAAACAGGGGAAATTTATAAACAGCATGTACAGCTGGAATCTTGTTGCCAACTAGTGGTGGAAGTATAGAATTGCATCTTTGGGGATATAGCTACTATATAAATACAATTTCACAAACACAAAACACAAGTAAAAAACAAAATCTAGTTAATATAAGTAAAATATCTGGAAATAAAGTGCTTAAACATACCCAATTCATAGTTACAATCCCTTGGACGTCTCTTAGTCTACCGATAAATGATATGTAAGATCATTAAAGTGACAAAATATAGTTTTCACAGAATATACATTGGTCTCTTTGCACACAAACAGTGATAATATATGGGAAAAGTGGTGCAATTAATTAAATTGGGTATAGATCATGTAATTTTCATATTCAAAGTAAAATCGTTATGAGATGATAAAAAGAATTAAAAAACTAAAAGAGAGCGACCAGGATAAAAACAGCGGATAAGAATATTGATAGGTTAGTGTCATTTCTCGAATTGTTTATTGAGGCCCTCTAGAACGAGGGTCCTCAGGATCTGGATCCAATACATCTCAGTTTTTTTCAGTCTGTCAAAGGCATCAGGCAGGTATGCACGTACTGAATCAATAAGTGTAATTTAAAAGAGATCCGGGTCATTACTGTGGTGAGTGGAGAAGTGACGTGAAACACTGTGCAGCGGAAATTTGTTGATAATATTCCTTTTGTGTTGGCCGATCCTGTTACGTGCCATTTGGGTTGTCCGCCCCACGTACTGGAGCCGGCAAGGGCATGTTATGACATATATGAAATACCTTGATTCACAGGTGAGATGGCCATTGATTGGATATTGTACTTTGGTGGTGTGTGAGGCAAACTGTTAATTTGATAGAATATATTTACATGCAGTGCAGCGGGATTTATTGCCAGGATAACAGCCTGGGGCCAGTCTTATGGCTGTATTGTGGGTGGTGTTGTGTGATCTGCGTAGTCGACTGGGAGCTAGAATATTTTGGAGGTTTGGTGCTCTTCTGTAGGTGATGGCGGGTTTGGGAGGTAGCAGTGGGCGAAGAAAAGGATCCTGTAAGAGAATGTCCCATCTGTTGCTGATGATGTTTCTTATTTTTACATGTTGAGCATTAAACTGCGTAATTAATCTGGGGGAGCCTTCAGTATTGGGGAAGCTGGCAGGGGTGGTTTTGGGTTTTTGGGTTTTAGCTTTATGTTTTGCATCTTTGATCAGTTTTCTCGGATATTTGCGGGCTGTGAATTTCTCGGTAAGTATATTGGATTGGATGTCATATTGTGAGGGGTCCGTACAGTAGATTCTGCGATATTGGCTATAGGGTGTGTTAGTGACCCCAGGGTGGTGATGATGACTGTCGAAATGGATGTGGTTGTTTGCATCGACTGGTTTGAAGTAAGTTTTAGTTTTGATACGGTTGATTTCTGTATAGAGTGTAAGGTCAAGAAATTCTATGGAGGAGGTGTGGTGGTGGTGTGTGAACTGTAGGCCGGTTGTGTTAGAATTGAGGTAGCTGACAACATTTGGGATGAGTGTGGTATCTCCCTTCCAGATGAAAATAAGATCGTCTATATAGCGTTTGTAAAAAATGATAATATGTAAATATGGATTATTGGAAGTTAATTTGAGGTGTTCGAAGTATCCCATTGTGAGATTAGCGTAAGAGGGGGCAAATGAGCTCCCCATGGCTGTCCCGCTGATTTGGTGGTAGATATTGTCCAAAAATGTGAATACATTATTATTAAGAATGAACTCGGCACATTGTGTCAGAAACTGTTGTTGAGGTATTAGCATAGATGTATTGGAGGATAGGAAGTGTTGTATGGAGGTAAGACCAAATGAGTGGGGGATGTTTGTGTATAGGGCTGTGACATCACATGTCAGCCAGACAAAATCCGGCTGCCATGTGAAGTCTTGGAGTAAAGAGATGAGACGCTGAGAGTCTTTCAGGAAGGAATCAAGGGCCTGGACATGTGGTTGCAAGTGCTGATCTAAGAATTTTTACAAATTGCTACTAATGGAGTAGATACCTGAGATAATGGGCCTACCTGGTGGTTTGGTCAAACATTTATGTATTTTCGGAAGGTAATAAAATATGGGAGTTTTGGGTTGGGAATTAATAATGAAGTTTCTTTCATTTTTCGTAATAATATTGTTGAGGAAGGCATTATTGATGAAGTCTTTGAGTGTGGTGTTTAGGGCTGGGGTTGGGTCATTGGGTAGAGTTTTGTAATGTACAGGGTTCCCCAGGAGTCTATTGGCCTCTTCTATATAGTCTGAACGGTTAAGGATGACTATGCCCCCTCCCTTGTCGGCAGGTTTGATGACGAGATTATGGTTTTTGGACAAGGATTTCAAAGTTGCGTTCTCAGATGGACTGAGATTGGATGTGGATGGTGTAGGGTACTCCACTCCAGAATTGAAGCTGGAAAAATATATTACCACCACGCTAAAGGGAAGATCCTGGTTCTATCCAGCAGCCTCAAATGGAAATTATATAGAAACCTTTTATGCTATGGTCCTCAGTGACCTCCAAGCACTTCAAGAATACCCTACACCATCCACATCCAATCTCTAACTTCCAATAATCCATATTTA
Organism: Hyperolius riggenbachi; assembly: GCF_040937935.1. Taxonomy (NCBI): domain Eukaryota; kingdom Metazoa; phylum Chordata; class Amphibia; order Anura; family Hyperoliidae; genus Hyperolius; species Hyperolius riggenbachi. The sequence continues at coordinate 165,961,476 of NC_090656.1, read as the reverse complement.
CATAATATCATTTTTTACAAACGTTATATAGACAATCTTATTTTCATCTGGAAGGGAGATACCACACTCATCCCAAATTTTGTCAACTACCTCAATTCTAACACAGCTGGCCTACAGTTCACACACCCCCACCACACCTCCTCCATAGAATTTCTTGACCTTACACTCTATACAGAAATCAACTGTATCAAAACTAATACTTACTTCAAACCAGTCGATGCAAGCAACTACATCCATTTCGACAGTCATCACCACCACCCCTGGATCACTAACACACCCTATAGCCAATATCGCAGAATCTACAGGAATTGTACGGACCCCTCACAATATGACATCCAATCCAATATACTTACCGAGAAATTCACAGCCCGCAAATATCCGAGAAAACTGATCAAAGATGCAAAACATAAAGCTAAAACCCAAAAACCCAAAACCACCCCTGCCAGCTTCCCCAATACTGAAGGCCCCCCCAGATTCATTACGCAGTTTAATGCTCAAAATGTAAAAATAAGAAACATCATCAGCAACAGATGGGACATTCTCTTACAGGATCCTTTTCTCCGCCCACTGCTACCTCCCAAACCCGCCATCACCTACAGAAGAGCACCAAACCTCAATACAGCCATAAGACTGGCCCCAGGCTGTTATCCTTGCAATAAATCCCGCTGCACTGCATGTAAATATATTCTATCAAATCAACAGTTCGCCTCACACACCACCAAAGTACAATATCTAATCAATGGCCATCTCACCTGTGAATCAAGGTATGTCATATATGTCATAATATGCCCTTGCCGGCTCCAGTACGTGGGGCGGACAACCCAAATGGCACGTAACAGGATCGGCCAACACAAAAGGAATATTATCAACAAATTTCCCCTGCACAGTGTTTCACGTCACTTCTCCACTCACCACAGTAATGACCCGGATCTCTTTCACATCGCACTTATTGATTCAGTACGTGCATACCTGCCTGATGCCTTTGACAGACTGAAAAAAACTGAGATGTATTGGATCCAGATCCTGAGGACCCTCGTTCTAAAGGGCCTCAATGAACAATTCGAGAAATGACACTAACCTATCAATATTCTTATCCGCTGTTTTTATCCTGGTCGCTCTCTTTTAGTTTTTTAATTCTTTTTATCATCTCATAACGATTTTACTTTGAATATGAAAATTACATGATCTATACCCAATTTAATTAACTGCACCACTTTTTCCATATATTATCACTGTTTGTGTGCAAAGAGACCAATGTATATTCTGTGAAAACTATATTTTGTCACTTTAATGATCTTACATATCATTTATCGGTAGACTAAGAGATGTCCAAGGGATTGTAACCATGAATTGGGTATGTTTAAACACTTTATTTCCAGATATTTTACTTACCGTATATACTCGGCTATAAGTCGAGAAATTTTGGACTAACTCAAAGTATAAAAGTGGGGGGGGGTCGCCTTATACTCGAGATATTTCAAAATTTCCCCACTTATAGCCAGGAATGGGGGAGGCACCTCTTTCTCTCCCCCTTCCTGTAATGCAAAGCAGACAGTTTATTGAAAATCCCCCTCCCTCCCACCACCATGCAAAGGAGCCTCTTGTCTATCTCTCCCCCCTGTGGAATCGCTAAAGTGGAAGCTTCTCACTCACTAATCCATCTGAGCGTAACTCTCTGTAGTCAGTCACACTGGCTGGGCTGTGTATGCATTGAGCTCACAGCTACGGCTCCTGTCATGTGACTTCATGTATCACATGACATCGGAAGCTGTAGCTTATGCATACACAGCCCAGTCAGCGTGACTACAGGGACTCAGGGAGAAGAGGGCTGCGCTCGGATGGATTAGTGTGAGTGAGAAGATCCACTTTAGCGATTACACACGGGGGAGAGATAGAGATAAGAGGCTCCTTTGCATGGTGGTGGGAGGGAGGGGGGTTTTCAGTAAACCGTCTGCTTTTGTTATCACGGTCGGAACACCGGATAGCTCAGTGAGTGATTGCTGGCTTCAGTGATCACACAGAGGGGGGAGAGGTAGAGAGAAGAGGCCTCTTTGCATGGTGGTGGGAGGGAGGGGGCTTTTTAGCAAGCTGTCTGCTAACACTGCTGGGAAGGGGAGACAGGGGATAGCTATTGCCCACCAGTGACTGCACAGGCACAGGGGCATCACAGCAGGAGCCACACAGCCAGCAGGACACAGGGGCCACCCAGCATGAGCCACACAGCCAGAGGGACACAGAGGCCACACAGCCAGGGGGACACAGAGGCCACACAGCAGGGGCCACACAGCCAGGGGGACACAGAAGCCACACAGCCAGGGGGACACAGAAGCCACACAGCCAGGGGAAACAGGGGCCACACAGCCAGGGGGACACAGAAGCCACACAGCCAAGGGGACACAGAAGCCACACAGCCAGGGGAAACAGGGGCCACACAGCCAGGGGGATACAGAAGCCAAACAGCCAGGGGGACACAGAAGCCACACAGCCAGGGGAAACAGGGGCCACACAGCAGAAGCCACACAGCCAGGGTCAACAGGGGCCACACAGCCAGGGGGACACAGAAGCCACACAGCCAGGGGACACAGAGGCCACACAGCCAGGGGGACACAGAGGACACACAACTAGAGGGGCCACACAGCCAGGGGGACAAAGGGGCCACACTGCTAGAAGGGCCACACAGCCCTTAACTTTGCTGCACAGACTTATATTTGAGTAATTAATAAATTCCTGTTTAAGAGGGTCAAATTTTGGGGTCGACTTATACATGAGGTCGACTTGTATCCGAGTATATACGGTATATTAACTAGATTTTGTTTTTTACTTGTGTTTTGTGTTTGTGAAATTGTATTTATATAGTAGCTATATCCCCAAAGATGCAATTCTATACTTCCACCACTAGTTGGCAACAAGATTCCAGCTGTACATGCTGTTTATAAATTTCCCCTGTTTTTATACATAATACCATTTTGCCCCCATATATTTGAGCCCTGATCCATGGGTCCCCCACAGGGTCCCCCTCTTGTCCATCAACGCAGCCTTAATTTTGAAGTACAGCAGTGATTTTCACTATACTCCTAAAAATGCAGGTGCCCCCAGCATTTGCTCTTAAACAAGGCAACAGGCAGAGCCAGAATTTGAACCCAGGTCTCCTGTGTTAGAGGCAGAGCACTTGACCATTGCACCATCCAGCCACAGCTTAATAATAATATGCATGCCATCCGTAGTTTTGTTTGCATTGATACGCCATTTTCAGCACACGCAATGCCGAATATACACATGTCAGCAGCCGATTGGTTGCTACTCTTTCCCTCCATACTGACTGGCCCCGCCCACTTTACTCCAGTGGCTGCCCCGGATTGGGTGAGACCTGTCCACAACTGCATTAATAGCACCCAGCATCCTGACCTCTGTACAGAGGCGCTATATGTGCTACCTGAGAGCTACTGTTAAGCTACACTCCATTTTTTATACTCTGCTGTTTGCCTTTCATTAAGACTGCGATTCCCTTACATCTCGTCATCCTTTTTAGTTGGACTGGTTTTTAATATTATTGGCTTCATAATCTTTAAGGCTTTTATTACATATCACTACACATAAAAATGTCCTTTTATTAGTATGTGTCACTCAGTGAGATAACGTCTGGCCCCTGGTTAGCTACTAAGCATCCCCTTGTTCTTATTCACTTATTAACTACTTTTTCAGGCCATTTGTCATCATGATTAATACATTATGCCACAGTATTTATTTAGTATACTTTGCACTTTAATATGTATTACACAGTGCACTTTAAAACGGTGTGATTGGGGCTCCGCTCCCACACCTCACATGGGCATCCATAGTCTGGGTACCCACTGTCTGGCTGCCTTGAGCAGTCACATCAACTAACTACAAACACCTGTTTACAAAACCGCATGCAAACCTTATGCAACTTTTTTTTTTTTCCTCAACGTTTTCATGCTCTAGATCTCTTCCAAAACTGATTTAAATTGAAATAATCTAGAACTGACAGTATTTTTTGGAATATAAGACGCACTTTTTCTCGTGTGTCTTATATTCCAAAGATACGGAATAAAGTGTGTCAGGGTGTGCAGGGAAGGTCTTACATGATCCTGCTGCCGGAATCCTTTCTTCTTCCATCTACTTCCGGCGATCTGCTGTCATTCAGGATCCCATCCGCCCCTCTTCATCACAGTCCCTCCGCTACCTTCCTTTGTCCATGCGCCGCCACCCTCCTTGGTTACAGCGTCCTGACACTTCCTGGTTACGCTGAATAAAGTGTACAATGCCAGGCAGGCTGCTAGCACTGTAATGTCAATGGGGGCTGTGCCACTACATCAAGCGCTGCGCTAAAGGAGAAGTGACTGAAGCCGCTGCACAGCCTGAGCCTGAAGGCATCGCAGCGAGGAAGCAGCGCCCTTAGCCATGCCCAGGAGCGGCAAAAGGAAGTGGAGGAGACGGAGCAGAGGAGGTCGGGAAACGGGCGGGAGAGGCAGCAACAGCCGGAGGAGGGGCGGATGCCGGGACATGGGAGCCTCTGGATCGGAGCACTCAACAAGCTGCAGGTGACCCAGAATATGATGCCAGAGCCCCGTGAGAGAGAACTGAAGAGAACAGTGAAAGCCTGGACCTGCTGCGACCCCACCGGAAGTAAGGATGTGCGGCGGCTGCAACCTGGAAGTGCAGCAGATGGCGGTGACATGTAAGCCGTGATCCTCTCTGATGGAGGACTCAACAAGCTGCGGGTGGCCCGGAAATGATGCCAGAGCCCCTGGAGAGAGAGGTGAAGATCGGAGAAAGCCTGGACTTCTGGCATCCCCACAGGAAGGAAGGATGTGCGGTGGTTGAAGAGGCTGGGTTCCTGAAGGACTGCAGTGCTAGACGGAGGAGGAGAGGATCGTGCCAGAAGGATTAGGTGAGATGTTACACAGTAGTATAGTGTAGTATCTGTAACTGGTGGGCGTAAAGGGCCTGTGTAATTGTGTAGTAGTGTAATTGGTGGGGGTAGCAGCAGCCAGTGTAGTGTAATGTAATTGGTGGGAGTAGCAGGGGTGTGAAGTGTAGTGCAGTGTAGTATAGCTGGTGGGCATAGAGGTTAGTTTAGTATAGTTGGTTGGGGGTAGCAGGGACAAGTGAAGTGTAGTGTAGCTGGGCAGTGTAGCTTAGATAGAGCTATTTTAGAGGTAGACATTTCTATAAGATGCCCCAGCACCATAGACGCACCTAGATTTAGTTTTTCTTTTCCCCTGATTTTTGCCCTCTAAATCCAGGTGCGTCTTATATGCCGGAGTGACTTATATTCCGAAAAATACGTTTTTTTGGGGTTTTTTTTTTTTGGGGGGGGGGGGGGGGGGGTTGTAATAATACAAAATAAAGCAAACAACAGTAAATGTGTTGAGTGGGAGTATCCCACTCAACTGGGCTTGGGCATCACAGTATGCTTGCTAAGAGGGGCATACAAACATCAAGAGGAGCTAAGAGTGTAAAAGTGGTGAGACCTCTGCTAACAGTTCCACCACTTTGTGCTTACAGTGAGGATCCAGTAGCATTGCCACCCAGTACAGGTCGTTCTTCTTTAACCATTTTATACGGGGGTCCCTCTCTCAACAGCATAAAAGACACCATTTGAACAAGGATGGATGCCGAGATAGCCAGCTCCTCTTTCTGACTGAGGTCACAAAAGGTCTCCTCCTCCCCAAGCCCCTCATTGACAGTGTTCTGTCTGTGGAGTATCACAAAGACACAGAGCTATGCAATAGTGTAAACACAATACAGTGATAACAGAGGCCCTGGAGCCCCACCATGCTAACTAGTTATGCAACCATACAACCACGCGAGATTGGGCGGTAACAGGTCTGTAAGGCCTTTAGCTGTGCCGGTGCTGCATGTGCGATCAAATGAACGGACCAGCTTGGATGTTGCTATTTATAAAAAAAAAGTATTTGTTTTTTTGAAAAAAAATGTCAATGTTATTTACAAAAAAATGTACACACGTCCATGTATGTAGTGACGCCTAACTGAGACATATGAGATGATGTAAGATCCTTAGTGCCTTCATCTTGTACCAATAATGGTTGTGCATCAGTAAATTCATCACAGGAATGTCTGGATAACTCCTCCAACATCTCAAGTGGAGCAGCTGTGATGCTAGTAGTAGTGGTGGTGGCTGCCGGCTGAGTGGTAAGTAGTTGTGGGGTGCTCAAATCAGAGCAGGAGGAGGAAGATATGTCACGGTTTTGTGCGGAAGCTGAGGAAGATGAGGTGTGCTGCTGTGTTAACCAATCAATGAAGTCCTCAGAATTTTGGGGGTTGAGGGTATGTGCCCTCTGAACACTGTGCATTGGTTAAAGGCCACACAAAATCACACCAGCACAACCTCGAAAAGACCTGCGGGGTGGCCTTCCTCTGCCTGTCATTTTTTCCATATTGGGGGTATGCAGTACTACAAACAATATTCAATAGTGGTAGGCATTGTGTATAATCACAAAGAGGAACGCAAGAAGTGTCAAATACACAGCAGCTGTGTGTGTGTATCATAGGGCTGTGTACTTTAACACACAGAGAGAGAAATCCTACAGTACGTTCAATCACAAATACAGTTACAAGCTAAGCACTGCTTATGATACACAGTATGCTGGCTTGTAATAGATAGAATAGGATACTTTTGAACTGCAAGGCCCAGCAAATGACTGTGGCCTGTATGCAGTGTGTAATCCACACAGACAGATATTCTACAGTATGTTCAATCACAAATACAGTTGCAAGCTAAGCACTGCTTATGATACACAGTGTGCTGGCTAGTAATAGATAGAAGAGGATAGCAGAACTGCAAGGCCCAACAATGACTGTGGCCTGGCCTGTATGCAGTGTGTAACCCACACAGACAGATATCAATAACAGATACAGTTAAAAGCTAAGCACTGCTTATGATAGAAAGTGTGCTGGCTTGCTTGCAATAGTTAGAAGAGTATAGTAGAACTACAAGGCCCAGCAATTGACTGTGGCCTGTATGCAGTGTGTAACCCACACAGATATCAATAACAGATACAGTTGCAAGCTAAGCACAGCTTATGATAGACTGTGTGCTGGCTTGCTTGCAATAGTTAGAAGAGTATAGTAGAACTACAAAGCCCAGCAACTGACTGTGGACTGTATACAGTGTGTGTAACCCACACAGACAGATATCAATAACAGATACAGTTGCAAACTAAGCACAGTTTATGATAGACAGTGTGCTGGTTTGCTTGCAAAAGTTAGAAGAGTATAGTAGAACTACAAGGCCCAGCAACTGACTGTGGCCTGTATGCTGCGTGTAACCCACACAGATATCAATAACAGATACAGTTGCAAGCTAAGCACAGCTTATGCTAGACAGTGTGCTGGCTTGCTTGCAATATAGATATACGAGTATAGTAGAACTATACAGCACAGCAATGACTGTGGTCTGTATGCAGTGTGAGCAGTGTCTCTCACACACACACACACAAAAACAAATAGAACAATATGAGCCCTCAAAAAGGCTTTTGTTTTGGGGTGCTTTCAGCAAGAACATGGCCACCGCTGCTGCGTTTTTATGGGGGGGGGGGGGGGGCGTGGGTGAGTGTAGCCTGATTGGGGCCATCTCTACAAATGAGGAGAGCTAAACCATGAGTTATGTCAAATAAGGAGAGGTAAATCATGAGTTAAGTAATTTAAGGAGAGTTAAATTGTGAGTTAGTAAATAAGGTAAGATAATTTAACAGAAAAGCTTTGTGAATCAGGCCCATTGTACCTTATTTCCTGGTCTCGGTATCTGTATTGCTGCAAACTGTGGTCATCTCCAGTTCCTTTGTTCAGGTTGATAACAATGACAAAGCTCTTATAGATAAATACTAATCCTGCTGCATTCCTTCACACCCTCTGCTGACTGTAAATATTTTTTTTCGGAGAGAAGTATTTCATTTTTGCCAACTGACCAGTCCATTTGATTGAGTAGCAACTGGCTTGGATTGTCTGTTATCTATCGCCTTCCATTATTTTAGACTTGATGAATTAATTATGAGCTGTATGTCCTTGTTTGGCTGAATTCTTTGAAGGAGACAGTCTTGTCTTCTTTATTATTATTAATTTATTTATTTACAGTAGTTTGCATAATATACATGTGATGTACATACTGAGGTATTTGGCAGCTCTGCTGAAGTCAACATAATACCTTATACATTATTGGTTAGCAGAAACTAAGAACTAAAACCCTTTCAGTGTTACATTTTAGTCATACATAGACAAGTTATACATTGACTTACAGGGACAACAAAGGATGATTTTCATATTCAGCAGTGGTGCATTGTGGGAGACATCATATGTTCACTCCAACCTGAATTTTCACAAATAACTTCTGTTTTAAGAAGGTAAATTTTTGTTTTGCTTAACATTTTAGTAACAGGGCTTTTTGGTCCTTTGTAGCCCCTTACAAACTCCAATAAGTTCTGTTTCACCTTGAGCTTCTGGGTATTCATTAACTCAGGGTGTTTGAAGTCCTACTACATAGAGCCACATTAATCCATGCTATGCACTGATGAGGAGTAACCAATCTGAAACAGTCTGTATGCATGTTGGATTATTGTGACACTGAACAATTAACAAGCTGACCCATCATTGCATTCCAGCAGTTCTGAAGGTGTGGCTAGCTTACAGGAACAACAAATAATCATTTGCCTATTCAGCAGTGGTGCACCGTGGAAGACATCATATGCTCACTCCTGAATTATTGCAAATACCTTCGGTTTTAAGAAGGCGAATGTTTGTTTTGCTTAACAGTTATTGGGTAGGTGTTTATAACAGTCTCCACGGTTAAATATCTCAGCCTAGTGAAAGATTTACTTTAGCCACTATACGACTGCCTCACGCCGATGGGCGGTCACACAGTGGCTCCCCCAGGACTACTTGACGTCAATTGGTGTCAAGTCCTAGGGGTGGAGATTAGCAGGGAATGCGCACATGCGCAATCGTTCCCTGCTGAGACACGGAGCGGAGCTCCATGATAAAGCCTGCCAGCCGGCGATCGTGACTGGCAGGCTGTTAATGAAAAACAACGGCTTTTTTTCTTTTGTACAGGGCTGCTGATGCCTACGAGAGGTGTTTCTATTGGTGGATCTCGGGGGAGGGAGAAAAAATAAAAAATAGACATTTTTATTTAACCTCTTGAGCACCACAGGCTTACAGGCCCCCTAGTGACCAGGCAATTTTTTTTTACAATTCAGCACTCTGCAGCTTTAACAGTTTATTGTGTGACCATACAACTTAGCAGCCAAATGAATTTTAGCTCCTTTTCTTCCCACCAACAGAGCTTTCTGTTGGTGGGATCTGGTTGCTACTTCAATGCCTTTTTTAAAATACATTTTATAGTTATTTAATTTTAAATAAAAATGTCTGTTTTTTATTTTTTCTCCCTCCCCCGAGATCCACCAATAGCAAACTGCTGTGAAATAATTGAGCAAGGAGCAATTTGACCAACATTATCCACCATACTAAGGTGCTATTCTTAATATGAATATAATATTTTACACTGATTTATTGGCCTGGAGTAGTGTTGGGCGAACAGTGTTCGCCACTGTTCGGGTTCTGCAGAACATCACCCTGTTCGGGTGATGTTCGAGTTCGGCCGAACACCTGATGGTGTTCGGCCTTTTAAGTTCGGGTTCGCCCCGAACTTCTGTATGCCCCCGAACAGGGCCGAACAGGGCCCCTGTTCGGGCGAACAGGGCCCTGTTCGGCCGAACAGGCCGCAATACGGCCCCCCTATGGGGTCGCAGGCATAAGGGGGGAGCATGCCCCGATCGCGGGGGGGGGTCGGAAATTCCCCCCACCCCCTCCGCTAGCGCTCCCCCCTCTGCCCGCTTCCCCATAAAAAAAGTTTAAATCAAGTTCAATAGTAGTGTACCTGGGCTGGTGGCATTGGCTGGCAGTGGAGTGAGGAGAAGGAGGAGTCCGAGTAGCAGAGTGACGTTGAGGCCGGGCAGCGGGCGGTTCAGCGCTAGTACTCTTGTGGTACTTCCGCCCTTTCTCTGACCTCACGTCCTCTGCATACGAGGGTACGCATCACGCGTACCCTCGTATGCGTCATCACGCAGAGGACGTGAGGTCAGAGAAAGGGCGGAAGTACCACAAGGGTACTAGCGCTGAACCGCCCGCTGCCCGGCCTCAACGTCACTCTGCTATTCGGACTCCTCCTCCTCCTCACTCCACTGCCAGCCAATGCCACCAGCCCAGGTACTATTGAACTTGATTTAAACTTTTTCTATGGGGAAGCGGGCAGAGGGGGGAGCGCTAGCGGAGGGGGTGGGGGGAATTTCCGACCCCCCCCGCGACCGGGGCATGCTCCCCCCTTATGCCTGCGACCCCATAGGGCCCCCAAAATGGGCATGTTCGGGGGTCCCATTGACTCCCATTGAGTTCGGCGTTCGGGCCGAACATGCCGAACATCTGGCCCATGTTCGGCCTGTTCGGCCCGAACCCGAACATCCAGGTGTTCGCCCAACACTAGCCTGGAGAAGTGGGTAAGACCTCTGAAATGCATTGTAATTTGTGTCAAAATTAACTTCCTTAAGTCACTTCTCATCTGAGTTAAGATTAAGGCTTACAAGAGCTGTATAGACCTTGGGATGTCTCTTCCCAACAGTTGAAACAATAATGGCACCAAGGTCACACAGAACAATTATTTGGATCTTTGCAAATAATTGTTCTGTGTATTACCTTGGTGCCATTATTGTTTCAACTGTTGGGAAGAGACATCCCAAGGTCTATACAGCTCTTGTAAGCCTGAGTAAGTAAATAGTCTTAACTCAGATGAGAAGTGACTTAAGGAAGTTAATTTTGACACAAATTACAATGCATTTCAGAGGTCTTACCCACTTCTCCAGGTCAATAAATCAGTGTAAAATATTATATTCATTTATTATTTCACAGCAGTTTGCTTGAATTGTACCCAATGTTCAAGTAACTGGAGGAAAAAATCTTGCTTACGTTCTACACCCTGGAGAGTTTCTACAGCTGCCAAATGAAAAAAAAAAGCAGTGGAAGACCACTAGGAGGGAAATTTAATAAAGCTCTGAGGCTAACCTGGGGGAGACACCAGCCCTTCAATGTACATCTGAGTAAGATCTTCTAACCTTGCTGACACTGTTAAGGAATCAATATGGCAAATTTTTGTGACTGCCCCAGCAGCAATACTGTAGACTGGCAATATAGCTTTTTTTACCCTCCCCCATTTGAAGCAGCGTTGTACAATAACTAGGTGGCGCTATGATAAAATTGCATACATACTTACAAACAATAATACAAATGGCGAAAACCACTCTGCTCAATCAAGAGTACAACCTGATTGGTGTGAGAACATAGCATACAATGGGTAAGGAAAGCATGGCTTTGGCTAATTTATATTGAAGGATAGGATATAAAGTAGTATAGATTTGTGAATTTTGAGAGGTGAAGTTCTAGGGTCTCTTTGAATACATCTAAGTGTACATGAAATGGCTTTAAAAAGTGAATCTGAACATGCTCCCATGTAGCCCTACTAATAACCTTTCAAAATGCCTTAAATGTATTTTTAAGTGTCTTATCATTTTTCCATATTCTATTAGTTAGAATCCCTGCCGTCCCATCCTGCTGTATGGAAGTTTTACTTTTATCCTGTAGTTGAATGCTGCTCCTCCCTACTGTCACACTTCACCAGTTCCTCACCAATGTAATAACTCCCAGGTCAAGCCCATGTTCTCTGATGAAGGTGAACATAGAGCCATGCTGCTAGCTGGATAGGAATAGAAAAACAAGTGTTTGGTTTCTGGGTGACTGCCGATGTTATAGCCGGGAAACCAGAATGGGGAGAATTTTACCACTAACCACCAAAAATCAGGAAGAAGTTTTAAAGATTAACAAAAATGCATTGTAAAAGGTTATTTGTTGAGCTACAAGGTAATGTGTTTACTTTCATTTTGTAGTCAGTGCGGTGTGAAGAAATGCCAGTCAAACTGAGACTTTTCTTTTGTAGACTAAACTTCAGTTGCTGTGAATTTAAAAACTGATATTAGCAGAGCATTGGCCTGCTTCTCAAAAACCTTCAAATATCAATATTGGCAATGGCAATAGGAAGCTAATGCAGAAATGGAAATAAAAAATGTTTATCCCTCCTTGGTTTGCGTATTAAAAGTACCAAGCAACATCCAGTGTTAATAACATGGCTTTGCATATCAGAATCAGAATCAATTTATTTGGCCAAGTAAGTTTCCACTTACAAGGAATTTGACTTGGCAGTTGCTTAACAGACACAAACAAAAACAATACCAGGACAGACAGTGTATATATATATATATATATATATATATATATATATATATATATATATATATATATATATATATATATATATATATATATATTATATATATATATTATATATATATATATATATCAGGTCATGGACAGTATGTAAGTATAGTGGTCATAAGCAAAGTGAGAAGTGTTCATTTGCAGTTATGTATCAGTTGCGGAACACTTTTCCTCAAGTTTTTTAGAATACTCGTTTTTTTTGCATCGGTAATGACTCTCTGCAGTTTGTATTTCCCAGTTTTGTAGAGGGCCTTATCGCCTGTACGATATGCCCTCTCTTTATCAAGGCACAGCTTCCTAAGATGTGATGTAAACCAGGGTTTATCGTTATTGTACCTGATGCACTTTTTGGTGGGGATGCAGGTCTCTTTGCAAAAGGTAATATATCATGTCACAGCGTCAGTGTATTTATTTAGGACACTGGTGAATTCTTTGAATACAGTGCTGCTCGGATACCCCTTTTCAAAATCCGGATCCGATTCGGATCCGGATACCCCGCTGTCCGATCCGGGTCGGATATCCGAATTCAAAATTTTCCGATCCGAATCCGATTCGGATATCCGACCGTAGTATCCGACCGGATTCGGATATCCGGGTTTAATCCCGGAAGTGGCCTTTAAATTGCTTGAAAAAGGTTGTTTAGGGTATTTGAGGCATGTAGCATCATAATTTTGAAAAGGGAAACACTGATGATGTGGGGACTTAAAATCCCCCCCCCCCCCAAAAAAAAATGGCTGTCAATCAACATCAGAGTGGTATCTGGAAGCAGTCGTACTGCCGCAGTTGGGGCCTCCCCACAACTCGGACAGCACAGACACCTCCAAAAAAATTACACAGCTATTGTGTTTAGATAGTTGACCATGGCACTGTTGTAGGTACCACGGCACAGTAAAAAATTAGGAGAGGTTCCGGGAAGCGGTCGTACTGCCGCAGTTGGGGCCTCCCCACAACTCGGACAGCACAGACACCTCCAAAAAAATTACACAGCTATTGTGTTTAGATAGTTGACCATGGCACTGTTGTAGGTACCACGGCACAGTAAAAAATTAGGAGAGGTTCCAGGAAGCGGTCGTACTGCCGCAGTTGGGGCCTCCCCACAACTTGGACAGCACAGACACCTCCAAAAAAATTACACAGCTATTGTGTTTAGATAGTTGACCATGGCACTGTTGTAGGTACCACGGCACAGTAAAAAATTAGGAGAGGTTCCAGGAAGCGGTCGTACTGCCGCAGTTGGGGCCTCCCCACAACTCGGACAGCACAGACACCTCCAAAAAAATTACACAGCTATTGTGTTTAGATAGTTGACCATGGCACTGTTGTAGGTACCACGGCACAGTAAAAAATTAGGAGAGGTTCCAGGAAGCGGTCGTACTGCCGCAGTTGGGGCCTCCCCACAACTCGGACAGCACAGACACCTCCAAAAAAATTACACAGCTATTGTGTTTAGATAGTTGACCATGGCAGGTACCACGGTTCAAAAAATAAGAACCTGGCTTCATGAAGATGGAGTCAGGAGGTTGTGGTGGTAAAGGGTGGTGAAGCAGGCATAGTGATTACCACTCAGCCACTTCATTTCCCCCTCTTGCCAACAACAGGGGCCAGGAACTCACCAACCGCCCAAGCCTCGTTCATCTTTAAAAAAGTCAGTCTGTCCACAGACTGGCCTGACAGACAAGAGCGCTTCTCAGTGACCATGCCACCGGCCGCACTGAAGCACCTTTCCGACATAACGCTGGAAGGCGGGCAGGACAGCACTTCCAGGGCGTATTGCGCCAGCTCGCCCCAGATATCCAGGTGCTTCACCCAGTACTCCAAGGGGTCCACAGGGGTGTCGGTGTCAAGCCCGCTATAGGACCCCATATAGTCGGCCACCATCCGGGTCAGGTGCTGGTTCTGGCTTTGAGAGCCGGATGCTGCTGCAGGCACCTCCTCTGTTGGCAGCGGTACTGGTGTGGCATAGAGCGCCTTTGTCAGAGACAGCAGGTTTGTTGGGCGCCTGCTGATGCTGGATGCAGGCACCTGCTGCTGTGCTGGCTGGACTGAGACAGCAGGGGGGGTGGGAGTCCGGGGGAAGGCTTCCTCCAAGCGCCGAACCAGATTCCGCTGCAAGTCCCTGATTCGGCGCACAGGGTCTCCTCCTACAGGCAGGAACTGAGCCAGCTTCCCCTTCAGCCGTGGGTCCAGCATCAGGGTGATCCAGATGTCCTCCCGAGCACTCATCTGCTTCACCCTTGGGTCTTTGCGCAGGCACTGCAGCATGTGCACTGCCATGGGGAAGAGGGCTGCCATCTCTGCTGACCTATCATCTTCTGCACCGCTGACAGTGCTGTCGTCCTCCTCTGATTCCGGAGCCTCATCTTGCTCTCTCCACCCCCGCACTACTGCAGCTGCACTCCGCTGTGCCCCCTCCTCTTCAAGGTCAGGGACCTCCAACTCCTCCAAGTCCTCCTCCAACTCCTCCGAATACTCCTCCTGCTGCACAGAGGTGGACTGCGAAGTTTGCTGCTGCTGCTCCTGCTGGATCAAGGCTTCCTCTCCCACTTCCAGCAGAGCATCGAGGGCCTTGTCCAGCATGCACACAATGGTCAACCACTCACACAGCGATGCATGGTCCCGGCTGACCATGTTGGTGGCCTCCAGGAAGGGTGCCAGCACAAAGCACACCAGCTGCATTTTTCCCCACTCATCAGGGCGGATGATGTCTGGGAGGTGGGTGGTGCCGGTCCCCAACAAGTTGGCATCCATGGTGGCTCTGGCCAGGTACAGGTTGACAGCCCGCCTCTGTTCAACCAGACGTTCCAACATCGCCAGGGTGGAATTCCAGCGTGTTGGAACGTCTATAATGAGGCGGTGCTGTGGGAGGTTCAGCTCCAGCTGCACGGCTGTAAGGGTCGCTGTGGCACTACCCGAGCGGCGAAAATGACCCACCGTTTTCCTTGCCGCTCCCAAAAGAGTGTCCATCCCCTGGTAGGTGTGCAGGAATTTCTGCACCACTAGGTTCAGGACGTGGGCCAGGCAGGGGATGTGGGTGAGGTTTCCCTGCTGGATGGCGGCAACCAAGTTTGCCCCATTGTCGGCCACCACCTCTCCGACTCTGAGGCCTCTGGGGGTCAGCCAACTCCTCTCTTGCTCTCGGAGCTTGGCCAAGACGTGGTCTGCCGTCAGCTTGTTCTTGCCCACCGTGACCATCTGCAGCAGCGCTTGGCAGTGGTGGGCCTTCACGCTGCTGCTGAGGCGGGGTTGTTTGGCGGCGGATGGAACCGGATCAGAGCTGGAAGCTGCTGCACTTCCCCTGACCCTGCTGCGGGATGGCACCACCCACCAGGGTGATGATGCTGCTGTCTCCTCTTCACCCCCTTCCACCAAACTGACCCAGTGCGCGGTGAAGGACAAATAGCGGCCTGTCCCGAACCGGCTGCTCCATGAGTCCATTGTCACATGGACACGTGCACCAAGCGCATGATCCAGCCCACGCTCCACGTTGGCCTTCACAAAAAGGTGCAGTGCTGGGATGGCCTTGCGTGCGAAGTAGTGCCGGCTGGGGATTGGCCAATCCGGCGCTGCGCACTGCAGGAGCGCACGCATCCGGCTCCCCTCCTGCACAAACGAGTACGGGAGGAGCTGGGAGGACATGGCCTGTGTCAGCAAGCCGTTCAGCTGGCGTATGCGACGGCTGCCGGGAGGCTGAGCCCTGACCACAAAAGAGTCACTCAGCAGGGTCTGGTGGTGGGGGCATTTTAGGCTTGCACGTGAAGCCGAGGAGAGAGCAGAGGAGACCACTGAGGAGGACTGGCTGCCTGAACAGGCCTCAGTGTCAGCAGGAGTGGCAAAGCTGGTTATAGTGCTCTGACCTCTGCAAGGGCCAGTGCCAGCTTCCTTCAGCCTCTTGAATTCCTGATGCTCAGGTTTGTGCTTATTGCCCAGATGGTTTATGAAGCTGGAGGTGCCATAACTGGAGGGGTGAGACTCTCTGCTCAGCTTCAGATGGCATAATTTGCACGTTACAAATTTGCTATCCAGTGAGGGCAGATGGAAAAACTGCCATATTGGGGATTGGAGTTTTCCCTTACGTGGCTCAGAACGGGATGCTGCTGTGGATTTTCTCCCGGAGGTGGTTGGGGCCTGGGGTTGAGTGGTGTGGCTGGTGGTAGTCGTGCCACTGACAGATGGAGCAGCAGCCTGCAGGTCACGTATTCCATGCCCACTGCTGCTCCTGCCAATCCCTGCAATGCTCAACCTGCGTGCCAGACCCACTGACTCCTCCTCCTCAGAGTCAGAGCTGACATGCCCCTCCGGTCGCTGGTAGTCCGGGTCCTTCACCTCATCATCAAACTCCCCTTCGTCAAACTGCTGGG
Source organism: Hyperolius riggenbachi (assembly GCF_040937935.1). Classification (NCBI taxonomy): domain Eukaryota; kingdom Metazoa; phylum Chordata; class Amphibia; order Anura; family Hyperoliidae; genus Hyperolius; species Hyperolius riggenbachi. Next base: position 165,944,758 of record NC_090656.1, on the reverse strand, counting down.
ATGATGAGCCTGCCTCAAGCTCCTCTTCTGCTGACACATCATGGACGGGCTCCCCCCCAACAATTACTGTCAGCATCTCAGACTCTTCTGTAAAGCCAATTTTGCTGAGAATATTTTCTCTAGGGCTAGGACTGGTGGTGGTGGCCTCACTGTCACTGGCTTGCTCCTCGTCATGCGCCATCTGCTGCATCACAGACGCGGCGTCCTTCTCCTCCAATCTGCGCCGCTGACCCTGCTTGAAAATTGACGCAACACGCTGCTGAGTCTCTTCAGCGTGACTGCCAGTGGGTAGCAGCGGAATGACTGATGCGGCACAACTGCTGCCAGAGGCCGCAATGTTGCTCACTCTCCTTTTGGCCTTGCCCCTCCCCCGGCTGACACTGCCAGTGCCAGACATAGTACAAGACTCACTGATGAGTCGACGTCACAGATGATGTGTGTGGGCCCGGGGTACTTGGTGCACTTTTATTATTGGCGGCGGGCTTGGAAATTATCAGCAGATTGACAGACAGGAGCAGAGTACAACAGCTAAACACACTGACACTGCTCACTCAGCAGCACAGCAGCAATAATCTGTAGTACTAGCACTGCAACTACACAATATAAAAGCACAGTATAATAGCAGCCCAGCCAGCAGCAAGGAGTCTGGAGTGTGTGCACACAGACACAGCACACACAAAGACACAGGACCTAGTAGCAGGCACAGGCAGCTGCTGCAGCTGAAAGACTGACTGACAAGACTGACTGACACTAACAAATTACACAGACTAGCTAAGCTAACTACAACACAGTAAAACAGTAAGGTGTTTTAGTGTTAAAACGCTGGGTTATCACTGGGATAATGTACTTGCTTCAGCCAAACACACTGGACAACCTATCACAGTGGTAGTCACAAAGCAAGGACGAGATTCTTAACATGGCCCCCTCCTTATATACAGGAGGGACTGGCCAAGGTTCCCCTCTGTGATTGGGTGCTTGGGCTTAGGCTGGGAGCGCTCTGATTGGCTGAATGACGTCATGGACGTCATCTCCATGGTTACAGTACCCGGATTCGGATATCCGACCGGTATCCGCCGTTATCCGGGTTATGCGACCAACTATCCGCATAGAGCTATCCGGATTACCGTCCAGATATCCGGAATCCGGATCCGATCGGATAGGCCTAAAAAGTTCGGATATCCGAGTCTACTCGGATATCCGGTATCCTGATGAGCAGCACTGTTTGAATATATTCCAGTCAGTTGAATCAAAGCAGCTCTGTAGTTTTTCTACATCTTCGCTAGCCCATTTGTTAACAGCAAAGAGTTGTTTTGGAGGAACAAAAAATAGAGCATCAGCACTTGGGTAGACTTGGGTATGAATTTGAAAGGTCATGTAAAAGGTCCTTGAAGGTATCCTCCTAAAAAAGGAAGTGGCATTTTTAATTAGAATATTAAGAAAACACACCGTGTTTTGTTTCTTCTTCTTAAATTAATGTACATTATATTTATTGAGTAAATGTGTTTTGTCTTTTGTTTTGTTTGTTTTTTGTTTGCTTGTTTTTTTGTTTTTTTTTTCGTTTTTGGTTTTTTTTTTGGGGGGGGGGGGGGCATCTACTGTATGGAGAAGAATTCAGAGGTAAAAGTTACAGTACCACCGCCACTATCATCTAACAGGAATGATGTGTGCTCTTAAACATGGAAATATATTTTCTGTTAGAGACCCAGAAAATATTTATTTTTTGTTTTAAAGGCAGCTGAGCACCTGTAACTGAGAATATATAAAATGAGTGTGCAATTAAGGGTGGGGGACACATTCATTACCTATAGGGTGCTTCTTTTCCGGCCCCCTGTCTGTATGGGATCTGCCATCTTCCCCATCCCCAGGAGAGACTGAAGTTTTGCAACATTTTGGAGTTCCTGATGAAGTCGCGTATTCACGATTCCTGCAATACATACTGGGAGAAGTAGTCCATGGATGTGAGTGCATCTCCTGGTGGAGAGATGTAAAGACATGCACCCACCCAGAACTGCGGGTGTGTAGTGTGCCTATAGCTTATATAAGCGTATAGCTTATACATTTTACAGCGCCACAGCAATCCAACATGCATACAATCAATTCAGAGTTCTGCACCTCATCAGTGCAAGGCATTAATTGATATGGTTCTATGGTATAGGATTTGGATCAGCACTACAGAGTACTCAGAAAAGCTCATGGTGACCCAAAACCACTAGGACAGTATAAGGGGCTGAAAGAGACAAATAAAGACCTTTTTACTAAAACAGCAATGCTAAATATAGATGTGCCTTCTTAAAAAAGAAGGTATTTTCAATAATTCACAATGATTTGCATATTTGAGTGAGGTGCATCATGGGAAACCACATTTGCTCACTTAACTACCTAAAGACCGTCCCACGCCAATGGGCGTGGACACGGCGGCAGCCCCGGGACCACCTAAAGCCAATTGGCGTCAAATCCTGGGGCTCTGATTTGCATGAGATAGCGCGCAGGCTGCACGCGCATCTCCTGCTCAGGGGCCGGAGCTCCGCCCCCTCTTCAGTTTCCGAGTGGCAATCGCCGCTCGGGAGACTGTTAGACAGCGTGATCGCCGTCTAATTACATGTACAGCACTGCGATCGGCAGCAGCGCTGTACTGGGAACAGCCGTGTGACACGGCTGTCCCCTCCTGAGGTTGGGGAGTGATCGGCTGTCATAGGCTGAAGCCTATGACAGCTGATCACCCTGATTGGCTGGCAGGGGGAGGGAGGGAGGAAGCAGGGGAGGGTAAATTAAAAAATAGCAAAATTTATTTAAAAAAAAAAAATATTTATAAAAAAATAAAAATAAACAACTGTGGAGCGATCAGACCCCACCAACAGAGATCTCTGTTGGTGGGGGGAAAAGGAGGGGGATCACTCGTGTGCTGTGTTGTGCGGCCCTGCAGCTTGGCCTTAAAGCTGCAGTGGCCAATTTAGCAATAATGAGCCTGGTCTTTAGGGGGGTTTAACACTGCAGTCCTCAAGTGGTTAAAGCTGCAATATTGCAATTACCTTCTTTTTAAAAAAGGACATTATATTTAGTAAGTGCTAAAAAGTAGGTGAACAATATCAAACTTATTTTGAGTATTTCCTTCTATTTAATTGATAAGGACTAAAAATGTCTCCTGTCCTGTGAGAAAACTCTGGAAAGCTGCTAATTGAATAGAGAGACTTAAATACATGTGACAGATAATCAATAGAATCCACCTTGGTGGCAAAAAGGCATCTGAGATTTAAGTTTGGTTTATTTTGATAAAATCCAGGTGGTCACCATCGCATGTAGACAGGCAGGTGTGTCTGTTGGTCACTACTTCTGCAGCCAGACAATCACAGCAGGGCACCCCTTTGTTGTCCCTTTGTACAGGGACAACAAAAGATGATTTCCATATTCAGCAGTGATGCATCGTGGGAGACATCATAAGCTCACTCCAACCTGAATTATCACAAATACCTTCTGTTTTAAGAAGGCAAACGTTTGTTTTGCTTAACATTTTAGGAAGAGGGCGTTTTGTAGTCCCTTACACACTCCAATGAGTTCTGGTTACCATGAGCTTGCTGGGTAGTCTGTAACATTTACTGTATGTAGGAAAGGGTTCTGACATTCAATATAAAATGTGCTTACAATTCCATGGCCATGAGCAGCTCATAATAACATGGCAGCAGAAACCTGGGCTAAAGCTTATAACAATAGAAAACATTTATACTGCAAAGCTTGTTTGTGAACAAAGGAACTTAGTATTCACTTAAGATAGCATATATAGAGAATGTGGACTGGCACTAAATGATTTGAAAGCACAGATTTAGGTAATGGACTGTAGATGATAGAGTTGGGCACAATTCCAAAGCATTATCTCTTTTATAACTCTAAATAAACAGATATAGCCATACAAAGGAGTATACAAATCGGTCTTACAGCCATTTCACACATCCCCCTGCTTCATCAGAGGCCAAAAACAGGTTACAAAGACAAGCCCGTTCACCATGTATAAATACACAAACTTACCATCCATGATCCCACAGCTGTAAGCAGACTTGGCGTGTGGGCATATTTGACTTAATGGAGAGTGGTACTGCCTCTTCCGGGTGCTGGCTCACAGATATTTTTTCAATTATCTGGATGCTTGTTCAGTCAATCCAGAACGAGATCTCTTCAGCCAATGACGCTACACAGAAATCGTAGAGGGAGGGGGATGGTTGGCTCATGGCTATATCTCCATGGCAACAGACAATACTGGTTGGAAAGAAGGAATGGGCATATTAAACATATAAGTGCATGTATCTGAAACATATATACATATGTTACACATATATATATATATATATATATATATATATATATATATATATATATATATGTATATATATATATGAAACATATATAATCATAGGGAACTGACCCATGTGAAGGAATCACAGAAAATAAGATAAAGTTAGTTTGTTCCTCTAGAGCTAGAACTGAATTAAATAATACATGATACCTAAAAAATAACCAGAGGTGTCATCCTGAGCCAAGTACGTCTCCAAGTCAGAATAAATCTTTATTTAATTTTTCATGTACAAAATACATTTTAATTTATAATGGCATTCATTAGATGACACTACAAACAAGAGTGGTAAGTGCTCATTACCAAGCAGAACCTGTTTAAGTGAAACCACGGCGCTTAACATTTTTAATAACATTTATTTTTCGTTCCTACTTTCCTTTTGTTGTTTATGGCTATAATTACAATTATCTTTTATGATACAAAAGTAAATGCAGAATCCACTATTATCTATTTTATGGAGAATTGTTGTTAGATCTAAAACCTGTTTAATGGAAATTTTTTTGCCAAAAGTTAAACAAATGTGTTCTTGTTAAACAGTTGTTCTTGCTTAAATAATACAAATCTAAAAATTAATTTAATCAAAGTAAAATCAAAGAGATCATTGACTATTCAATCAAGTATATGTACAACATAATAATGATTGGGCAGCAATAAATTAACCTAGTTGCTGGGTAACAAATAAACTGCTTCTGGTTTTGGCATGCCCACTAACGCTTCAATAGTCAGCTTTCCATATGCAAAATTAAAACATTTCTCTTCTTAACACCAGTGAAAGTCTTGAACCCAGAGTGACTTTGCCAGTCACTCTAACCGAAAAATTATACTGTAAGCTTGCTCAGCAGCATTACTGTCATAACTGCATTACATTATGCCCCTTCAATTTAGAAATGTACAATGGACATTCATTCTTTTACAGCCTAACTCTTAATTAGGGACGCTCATTCGGATTCTGCGGAAATAAAATTTCTGCATTTCCAATCGGCAAACGGCATTTCTGATCAAAACTTGGCATCTCCGATCAAAACTTGGAAATCGGAAAACCAAAATCAGATTTCTGTAGAAATAATGCATTACCACAACACGGTAATATTAGCCCAATCACAGAATTTGGAAGCATTGGACTAATCAGCGAATGCAGAGTCAACTTAAACGTTTTTGGCCAATCAGAGAATGCAAAAAATGACCAAAAAGGTCTCCTTGGAAATCAGAAAAAGTAAAATGCATTTCTGCAGAAATACTGCATTACTAGAAAACGGTAATATTAGCCCAGTCACAGAACTTGGAAGCATTGGACCAATCAGAGAATAAAAAGTCAACTCAGAAGTATTTGGCCAATCAGAAAATGCAAAAAATGACCAAAAAAGACTCCTTGGAATTCGGAATCGGAAAACGGAAATCCACAGAATCGTTAATTGGCATTGGCGGAAATCGGAATTCCACAGAATCAGAAATCGACATTTCCAACCACCCTTACTCTTAATTATTACAAGGTAATTAAGTTAACAACTTTTTCACATGTAGTATTATTATAGTTTATTTATCAACAAGAAGCCATTCAGTGTGACAATATGGAGAAATTGCAAAAATCAAAAGGAGAACTACCACACATTTTTTCAAACAAGTATAACCACAGTAAAATTATACTTCAGATGACTGGACAATGAGTTCAATTCATAAAGACCACCAATATGAAAAGGTAATTTATTATTTGTATGGATTAATGCAGGAGAAATGATTGCATTCAAGGCAAACTCCCTAGGAATGCACAAATCAATGACAGCAGTTGGTGTAATCCTTGAAAACATGGCACAGCTATGGCAGGGCTTCTTTATTGCATAATAATGTTAGAAAAATCCTTAAGTATAGTTTCCTTCTTCTTCAAAGGTTTCTGCACTCCTGGGTGATAACACACTAGGTAAAAAAAGGAAAACACTGATTATTATTTTTTTCATTTACTAAATCTTTTCACGGTGGGTATATTTTTCCAATGAATATACTTGCAACAGAGTACACACAATTGTCACATAGATAAGTCTAACATTTAAAGGGACTCCGAGCAGTAACTAAAATCAAAATCTGAACTTACCTCGGGCTTTCTCCAGCCCACCGCAGGTCGGGAGGTCCCTCGGAGTCCTGGCTCTTCTCCCAGGCCTCAGAAATGGCTCCCGGCGGCTCCGGCGACACTGGGCCCGAGTGGCCACACCGTCACTACACCGGCCGCCTCGTGTCATCACGGCGGCTGGCGTGACAGTACTGTGCATGCGCGGGTTAATCGCGCATGTGCAGTACTGTCACGCCAGCCGTCGTGATGACGCGAGGTGGCCGGTGTGGTGACAACTGACGTCATCTTTCAGGAAAAAGGAGCCCGACACTCGGGCCCAGTGTCGCCAGAGCCGCCGGTAGCCATTTCTGAGCAGGGCCTGGGAGAAGAGCCAGAAGGATGCCGAGGGACCTCCCGACCTACGGTGGGCTGGAGAAAGCCCCAGGTAAGTTCAGATTTTGATTTTAGTTACTGCTCGGAGTCCCTTTAAGAATGTTTTAGATTTTGGATTTTTATTATATATTTATATTTTTTCATAAAATATACATATGTATCAGTGACAAGAGCATATAATGTCGAACATTTAACATCTGTGTCCTCAATGTAAGTTATCTGTCAGATCCAATGTTGATGTCTGGCCTGCTCAGACACTTTGGTAGCAAGTAATAACTTTACTGCAAAGAAATTTCACCAGTATGAAGAAACTATGTCATGATGCAGTTAATGGTAAACTGGTTAAGTAGTACTTGTGGTTCCTTGATGTAAAGGAGGAAAAATAAACACGTTTATTAAACATTTTCCTTATTGTAATTCTAAAATTGATGAAAATCTTGCAAGTATGCCAGCAAGGATTCTGATCATCCCTGATCTTGAGTGTAATAGCATACTCCATCTTTAACCAATTCGCGTTCCGTCGTTTTCACGTGAGAAATGTTCACCTCCCATTCATTAGCCTATAACTTTATCACTACTTATCACAATGAACTGATCTATATCTTGTTTTTTCCGCCACCAATTAGGCTTTCTTTGGGGGGTATATTTTGCTAAGAGCCACTTTACTGTAAATGCATTTTAACATGAAGAATAAGAAAAAAATGGAAAAATTCATTATTTCTCAGTTTTCAGCCATTATAGTTTTAAAATAATACATGCCTCCATAATTAAAACTCACGTATTGTATTTGCCCATATGTCCCGGTTATTACACCGTTAAAATTATGTCCCTATCACAATGTATGGCGACAATATTTTATTTGGAAATAAAGGTGCATTTTTTCCATTTTGCATCTATCACTATTTACAAGTTTAAAATAAAAAAAATACAGAAATATTTCATCTTTACATTGATATTTAAAAAGTTTAGACCCTTAGGTAAATATTTACATGTTTTTTTTTTATTGTAATGGTTTTTTTTTTTATAGTAAACATTTTATTTGGGTAGTTTTGGGAGGGTGGGAGGTAAACAATAGATTTATAATGTAAATGTGTGTTAATTTATTTTTTTTTACTTTCAGTTGTAGTATTACTTTTTGGCCACAAGAAGGCGGCCATGAGTTTGTTTACATGACGTTACTCTAAGTGTAACACGCTTAGAGTGACGCATCGGGGAGGAAACAGCCAGAAAAAGCACAGCTTCCGAGAGAAGCTGTCGCTTTTTCAGCGGGGGAGAGGAATCAGTGATCGGGCACCATAGCCCGATACATTGATTCCGTGGCTACCGAATCCGCGGCCGGGAGTGCGCGTGCATGCGCGCGATCGGCCGTGGGAGCGCGCGGCAGCGCGCATGGTTCCTGGACGTAGTTTCTACGTCCAGGAACCAAAATAGGTTAATATACATGTATCAAAATAGGCCCATATGCAATTTATTTTTTTCTGTTCTAAGTGTTCTCTTAGGTGATTATTTTTCATCTTCTCTTTAAGGGCTCATTTCCATATAGCGCGCTTTCAGCTGCACTTATAGAAACACGATCTCAGGGACAGCAGACAGTGCATAGTCTGCTGATTCCATATATGCGCTGCAATTCACCACTGAATCGCAGCGGATGGTTGCCTGCATTTTTAGACGATTGCGTCCGCGATCCCATTCAGTATAATGAATGGGATCGCAAGCGCCGCCCTCGAGGAGTCACGTGCAACACAGAGCTGTGCAGCTCTGCATTGCAAATGGAAATGAGCCCTATTATAACTTTTCACTTTGCAAATGAAAAGTACCAAAAGCAGTAGAGAAAAGTACTGTTAAAATTATTTTGTGTACTTTCTTGCTTGCTGGCTTTTTATAGGGCATTTTATTGACAAGGTATGAAAATATCAATTTGGAGAAAATGTAAATTACAAATGGGCCCTTGTCAATAAAATACATTTTCAACCACCAGCAAGCAAGAAAATACTTAAATTAATTTTGATAGCACTTTTCAATTGTAAAGTGTGCTGTAAAAGAATTGCATATGGATGATATTGAAGGTTCATAAAACATCATAATAATCCTAACAGTGTTTAGTATACACAGAAGGAACAGTCTTTAGGGTTCTGCCTTGGAATTTAAGTGGTTTAAATCTAAAGGAGAATAGGCATGACCTCTTCTCAACATCTTCTGTTTTACAATTCTTTTAAAAGTTATTCCTGCTGAATTACCTTCATGATATTTCTTGAAACGTAAGCCCAGTGGATTGTCTTTATCTTCATTTTCTATGTTGTTAACATGTTCTTCTACGCGGGACACCATTCGTCTTTTCATATTATGTCTCTGATTTAATATAACTTTGTTTTCTTTACATTGGAGAATGTTTTACGCTGTTACACTTATTTACATATACTGCAATCACCACAGCTATAAATTCCAAATCTTTGTTCCCCTGCAGATATCTCTCTCTTTTTACTGTTAAATTATGATCTCACCAACTGATTTTTGAAATTAGCTGTTCTCCTTGCTGTCATAAAGGGTCTCTCACCAACAACCCTCTTTATCTTTTCATCTAACAAAATCACATGCCACTGTTTTTGTATGAGGCTCTGTACACCATACTAGTGGGCCACCAAAGGTAGTTATAAATCTTACAGGCTCAAGTTTGATCATTTCTTTTCCCAACCTAATCTGCTCTTTTCCCATGGAAGATCTCACTTCTAGTTTTAGCTCTTACTTTTTGAGATTCTTGTAAAACAAAAAGAGGAGGCCGAGAGCCCAATATAGTGCAGTGGCTTGAATAACCACAATAAAAATGAAAACAGTAGTAAATACACTTACAAAAGTAAGTTACCAACCAGGTAACCACTTTAACAGCAGGTGGAGAGAATTATAATCTGACCCCACTCAGATATAAGTAGTTGCTCTCTGTAGATAGGAAAGTTGGGGATAACACCCCTCCACCAGGGGTGGGCTAGACTAGGTATAAATGTTTGAACAGAGGCACCAATGTAGAGTAAAAACATCTAAAAACAGTTTAAAAGGGAGAAATTGGTGGACTTACCTCCCTCAAGGGAAAACGGACAAGGATTTGTTATTTTTTATTACAAAAATAACATTTATTTGTAGCTCCAATATGCAACGTGTTTCTCTGGCAAGGTCCCGCTTCATCGGGCAATCAATGGAGAAAAACTAATTGTTGTCTGTATCTCAGGAATCAATTTACTTAGATTCCTTCCTTTTTTCTCAAAGTCATCATCCAGCATTCAATTTCTGCATAAACCTATGAGATTGACCACCAGGTATTGCTCTTTTTGCAAAATCAATGAATGACTTGAGTAGTGAAGCAGGGTGTTCCCTGCCGTAGGCTTTCTATACGTGGAGGTAACACGGGGGCCTTTCTAATCTTAAATTCTAGACATTTCAATCTATAAATATGGAATTTGTCAGTCCCCATTCTGCTTTGAGAAAGCCCAGGTGGGTGGAGTGAAATGCATAAGCTGGCAGGGTCTGTAAGCACTCACTGCCAAGTTCTGATCCTCACAAGCAGCTGAGAGATGGACTTTGCTCACACACAGCAGCACAGCACAGAGAAGCAGACAGGAGAAGTTAGCAGCCATATGACACATGAAGGGAACAGCATTGGGGTTGACCCATGTTAAGTTTCGTGCAATGTGATATTGGCAGGAGTCCTTCACACAGTTTGAAAGCTTTCACGCTACAGCCTGAAAATTAGTTTAAAGGGTCTGAATGTTTTGTCAGCAGCTCTACTGGGATCTATGAGGGATATAGACTCCAGAGTCTTACTGACTGCATGAAGAGGGTCTGTAAAAACTCCACCACAGGTGTCATATGTTCTGACAACAGAGGTACTTCAGCAGGGGTCTAGTCCTGGAAAAAGAAGTGAGTGGACTCAACCTAAAAACCTCTGCGTGGTCAAGCATAGCATGGGCGTGGTCATGGGTGGGGCCAAATATACATGGCCTTAGCAGTGGTATAAAAGGACTGCCAGGGGACGTTTGAGCTCTGTCGTAGTGTATCCCCAAAAAGTAGAATTTCACCAAAAATACACATAATCTGGCAGAGGTTCCCCCAAAATACAGATAATACGGCAGTGGTCCCCCCAAAATAGACAATCTGGCAGCAGCAGTTCCCCCAACATACACATAATCTGGAAGCAGTTCCCCAAAATATGCGAAACCTGGCAGTGGATCACCCAAAATACACGTACCACCCAAAATACATGCAATCTGGCAGCAGTGGTCCCCCAACATACACAATCTGGCAGCGGTTCCTCAAAATACACATAATCTGGCATCAACGGTTTCCCAAAAATACAGATCTGACAGCAGTTCCCCCAAAATAGGTACCCCCAGTATAGCTAGCCGGGTCTATAGGTGTCCCCAGTATAAGTAGCCATGTGTATAGTTGTCCCCAGAATAGGTGGCCAGATGTAGAGATGTCACCAGAATAGGTAGCCAGGTGTATAGATGTCCTTAGAATAGGTGGTCAGGTGTATAGATATTCCCAGAATAGGTGGCCAAGTGTATAGATGTCCCCAGAATAGGTAGCAAGGTCTATAGGTGTCCCCAGTATAGCCAGGTGTCCCCAGTATATGTAACCAGGTATTCAGGTGTCCCCAGTATAGCTAGGTAGTATAGGTGTCCCCAGTATATGTAGCCAGGTGTATATGTGCCCAGTATATGTAGTCAGGGGTATATGTGCCCAGTATATGTAGCCAGAGGTATATGTGCCCAGTATATGTAGCCAGGGGTATATGTGCCCAGTATATGTAGCCAGGGGTATATGTGCCAGTATATGTAGCCAGGGGTATATGTGCCCAGTATATGTAGCCAGGGGTATATGTGCCAGTATATGTAGCCAGGGGTATATGTGCCAGTAGATGTAGCCAGGGGTATATGTGCCCAGTATATGTAGCCAGGGGTATATGTGCCCAGTATATGTAGCCAGGTGAATAGGTGTCCCCAGTATATGTAGCCAGGTGTATATGTGCCCAGTATATGTAGCCAGGGGTATATGTGCCCAGTATATGTAGCCAGGTGTATAGGTGTCCCCAGTATATGTAGCCAGGTGTATATGTGCCCAGTATATGTAGTCAAGGTTATATGTGCCCAGTATATGTAGTCAGGGGTATATGTGCCAGTATTTGTAGCCAGGGGTATATGTGCCAGTATATGTAGCCAGGGGTATATGTGCCAGTATATGTAGCCAGGGGTATATGTGCCAGTATATGTAGTCAGGGGTATATGTGCCAGTATATGTAGCCAGGGGTATATGTGCCAGTATATCTAGCCAGGGGTATATGTGCCAGTATATGTAGCCAGGGGTATATGTGCCAGTATATGTAGCCAGGGGTAAATGTGCCCAGTATATGTAGCCAGGTGTATAGGTGTCCCCAGTATATGTAGCCAGGTGTATAGGTGTCCCCCCAGCTGGAGGGGAGCAGCGCAGTGGAGAGGAGCACAGCGTGGGGAAGGGCAGACGTTTCCCCCCCCTTCACTCAGCTTGGGGCTCCTCTCCCTGGCTCTCCCCTCCATAACGATGGCGGCGGTGGCTGGCGGCAATGACTGGCAGCGGCATCAGTGGGCGGGACTTACCTCCTCCAGTGTTCCGGGTTGACGCTGTTCGTGCAGCTAGTCTGGTCTAGTGAAGACCAGAGCAGTGGCATGCACAGCGTCAACCCAGAACACTGGAGGAGGTAAGTCCCGCATACTGATGCCGCTGCCAGCCATCGCCGCCAGCCACCGCCGCCATCGTTATGGAGGGGAGAGCCAGGGAGAGGAGCCCCAAGGTGAGGGAAGGGGAGGGAAACGTCCGCCCTTCCCCACGCTGTGCCCAATGCTCCTCTCCACTGCGCTGCTCACCTCCAGGGTGCTAGGGGGCACAGCGTCCACTTTCCAAAAAAGGTGTGTGGACGTCGTCCCCCCGCGTTCACGCAGGACTCGACCCCTGAACTTCAGCCTAAACAAACATACTGTCATAAAGTTACATTAGTTATGTTAATTAAAATAGGTAGGTAATATATTATCTTACCCACCCTGTTTTAAAAGAACAGGCAAATGTTTGTGATTTCATGTGGGCAGCCATCTTTTTCATGGGGGCAGCCATCTTTTTGGTTGAAAGGAGGTGACAGGGAGCATGAGACACAGTTCCAACAGTCCTGTATCCGGATCACCCCTGCTGGACACGCTAGGCTTCAAATCTCAACTTCAACATTTAAAAAAAACAAATTTGCGCCACAAAAGCAGAAAGAGAACAACAACATCAGAAATCCCATCATGCTTTGCACAGCATCAGGGGAAAAATGCACAGTTTTCTTCAGTGCAGCTAAAAATGAGGGTTGGGTAAGAAAAACAAAGTTCTGATGCTGTGAAACTGTTAAAGAAACACCAAGTCTTTTCAGTGCTGCTGAGTACATTTTTAAAGGTTCACTTTAAAGAATCATTTTATTGTTCTTTTTTGTTTGACTGCACCAAGAAACAACCAGGTTTAAATTTGCATTATAGACACACCTATTCAAACAAGCTTATAATTTGCTCTAGCTAGAACTGAAAGCTCACTGCCTTATCTGCTAACCTCTTTAGGTGCGTGCACACACACTACTATAGAGAACGACGGGTCGGTCAGACCCTCCCGCTGGGCGGGCGTTCTTCCAACAGTAGTGCGTGTGTACAGTCTGTCAGACAGACTGACAAGGCTGTTTCTGAACGATCCGCTGAGCCAATCGTTCAGAAACAGTCTTATCAGTCTGCAGACAGACTGTACACACGAACTACTGTCGGGAGAACGCACCCCCACCCAGCGGGGGAGTCTGTTCTCTATAGTAGTGCGTGTCACGTGTACGCACCTATAGTCTACTCCCCAAGTGTCTGAATCCCACTACCCTCCAGATATAAGCTTGCAAGGGCAGGGACCTACCCCTTCTGTTTACTCGTTCTGTGCAATCTATTAAATGAACATTTGAGATGTTTTTCAAACACATCAATTGTATGCATCTGCCCTTGTGTCACTGGTTGTCCTGATTGTACAGGATATTGAACTGCTTATGTATCTATGCTCACCTTTGTTGTATGTTTTGCATGTTGTACAGCACTATGGAGTAAAAATAATAGTAATAATAATTATCTGCATAGCAGCTAATTTAAGCAAACCCTGTACTGGGCATTAAGTTAGTTAAAGAGAGGTGTACTTCGCTGGTGGATGACATACACACTACAATCAATTTACAGGCAACAGCATAGCATAAACAAGAGCCAGGTGATATGGATCTGCTTCAGACCTGTGGAGTGAGTAAGTGGATCAAAATGAGGAGTGCTCACTCATATGTGTGTGTCTTTGTTGTGGGTCAATTTTAACTGTGTTTATTGCTAGGGTGTTCCCATTTATATAGTAGGGATTTGATTGTGAACTCCTCTGAAGGACATGTATGTATCATGTAGTGTACGTATCATAGTCTAGGGCCAAATCAGGGGAAACCAATTCATTCATCTGTATATTTTTGAGATGTGGGAGGAAGCCGGAGTGTCCAGAGGAAATCCATGCAGACTGTAACGATTGGTGTCAGCAACCAGAGAGAGAATCTGATTCTTGGCGATCTGCAGTATCCCCAAAAATACAGACATACCTGATTATTGAGGATCTGCAGAATCGTCAATAATCAAATATGTCTAACCTCTAGACACCTGAGTGTGTGAGTGTTTTGGTGCAAGAGTAAACTTTGGACAACCGGGGTAGCAGGTGGTCCAATAAGTAGAGAAGACTCTACTGCAGTCAAGGACACCTGGATAGGGAGTCCTTGACTGATAAGGAGCAGTGTCCCCTCTGAGAGCAGGGGACCCATGCGGGAAGGCTGAACACCCTGAGGGGGGGTGACAGCCAGAAGGTCAGATAGGCCGGGTCGGCAACAGAGTATCAGATATGCAAGGTACCAAATCAGAGATCAGAAGAATAGTCAGGAAAGCTACAGGTCATAACAGATATCAGAACAAGGCCTAGTCTGAGGTGTGAGGTCCGTGATCTCAACACTCTGGAGCTATGCTAGAGAAACACACAGATGATATATAGTATTCCTAGTCTGGGGTGTGAGGGCCGTGATCTCAACACCCTGGAACTATGCTAGAGAATAACACAGATGATAAACAGTAACTGGCTAAGTGTGGATTCCCAGGTCCTCCTGGTTCCACCACACTGAAAGATCTGACTAAGGTCTGAGTGCTAACACATAAGCATTCGCAACACCAGACAACCAGCAACTGAACAGCAGGAGATATATATAGTAAACCGCCCCACAGCGCCGCCCAGCTCCCATCAACCAATCACTGACTTAGCAGGAATCAGCTGACCGCCCTGATCAGCTGATCTTCCTCCTATTGGTATAAAGAGCTTGACTTGCAGCGCGCGCACGTAGCTCTCCATCTGTGTGCACTACTAGGTCCAGACAACCCAGACACATGTTGCTGCGGGGAAACCGCCGCACTGGACGCGGAATCCGACGTCTTACCGTCAGAACATGTGGCGCCCCCACACCATTCTTCCCATGTGCACCATTAGTTCCAGATAACCCAGACGCATGCTGACGCGGACAAACCGCCACATCAGACGCGGAATCAGCCGCCTTACTGTCAGAACATGCGGCGGCTTTTCCGATATTCATCACACAGACACAGGGAGAGCATACAAACTCTATGCTGATAGATTTACCCAGGGCTATCGATAGGGCATCACTGGGGAGAAAGGTGTATGGGGCCAGAGGGATTCTGGGGACCAGCTAGGGGGCCCAACCATGAAGAAAAGTGAAGCACATGAGGGCACTTATCAAACACTTGACCAGAGTTGTAAGTCCCAGCCAGGGCACCATCTGTACCGAGTTTGTATGTTCTCCCCGTGTCTGTTGGGTTTCCTCCAGGCACTTCCAGTTTCCTCTTACATCCCAAAAACATACAGATATGTTAACTGGCTTCCACCTAAATTGGCCCTAGACTATGATGCGTGCACTACACAATACATACATGTATCCCTCTGAGGGACAGTTAGTGACGACTATATACTATGCACAGTGCTGTGGAAGATGATGACACTATGTAAATACTAAATAATAATAATAAATGTCATCAATACTAAACTAGTACCAGCAAAGCACACAGACATTGCCGTCTCTCTCACTGACCTCCTGTTCCCCTATTGTGAGAGTGAATCTTTTCATCATTATTCACTTCGGGCACCTACTCTCCCCACGTGCAGTGCTGAGACTGTTGGCTCTCCACTTGTAGCTTGTATAGTGTAATGTGTAGTGTAAGCTCTCCACTTATAGCTTGTAACTCTTGCGTACATGGGATTCCACTAATGTGTAGATCAGCGCTGCGTAATATGTTGGCGCTTTATAAATACAATAAATAATAATAATAATAATAATAATAATAATAATAATAATGACACTTAGGTCCCAGCTAGAAAAGAGAAAAGTTAAACTGCAGCCTGATCTGCTCCTCCCTGCAGTGTTTATAGTTCTTAACCAAGCTGATAATGTTCAGAAATGAAAGGAAATTGGGTAGAATAGGGATACGTTGCAGTAAGTGAGGCTGGCTGTGTGTGATGTATGCATATGTATGGAGAATGTGTGTTTGCATTTTGTGTGCTCTATATAGTATGTACAGATGGCTGTGCTGTTTTTGGATCTGAGGGCTCATATACATTTATAATGCACATGCGAATGCATTGTCCTTCAGGCCTTTTGAGACTCCCCCTGTGCCTTTTTACTCTTAAAAATGAACTCATTTTCAGTTGCAAACAGCAACAAAACACAAGAGATATGTATGTTATTTGTAAAAGTGCATCCTTTCATGTAGTAATGCAGAGGATAGAAATGCATGTTAATATGAAAGTTTCATATGTCAAGGCACATCACAGAGCATGTGAAGTGCATCAAAGCTGCCTGGGGTGAATATATAGATACCTTCAACATAGAACCTGCCCTGTGCCTGGTGAATTTGTGTCTAGCTCTGGCTGCCTATATTCATGGGTGTGGGGGTGCTTTTCAGCAAAACATCAATGTTTCAGGTGATGAAGGAGGAAACAAAGGTGTTTGTGTTTTCAATCAAGCCTTTGAAGAGCTTTTTTTTCTGCAGATTGTGGTTTGGCATGGCAGGGGCACAGTAGGTTTGCCCAGTATGGGGCTCAGAAATGTCTGTTGGGGGCCCTGTATTTACCACCTTATATTAGCAGATAAATGTAGTGGTTTGGAGGCGCCCGATGTAATGAAAAACTATTCCAAACATCTATAGCTTGATAACATATAGGAGAGGCAAATTGCTTACCTCTCTGGAAGAAAAATGCCAGTTCAACTGGAAATATTTATTCAAGCACAAACAGACAGACAACGCGTTTCATGGGTCTTCCTCAGGTCAGTTACACAAAAACTGTGCCTTAGGTATCACTAGTTGAGAGCGTGAGTGTCTCTATGAGATCATAGGTCATAGAGGCACTCACGCTCTCAACTAGTTTCCTGATTGGCCTAGAATATTGAGTGTGGATGTTATTTTCCCGCATGCTTATATGGTGGTTTCAGAGTTCTGCAACCCACCTTTGTGAGTATATTTCAGAAATATTTATATTTGACCCACTATCTAACGGTACTGCACCATTGGGCTCTGCTTAGGGTCCCGTTAACAACTGATTAAGTAAATAAAATCATTGTATACTTGTTACTATTATTCATTTCTAATTTACCTGTATTTCCAAAGGCCTTGTGTTCATTTATTATTGCTCAACAAGCACTAGCTATAGTCAATGGACAAACATATTACTTACATAAAACCAAAACAGTTCATCCCCAGACCTGCAGCTCATTTGTGTATATTATACGTACTACATATAACATTGCTATTTTAAAAAGATAACATAAAGATAAAATTATAGGTTAAGCCTACATTCACTTTTGTTCTTATTCTATTAGGAAATAACACATAAAATGTCCATACCTCTTGTTAACCATTTTAAAGTTACTAGGCATCTTAATTTGACAATTTTAAGATGTAACATAAATTATATTCTATACACAACCCCTAACACAAAATATATAACAAAATGAGGTTCTCTATGGGAATGGGAAAGTGGGATGGGGGATGTAGAAGAAATTGTGCATAGATTCAAAAATACTCTCAACAATTGAACAGTTAAAAGTAGCAAAGGATCATGATTTAGTCAGCCAAAGCCACAGTTTCCACATTATACTGTCTGCTTACACTTAAATATCTTAAATATATGTTGATCAGAATCTGTTTGTATTAATCACAATTTTAAAAAATCTAACTACAGTAAATACTACAGTAAATCAAGTATCAAATTCAAATTCTACTAGTAGAATTTTACTAGTTCATTTTAAATAGAGAAGGTACTAATGCTAAATTTGCATGAAATCCATGTAGCTACTTAGAAAAAATGGTCATATGGTCGCCAGGCTGAGGTAGCTCAATTACCAGCTGATCGAATTTGGTCTGTCCACAATGAAGCAACGACCTTATTATCTTTGGTGTGCCACCCCCCGAGACACTCATATAGCCGGCGGTCATTGCTTCATTGTGATACGCAAGCCCCTGCACCGTGGCAAGGTAATGATCACGAGGGGGAATTGACACATGTACATGCCTTTTGTTTTGTTGTTGCAGCCACAGTGCAGCCAGAAAAATTAGGCAGGCATGTACACACACCAGAAAAATTATTATAGCGGCCACTGCTAGCAGCAGCCTTAAAATTTTAGGAATCTGCCTGGAGTCCTGGACCCTGTTGGTGGTGGCAGAGAAGGCAGTCAAGTGGCCTGCAGGCAGAGATGCTGTGTGGGGACCGACTTAGTCACGGCAGGCACACGGCGTGCAGGCAGAGATGCTGTGTGTGGGGACTGACTTAGTCTTCGGGCGGGCAGTAGCCCTCCGGGATCCATGCCTCATTCATTTTGATAAAGGTGAGGTACTGAACACTTTTGTGACTTAGGTGACTTCTTTTCTCAGTGACAATGCCTCCAGCTGAGCTGAAGGTCCTTTCTGACAGGACGCTTGAGGCAGGGCAAGACAGAAGTTGGATGGCAAATTGTGACAGCTCTGGCCACAGGTCAAGCCTGCGCACCCAGTAGTCCATCGCTGCTCATACTGTCGATGGTTCTTTCTCTACCATTGTTAAAGAAAGCGTATGGCCAGGGAGTCAGGGTTCGATTCTGGTCCAGAGTTGGAGCCTGAGAAACTGCTACCACCACACATCCAAGGAAGGCAGCAGGCATGGCATGCAAGTCCCGAGGTAGTGACAAAAAATAACAATACAGGAGGACTTTCGAGGCCCTGCTGTATATGAGACGAATCAATTTTAAATCCTTTAATGAGAATCTGTTATGGAGGGCAAGCCTGCCATCCATTCAAGTGATAGGTATGCGCTGACTGCCAGGTATAATACAATGTGCAGTCACAGATGCAGTGAAAGGTATGCAGTGACTGGTATTACAATACAATGTGCAGCTGTCACACAGGTGCAGTTAACAGGTATGCTCGGAGTGGTATATTACACAGCGTGCGGTCACACAGGTACTGTGAACAATTATGCAATGACTGGTATTACAAATGTGCACCTGTCACACACACACAGGTACCGGACAGGCACAGTGACACTGTGTGCGCTCACATAGGTGGATGGGTGCACTGAAGGGAACAAAAGGTAGGTATATGCAGTGATGTGTATTACAATGTGCACCTGTCACACACAGACAGGTACCGGACAGGCACAGTGACACTGCGTGTGCTCACATAGGTAGGTGGGTGCACTGTGAACAACAGGTAGTTATATGCAGTGATGGGTATTACAAATCTGCACCTGTCACAGTAGTAATTACCACCAAGGGGCCAAAGGCCAGCTGCGACTGACTGACAGGGCTGTATATAATGCAAGTGGGCCACACAAAAAAAAAAAAATAGATCACAAGAACAACATTAGCTCTCAAAAGAGCTGTTGAGGGGGGCTTTTTTAGCAATAAGAATCAGCAAGGAGCAAGCTAACAAGCCTACAAGAGCCTAACTAAGCTTTCCCTATGAGAGTTTGCAGCAGTTCTCCCTTCTCTAATTACTGCAGGCACATGAGTGAGTCCAATGCCTGATGCTGCCTGCCTTTTATAAGGGGGGCCGGGGCTCCAGGAGGGAGTGTAGCCTGATTGGCTACAATATGCCTGCCTGCTGACTGTGCTGTAGAGGGTCAAAGTTGACCCTAATGAAGCACTATGGGGGCGAATCGAACTTCCAGAAAAGTTTGCGGTTCTCCGCGAACGCGAACCACAGAAGTTCACCAGGAACCGTTCGGGCCATCTCTAGTAGCTGGGCGGCCCTGCAGATTTGTCTCCGCTGCCCATCTCTGAACACCAAGTGCAGGTACAAAGCCACTGGGCCACCCACGTGGAGGGTACCACCGCTGAGCCTCCACTCTGCATCTGTCACCCCTGGGCTCCAGGTCACCGGCCATCGCTGCCTTTCAGCGCTGCTCGGATACCACTTTTCACTATCTGGATCTAATTCGGATCCGCATACCCAGCTATCCGATCGGATATCCGGATATATATCTCTCTCTCTCTCTCTCTCTCTCTCGGCCTCTGAAGTGAGCTAGGCAGCGGCGGCGGTGGCATCAAAGAGCAGACACAAGTGCTACAGCTGTGTCCTGCTTTGTATGTTGCCATAATCATGTTGCCGGTCGGGTTACCATGGAAACGGACAGCAATAGCTGTCCTTTTATTGCCAGCTTAACAAAAGGGGTCCTTAGCAGCCGGGCAGCGTATCATCACACAGCCGTACAGGTACATCCTGCGCTGTACGGAGGAGGCTGCGTGCTGCCGTGCTGCACTTTACGGCGGCTGCTGTGGGCTCAGTAACTGCACATTAGTGCAGTTACAACATGGAAAAGAATAAATGAGCTGGCCAGGGGGGTTGAAAATAACGGCAGCTCAAGGACCAGTAGCAGATGCCTCCCTACTACAGAATGGTTTATGCTGAACTGGCGTCGGAAAGGTTTTACTACTGCTGTGACTGCCTGGCTGTAAATGTTTATTACAAGTGTAAAATTACATTTTGATAGGACTATATACTGAGAAATAGCATAACTCCAATAAGGCACATGTATGTTAAGGGGGCCAAAATAGATGAAATTAGCAATAGTGCCCCTTTAATCAGTTGCTCTCAGTTATAACCGAAAGAAAACTGATTTTCAAAGCAATGCCCATGTATTCCTATGTCACAGTTCACACTTAACGCGTTTTAACTGAAATCTTCTTCCCAATGCACTGCTATGGAAAAAAAACGCATACCAAGGCGCCCTAACACGTACTAACGCATACTAACGCACACTAACTCATACCCATTGATTAAGTGCAAACGGGGCCTTAACGCGTTTTAACTGAAATCTTTTTCACAATACACTGCTATGGAGAAGAAAAAAAACACGTACCAACTGATTAAGTGTAAACGGGGCCTAAGTGTATCTGGAAAATGTTGGTAATACAAAATGGGAAAGCCATCTGCTCCAGATATTTTACACAGATGTGTATTTTTAATTGCTGTTTAGCTATCTTCCAGCATGAAGTTATCTTCCAATTAGCATAGCTCATCTTTTTAATGTAGGAAAGATTACATTGGATAGGTAGTTATTTTTTTCTATGTACCTCTTAAAATGTTACAACTTCTTATAGTATTCTTTTAGATTACCTCATAGGGGTCACTTTTAATAAAGGAATTAACAGCTACATTTTCTAATTGTGGAAAGGTGATATATTTCTCCAGTCAGGGAGATATCTGCCTCATGGCTTTCTCCTCTTCAATGAGGTGCAGTAAACCTCAAAAGATTGAACTTGGTGTAATCTTGTCCTTTGTCAACCTAGATAACTACTATATGTAACTACGCTTTTTCTTACAATGAACACACTTTTTTTCTGAGGACTCTATTTATCAATTTTTCTATATTTATTTTGTTTTAGATAGGACACTAACTTTAGGAAATAATGTGTGCAAATTGTCACACATTCATACGTTTTGGTACTGCTGGGACCACTGGATTACTCACAATACTTGAGGAGAATGTCAGGTGACAGGAGTCGAATGCCTCCATAAGGGATTTAATCAGATCCAAGCAGCAGATGTTGTATTAAATCTAGCAGCTGTCAAACAGGTATGACCGAAATACAGTACTTGGGACAATAAGCAGAAGATTCCATAAGTGGCTGAATTGAAAAACAGAAAAAAGTAGGCCTGGAACACTTTTCAATCTAAGAAATAACAGTAAAACTAGTTAGCCCATTAATTCTAAATCTTTTTAAGTTTTCCTGAAATGAATTGTTTTTAACTTTAAATGTTATATACAGTTCACTGGGACAGCAGTAGACAGGGAATATGCACTTGGTTTTAATAAGTTATTTATGGAAGGATGGGAGAAAGAATACATTTTAATTAAATATAATAATATTGTAAAGTGAAAGGGATGATGTAGATGTATTACTCGGGTAACCCCGAGTGAGGCTCAGGCTTGAAATCCGCAGCTCAGAGTGGTAGCCCCAAGCTGGTTCCATGAGAGGTGAGTAATGTGCAGGGCTGCTGCAGAACTATCTAGCAGTATGATTTTTAGGGTCTAGAAGCTTTTGAAAAAATTGCACCGCATTTAGACCCTAAATTCTGGAAGTAATCATAAAGCCATGGAGGTTAATAATTGCCTTTTTACCTGTGTATTCAGAGAAGTTTGGAGATTTGTAATATATTAACATTAACCTCCTTAGCGGTAACCCCGTGTGTGACACGGGGTAAGCCGCCGGAGGGTGCCGCTCAGGCCCTGCTGGGCCGATTTACATAATTTTTTTTTTGCTGGACGCAGCTAGCACTTTGCTAGCTGCGCCAGCACCCCGATCGCCACCGCCGCGCGCCCGATCGCCGCTATCCGGTGCGGCGCGCGGCCCCCCCCCCCCCCCAGACCCCTGCGCTGCCTGGCCAATCAGTGCCAGGCAGCGCCAAGGGGTGGATCGGGTCTCCCAATGACGTCCCGACGTCGCTGACGTCGGTGACGTCATTCCGCCCCGTCGCCATGGCGACGGGGGAAGCCCTCCAGGAAATCCCGTTCTTTGAACGGGATTTCCTGATCGCCTATCGCCGGAGGCGATCGGCGGGGCTGGGGGGATGCCGCTGAGCAGCGGCTATCATGTAGCGAGCCCTCGGCTCGCTACATGATTTAAAAAAAAAATAATTAAAAAAAAACTGCTGCGCTGCCCCCTGGCGGTATTTTTCATACCGCCAAGGGGGTTAATAGCTTAAAGAAAACCTGAACTGAAAATTAAAAGTCAAAATAAGCATACACAAGTCATACTTACCCTCCATGTAGTCTACTCCTCAGTGTCTTTCTCCTGTCCCACGTCCTGTTTGTTCACTGTGATCAAGGGAATTTTCCGTCCTCCATTTTGAAAATGGCCATTACCCATAACAGCTTTCTGGTCAGCACACTGTTAAACTGTAACATCGCCCACTTGAGCCATAGGGAAACATGGACATTACCTGGTACATCAGTTTTCCTCTCAGCTATAACTGACAGCAACTGATATTTTATTGACAGCAACTGATATATTCCAGATCTGACAAAATATTGTCAGAACTGGAAGGGATCATTGTCAGAAGAAAATGGTGAGCTTCTGAGAGGAAATGATGGCAAGGTAACTATGTAATGTTCATTTGAAGTTATCTCATGTGTATATTTTAAATATTTTTACTCAGTACAGGTTCTCTTTAAACATACCGGTAACTTTTGCAATGAAGTTATATAATATCTTATGTATTCTAACATATTCTTCGAGCGGTCATTTTCATTCCCAATTCCTCTAAGCCGCCAGCCCGCACCGCTGCCAAAAGCACACACACATTTTCTGGGACATCACACTGTACTTAGAGGTCAGAAAAAATGTATGAAAAGTGCTTATTTCCTCAAAATTATTGTTAAGTAAATATAGATAAGGGTAAAGTAACTGTATCTTTTATTTCAATGTGCAGCAGGAATTCCAAGGAACTTATTCAAGAATGGAAAGAAAAAATGGCATATATTGCTACATGATCAGATGCTGGAAGATATTTTATATTGCCAACCTAGCTTTATTTATAGAAAGGGGAGAAATATAAAATGTACAGCAGTACATAGCAATATTAAAAACTATGTTGTGGTCAATAAAGGGGCTGAAGGTTTTTTCCCATGTTGTAACTGTGTTTTTTGCTGCAAAATAGGTTAGAAACAAATGAAGACTGCAAAATCTAGGGTAAATAGTAAATAGTTTAAAATCATGGAACGTAAACATTTTTACAATAAGAATGTTATTTATATGGCTCACAGTCCCTGTAGACTACATTACATAGGAAAAGCAAACAGAAATATGGCCAAATAAGCATCTAAACAATGCACAGAAAGGTCTGGAGAGCCATAATGTTTTGTTACCTTTTAAATAAAAGCTCAATCAGTACTACAGTGGCTTATGTAGTATGAGGAAAGTAAGATCTCATTAGATGCTAAAGAGCTGTGAAAAGGATCTTTTGAACTAGGTGGAGAGGGTGAAATATGATTTAGGTATGATACACTCAGCAGGTTTAAATATTAAAGTGGACAAAGCTTGTTATTATATTTTATGAATTTTGCTATTGTGAATTAACCCCATCAAACTGTTGTCTATTGGGAAAAAATTGTTTTACGTGCACTATATTTCTTATGCTACCAAACTATTCATAGTGGAGTCAGCTTTTATTGCTTAATTTAATACTGTATGATTCGCTAAGTAGTAAAGGGTAAAGTGAACCCGAGGTGAAAGTAAACTGATGAGAAAAAGTATTGTATTAATCCTTCTACTTCTTTAGATATTTTATGGTTTTATTTTATATTTAAACATCTACAATGTAGATTGAATGTTTTGTTGTCTCTGCTCAGTGGCAGCCTATTAAGTGTCCCTAAGCGAAAACTATTGACCTTTTCCTATCTCTCTCTGCTCTGTCAGAACGGAACACTTCCGCCCTCCTTTGCCTCAATGGCAAACATCCATTGACTCTGCGGGACACTGATCAATGCGCATATGGAAGTGCGACCGTCCGGGCATAATATGAGCAGTACGGATGGCTCGTTACTGCGGTGGCCACGTGAGTAAAAACTCCTACAGGTGGGGGAGCCAGGGAATAGCCTGCAATGCTCTGTTTCACACCTGGCATCACCTATCCACATGGACTATTCCAGTGCCCCGTCGCCGTCAGTGTGTCCTCAAAGCTCACCGTCTTACACACAGGTTAAAAAAAAATGACAGCTCACAAAAAATATATGCTCACTTCTTTATTTACATTTATGTTACATTCATTAAAGAGGTTTTCTCATAAATGCAAACTTTGATAGAATTCCTTTAAGTAATGTGCACTGTTCTGGTGAGTCCAATTACAATAAAATAAAATATTTGGTTTCTTTTAAACCGTTTTTAGTTATGTAGGTGATGGATTTCAAATGAATCTCCTGCATTTTTGAAGTTAGAGACATCTCCAAGGAGAATTTGGCTGTTTGCCATCAACTGGCAGGTTCAGCACACAGATTAGTACTCTAGTCTATAGCACGACTCGTATAATTATCCCTTGGATAATAGCTAGGAATATCTGACATGGATGATTGCTGAAATAGACAGAGTGGGACAGCAAATTCAATGTACATTCAAGAAGGTTTTTTTTTTCCCCTCTTTTATGAAATTATGATCATTGTCGTATCAGACGCCAGTGGGTGCAGACAGATTAAATAATGAGTCATTGCACACACTAGGAATTTTTGTTTTTAAAATTGGTTTGGAAGTTGTAACATCCTTATTGATTTATTTAACATTGGTAGCACTGGGAATATGCGCTTGGTTTTCTGATACTGAACACAAGGACAATTGTGTTCTTTCTCCTAAAGCTGATTGCGTGTTTCATGTATATTGATCCGGATTGCTGATATCCACCTTTTATTGTAGTTTTTCTCTTAAGGATTCCCTTTGTGATTGGAAGATCGGTAAGTCAAGGGCCCCATAAGAAATTTGCCAGGGCACATGAGAAACACAGATGTACCACTGCCTGGGACAGATCTCTAATATAGGTTTAGGTTCATCTCAGGATTTAAATATTTAGTTTAAACAACTGATAACACCAGTCTTTTTTGCCCATTAAATAACAGGAGCTGCAGTGGCGCACTCATGCCCGTACACTTTTGCGACCCGGCGTGGACATGGGTGTACAAATCATGCACAGGCACAACCCCTGCCCCCCCTTTCACACACACCGCATGGCTCATTGTGGTGGTTTACACAGGCATGGATGCAGAAACCTGAGACTTTACTGATCAATAACATAACTAAGGTGGTATGTAGTAAGATAGTAATACATGGAATATTCCTTTGCTGCAACATTTCAAGTGGGTAAGGAGAGTGGCATTGAGAGTTTCACTTTGCATTGCATTACCTTTGTAAAAGATCTAGTCATCTACTTTTCTCTTTTGCAGAATTGTCAGGTTACACCACAGGATGCCAATAAAGTGCCAGGCCAACCAGACATATAGTTATGGAAGTAGTTTTGGTAAATTGTATATCTGCTTTTAAGGGGGGCTTAGATACCTTCCTTGCGTTAAAAGACATCCATGGCTATAATTACTAGGTCATTCCTGGTGATGGTGACCAGGGATTTTATGTGATTGTCATTTGGAGTCAGGAAGGAATTTTTATCTCTTTTGGGGCTAATTGGACCATGCTTTGTAGGGACAGGGAGGGAGAAGGTGCCCCAAAAAATAGGTGGTGGTGAATGAACGGTATCTATATTATGTGACTAAAATTAGCAAAAAATATAAATAATAAAAATGGCTTACCTCAAAGGAAGGGGCAAAGCCAATTTCAAACAAAAGGTTTATTATTCCTCAGACACTATCACCGATAACGCGTTTTGTGGAACACAGTCCGCTTCCTCAGATCAAATGCAAATCATTGAAACATTTGAGGTACCTCACTGTTTGAGGCATTTAGGGCTTGAAACATTCCTTATCAATAGAGCTATAGTTATGATCATAATCAACAAATTACGATTTCGCAAAATTTTGCGTAAATGTTCGCAATTACGCTTATACGTGATTACGATTTGCAAATTCAATTGATTTTGTGTAGTCATTCGTGATTTTGCATAAAATTTTGTGAAATTTTGCGTAATTTCTTGCCGACTTTAGCAGTGAATAGCAAAGCCCCCATACATGCTATTGACACCAAAATTGCTACATATGTTAAGGAGAATGGGGTACAAGTCAAAAAAAGAATGTTGCAAAAAGACCTTACAGTTTTTCAGAAACTCAATTTTAACCACTTCACAGCTCCAGTACAGTATATCTACTCCCCTGCAGACTTCATCTAACCGCCCAGGGGAGTAAATATACGTACTCCCGCTGCTACCACTGCTGTACGCGCTCCCGCTTATTTGTGTGCTCGTTCATGTCGCCATCTGCCCACCAGGAGATCAATGAATGAGAAAGCAATTCCTAATCATTGATCTAAGTCCCCGTAGCAATTATCGGCGCCTTTTATGAGAAGCTGCACGATCATTCTAATAAATAAACGTTTCCCATCCTCAGTACACTTCCTGTAAGCATACATATTTCGCTTACAGGACGTATAAAAAAAAAAAGACTGAGGCCATCTTGTGGCCAAATGGTAAAACTACATCTAAAAGCATTTTTTTTTAAATGCAAAGACCTGTTTTTACATTTTAAATTAACCCCTCACCTCCCACACTCCCCAATAGTTACCAACATTTATTTTTTTTGTAAAAAAATAAAATAAAATAAATTTACAATTATGTAAAATGCATAAATAGTTTTCTTAGGGACTGAACTTTTTTAATATGTATGTCAAGAGGCTATAATACTGTTACTTTATAAATTATGGGCTTTTTATAAGTGATGGATGCAAAACTGAAAAAAAAGCATCTCTATTTCCTAATAAAATATTGGCGCCAGACATTGTGATAGGGACATCATTTAAATGGTGTAATAACCGGTACAAATGGGCAAATAAATTACGTGGATTTTTATTACGGTAGCATGCATTATTTGAAAATTATAATGGCCAAAAACTGAAAAATAAGGATTTTTTCCAATTTTTTTCTTATTTTTCTATTAAAAAACATTTAGAATAAAATAATTCTTGGCATAATGTACCACCCAAAGTAAGCCTAATTAGTGATAAAAAAAAAACACATTTAACACATTTCATTCTGATAAGTAGAGATAAAGTTATTGGCAAATGAATGGAAGGAGCTGAAAGGTGAAAATTGCTTGGATGCTGAAGGGGTAAAACCCCCAAGTGGTTAAAAATGCAAGTAAAAAATTTTTTTAAACTTAGAAAAATGACAGTTTTTACTATTTTTCTTTCATTTTTAAAATCGAGTTTCTCAAAAACAACACGAGCGTTTTAAAAATTATTTTTGTGACTTACAGGATCTTCTCAAAAAATTAGCATATTGTGATAAAGTTCATTATTTTCTGTAATGTACTGATAAACATTAGACTTTCATATATTTTAGATTCAAATACACACAACTGAAGTAGTTCAAGCCTTTTATTGTTTTAATATTGATGATTTTGTCATACAGCTCATGAAAACCCAAATTTCCTATCTCAAAAAATTAGCATATTTCATCCGACCAATAAAAGAAAAGTGTTTTTAAAACAAAAAAAGTCAACCTTCAAATAATTATGTTCAGTTATGCACTCAATACTTGGTCGGGAATCCTTTTGCAGAAATGACTGCTTCAATGCAGCGTGGCATGGAGGCAATCAGCCTGTGGCCCTGCTCAGGTGTTATGGAGGCCCAGGATGCTTCGATAGCGGCCTTAAGCTCATCCAGAGTGTTGGGTCTTGCGTCTCTCAACTTTCTCTTCACAATATCCCACAGATTCTCTATGGGGTTCAGGTCAGGAGAGTTGGCAGGCCAATTGAGCACAGTAATACCATGGTCAGTAAACCAATTACCAGTGGTTTTGGCACTGTGAGCAGGTGCCAGGTCGTGCTGAAAAATGAAATCTTCATCTCCATAAAGCTTTTCAGCAGATGGAAGCATGAACCCACTTTTGAACCAGAAACAGCGGCAGAAGCGCCTGACCTGGGCTACAGAGAAGCAGCACTGGACTGTTGCTCAGTGGTCCAAAGTACTTTTTTCATATGAAAGCAACTTTTACATGTCATTTGGAAATCAAGGTGCCAGAGTCTGGAGGAAGACTGGGGAGAGGGAAATGCCAAAATGCCTGAAGTCCAGTGTCAAGTACCCACAGTTAGTGATGGTCTGGGGTGCCATGTCAGCTGCTGGTGTTGGTCCACTGTGTTTTATTAAGGGCAGGGTCAATGCAGCTAGCTATCAGGAGATTTTGGAGCACTTCATGCTTCCATCTGCTGAAAAGTTTTATGGAGATGAAGATTTTATTTTTCAGCACGACCTGGCACCTGCTCACAGTGCCAAAATCACTGGTAAATGGTTTACTGACCATGGTATTGCTGTGCTCAATTGGCCTGCCAACTCTCCTGACCTGAACCCCATAGAGAATCTGTGGGATATTGTGAAGAGAAAGTTGAGAGACGCAAGACCCAACACTCTGGATGAGCTTGAGGCTAAGTTCACAGTGGGACGTTAAAGTCGCACGTTAAAACAGCATTTAACGCAGAATAACTCACTGCAATGAAAAATCAATGCCCTGTTCACAGTGCACACGTTGCGTTGGTGTCTAACGCTGCACGTTAAGTAAAAGTACTGCATGCAGTGCGTTATACACGTTATAAGCTGCGTTGGACTGTTTGCACATGCTCAGTAATGACTTGGAAGCATACTTTTCATTGCCTGTATTTTTTACTGTATCTGCTGTATCCGACGGTAACGCTGCGTTGCCACTTTTTGGGCGCGTTGCGTTGTAAGCTTGCGGTGCGACTTTAACGTGGCATCAAAACGCAACGTCCCACTGTGAATCTAGCCTAAGGCTGCTATCGAAGCATCCTGGGCCTCCATAACACCTGAGCAGTGCCACAGGCTGATTGCCTCCATGCCACGCCGCATTGAAGCAGTCATTTCTGCAAAAGGATCCCCGACCAAGTATTGAGTGCATAACTGAACATAATTATTTGAAGGTTGACTTTTTTGTTTTAAAAACACGTTTCTTTTATTGGTCGGATGAAATATGCTAATTTTTTGAGATAGGCATTTTGGGTTTTCATGAGCTGTATGTCAAAATCATCAATATTAAAACAATAAAAGGCTTGAACTACTTCAGTTGTGTGTATTTGAATCTAAAATACATGAAAGTCTAATGTTTATCAGTACATTACAGAAAATAATGAACTTTATCACAATATGCTAATTTTTTGAGAAGATCCTGTATATCCACTATTCTGCTTAACATATGTAGCAATTGGTAGCAATAGCATGTTTGGGGGATTTGCTAATAACCTCTAAAATCGGCACAAAAGTATGTGAAATTTTGCAAAAAATTACGCAAAAAATTTCGCGAAATTTGGAAATACTACTATTACATACGAAGTTAATTACGATTTTCTCTGAAATTTTGCATTACGATTACGATGTGTAAATGCGAATTTAATGAACTTTATCACAATATGCTAATTTTTTGAGAAGATCCTGTATATCCACTATTCTGCTTAACATATGTAGCAATTGGTAGCAATAGCATGTTTGGGGGATTTGCTAATAACCTCTAAAATCGGCACAAAAGTATGTGAAATTTTGCAAAAAATTACGCAAAAAATTTCGCGAAATTTGGAAATACTACTATTACATACGAAGTTAATTACGATTTTCTCTGAAATTTTGCATTACGATTACGATGTGTAAATGCGAATTTCGATGCAAAATTTTGCATATGTGAAATTTCAGCCCACCACTGTGGAGCTATCTGTTTGCACTGATCAAGACTTAGAATGGTAGGCAAATGTCTCTACAGTTTCTAGAGGAAATAGAGGACTTCTGTAAATCATTGGACATTCTGGCCATCCACGGTGCAAGATTGGGCGCCCAGACTGTGCTTATGCAGTGGCAACTTGTGCTTTCTAAGCAAAAGAGGGTCTCCTCTACACCAGGGCCTTTCAACCTGTGGTATGCGTACCACTAGTGGTACTTTGCTGTTGGCCAGGTGGTACACTCCAAGTTTGCTTGCCACTTAATCGCCCACCTGCCACTTGCCCTGGTCCCATTCTGCCTCCACAAAATTTGGCTACCCCTTGCTCGCTCCTCGTCGTGTTATCCTGCACCATACTTCAGACCTCAGATCAGTGGTGCACAGTGATGGTGGGTATTCTTGAAATACAGAAAGTGACCTCTGTGCTCACTTCCTGTATTTGAAATATACGTGCCATCACTGTGCACTGGTCGCCTGACAGTCCCTTCACTGCGGCACTCCAGCACAGCGAGAATCGAGCAAGGAGGAAAATAAATTTTGGTGAGCCACTGCCCAGCTCTCTGGTGGTCGGGGGAGGCTACCTATATTGAAGTAGGGGAGGGAGGGACTGGAAAGGCTACCTATATTGGCAATCTACCTACAGATTGCCAATAATTGCAATCTGTAGGCTAGCAATTTAGTTTTAATCCTTTTCCACACCAATGCTTGCTGCTATTCCCCTCCCACATGCCCCCCCCCCCCTTTTCTTAAAGTGTACCTGTAAGAAAAAAGTGCTCCTAGAGGGTATTTACCTTGGGGGGGGGAAGCCTCTGGATCCTAAAGAGGCATCCCTTTTCCTCCTTAGTGGAGGGGATTCAGCACTAAGACCTCCCAATGATCTTGTCGGTGTGAGCGCATGTGCAGTAGCGGCTCTCCCCTCGGGCTACAGCGAAAACAGCTGGGCCTGATCGGGTGAGATCTACTGCACAGGCACACTGGTGGTACTTGAAATTTTTCAGGCAATAAAAGTGGTATAGTTAGTGAAAAGGTTGAAAAGCTCTGCTCTACACCTAAGAAGACCTGAAGGCATTGTTTTTTCCTGTATTTTTTTGTTCATTTCTTTTCCAATTTTCCTACTTCCTGGTATGTAACCTGGACTGCCTTTCCCTTGTGGTAAATCCTATTTAAAATATACTTTCTCATCCCTATCTCATCCATTGTTCTTGTTGATATTCCTAGTGCACTTATCGTGAATGGTATAGTGGTGGCGATGGGGATTATTCTCTGTTATTATCTGTTATTCAGAGTATAGATGTGTCCCTAATCAGATGCCAGATGAATATTATTATTCTCTGCAGTCATTGATGTTTTGTTTCAATCTCAGTTTGGTTTCATGTTTTTTGCCCCTCCAGGTGCTCTTTGAATGACAATGTTGCCCTATACCGTATGTAAAGCATTGTAAAGAACAAAATTTACTTTCACTTCCTTTTCTATGGCTAAGGTATTGAGGCATTAGAGGTATTATTAAGATTAGCATTCCTATAATATGAACTAAGGGAAAGGTAACGTAGCTGTCAGGCATAGAAAGGAAACGATAAAAGTGTACCTCAAGACAGTTAAACTGCCGAGTCCCACCTAGTAGGAGATTTCTGAGGTGGAGGATGATTTCACTGAGTCAGGACAAGACCTGGAATGTGATTAAATCTGCCCCTTCATGTAAAACTCCTGGTCTGGATGGACTAGTACCCAGTTTATATAATAAATCAATTAAAGATGATCTGTAACACAAAAAGAGCCCCTGGGGGTAGTTACCTCAGGAGGGGGTAGCCTCTGGATCCTAATGAGGCTTTTCCTGTCCTTTTATGTCCCTCCATTCCAGCGCGGTCAGCGTCAGCCTACGCAGTAGAGCTGATCTTATTAGCCTATTTCCGCCTGAGCCCAAATGAAAGCCACTAGTGCAAGGCTAACACTGAATTGTTATGATCCTGGAGCCCAGCATCGCCGGCAAGCTTGTCGGAGGATTTTTGGTGGCTGACAGTGCTGGAACGAAGGGACAGAGGAGGACAGGGGAAGCCTCATTAGGATGCAGAGGCTTCCCTCTCTCGAGATAAGTACCCCCAATGGCTCTTTTTTTTCTTACAGTATCTCTTTAAGAAGATTTTGGTCCCTCAACTTGTGACATGCTTCAATGCTATATTTGGGAAAACCTCATTTAGATAAGAAGCTCTCACAGCTGAGCTCATATTTCAGTCATCCACAAAGAGGAAAGAGATCTCCAGCTCTGCCAAAATGACAGGCCCAAAGGCTTAATTGTGATATTATCGTAAGAGAACAGAGGCACCAGCAGGATAAAAGGTAATAAAAGTTGTAAAATTTGCTGGAAGGCAGTGGTGGACTTGTCTCCGGAAAGCAGACTCAAAATACTGTCTGAATTAAACAAATAAATGTATTATTGGTACCCCAAAAGATGCAATGCGCTTCGCAGGCACGGCCCGCTTCATCAGGCAATAAGATAGGGGATAAACAGTAGCTCGTCAGTACCACTAATAGTGACTCACAGAGGCGCTATTGGTGCTAATGACGAGCTGTGTTTGTCCCCTACCTTATTGCCTGATGAAGCGGGCTGTGCCTGCGAAACGCATTGCATCTTTTGGGGTACCAATAATACATTTATTTGTTTAATTCAGACAGTATTTTGAGTCTGCTTTCCCAGAGGTAAGTCCTCCCAGCAAATTTTAAAACTTTTATTACCTTTTATACTGCTGGCGCCTCTGTTCTCTTATGATAATACTGTGTCAAACCCTGGTGGAGGGGTGACCTACCCCTACTTTTCTGATCTACAGAGAGCGACATTGATCTTAATCCTGAGTGAGGACAGGTCTAATCTCCTCACCTGCATCTACAGTGGTTGCCTAAGAGGTAACTCATGTTTGTGAGTATATTCATCTCACACTTACATTTATCCATGGTTTCCCATACATACTACACTATATTGGGCTCTCTGTGTTTCTTATTTAATTGTGATATTAAGCTTTGCACAAAGGTATTGTCCAATTGGCTGCACTCTCTTCTCCCTAGGTCAATTTCATTAGATCAGGTAGGCTTTGTTCCTGGTCGAGAGGCCAAAGACAATTCCATCAGAGTTCTGAATCTGGTCCACTCAGTCGAAGCACGGGCACAACAAATTATGTTGTTTTCACTTGATGCTAATAAGCCTTTGACAGACTGTATGGGAGTTATATGGAGTTGTCCTTTCGTAGATAAGAACTGGGTCTTACAGTGAACTAAACACCCTTTCTTTCAATGGCATTTCCTGGCTTCTGCCATGTTCCCTGCTCTCCTTCTCTCCTTCCTTATTTACAGAAGTTATCTTTACACATTCCCTCTAGATAGGCTCTTACCCACCCCCTCTGTTGACGAAAAGGTATTGTTTACTTCTTGCTAAAGAGTACAATAAAACAATTAGCTGCCTAAAATCTCTGCGGCCGGGTATGACCGCAGGCCTGCTGAAATAGGCTTATAATCAGAATCAGAATCAATTTATTTTCACCAAGTAAGTTTGCACCTACAAGGAATTTGTCTTGGCAGTTGCTTAACAAACACAAACAAAAACAATACAAGGACAGACAGTGTGAATATTACAAGTTAAGGACGTTATAAGTGTAGTGGCAGTAAGCAATGTGAGAATTGTTTATGTTTAGTTCTGTGCTGATTACTTTCAGTCCTAGCAGCTCTAACGTGGTTCAGCATTGAGTATGGCTACCGCTTGAGGAAAAAAACTGTTCCTGTGTCTAGAGGTTTTGGTAGCGATTGACCGGAATCTTACTCCTGAAGGCATACGCTGGAAGATGGTGTGAGCTGGGTGAGAGGGGTCAGAGGCAATTTTGGTTGCTGTCTTTCTGCACCTGCTAGTGTAAAGATCCTGCAGGGAAGGTAAGCTACAGCCAATTATCCTTTCCGCTGATCGGATGATGCGCTGCAGCCTCCACTTTTCTAATGCTGAGCAGGAGCCGAACCATACAGTCATAGATGATGTTATGGTGGATTCGATGATTGCCGTGTAGAACTGCACCATTAGATTTTGAGGAAGGCCAAACTTTTTCAGCTGCCGTAGATGGTACATTCTCTGTTGTGCTTTCTTGACAATAGTGGCAGTGTTGTTGTCCCATTTTAAGTCGTTTGAGATCGTGGACCCAAGAAACTTGAATGACTCTACTTGGGTTATTGTGGATCAGCATTTTGCAGACACAGCGTCTGGTCCCATTGCTTTCCTGGTGTTTTGTTTTTTTAAAGAGTCTATTTACATCTGATGGCATATTGTTAGAGCATGCACATCTGGGGACAGGTTAGCAGATTGTGTCTGGTCTGCTGTGTTGTGTACATACTGAGGCACTGCAGGGGGTGGAGATGATGGCTGGTTGTAGGAGTGCTCAGTTTGCCTGTGGCAGAGATGCAAATTGACTTGTTGTGTTTGGCTTTTGTTGGTAGTGTCAAAACTGCAATAAAATGTATTCAGTTCATTTGCAAACTGCAGGTTATGTAGTGAGGGGGGAGGAGATCTCTTCCTGTAGCTGGTAATTTCATGTAGAGATTTCCATATTGTGGATGAGTCAGCGTTAGAAAATTTTTCCTCAAGTTTTTGAGAATAATCTTTTTTTGCGTCGGTAATGGCTCTCTGCAGTTTGTATTTCGCAGCTTTGTAGAGGACTTTATCGCCTGTACGATATGCCCTTTCTTTATCGAGGCGCAGCTTCCTAAGATGTGATGTAAACCAGGGTTTATCATTATTGTACCTGGTGCACTTTTTTGTGGGGATGCAGGACTCTTCACAAAAGGTAATATATGATGTCACAGCGTCATTGTATTCATTTAGGTCACTGGTGGATTCTTTAAATAAATTTCAGTCAGTTAAATCAAAGCAGCTCTGCAGTTTTTCTACAGCTTCACTAGTCCATTTCTTAACTGTGGTCACTACAGGTTTGGCAGTTTTTAGTCTTTGGATGTATGTTGGGATAAGCTGTACAACAGCATGATCAGAGTTCCCCAAAGCTGCCCTGCTAACAGAGTGATATGAGTCCTTAGTTGTAGTGTAACAGTGATCAAGTGTCTTACCTTCTCTAGTTGCGCTTGTGACGTGTTGCCTGTATTTGTGGAGTTCTTTGGAAAGATTAGCACTGTTGGAATCCCCTAGTATGATAAAAAAAGAATCTGGGTACTCCCTTTCCACCTCAGTGATTTGATCTGCGAGATCT
Source organism: Hyperolius riggenbachi (assembly GCF_040937935.1). NCBI lineage: Eukaryota > Metazoa > Chordata > Amphibia > Anura > Hyperoliidae > Hyperolius > Hyperolius riggenbachi. The sequence continues at coordinate 165,908,752 of NC_090656.1, read as the reverse complement.
TGGAGCGCAGGCTGCATACATGTTTGTGGAGGGATGTACACAGCAGCCAAAATAAATGAAGAAAACTCACGGGGTGAATAGTAGGGTTTGCAGTTTATGAAGAGTGTTTCCAGCCCAGCCGAGCATGTCCTCTTAATAACTGTAACATCCGTGCACCATCTATCATTAATATAGAAGCAGAGTCCTCCACCTTTGGTTTTGCCAGAAGTAAGTGGGTCCCGGTCAGATCTGTAGAGTGTAAAACCATTTATCGGCAGAGCGTTGTCTGGAATAAGCTCAGATAGCCAAGTTTCTGTGAAGCAAATAGCCGCAGAGAGATAAAAGTCCTTCTTTGTTCTGATCAGTAGTTGAAGCTCATCTAGTTTGTTGCATATGGACCTGACATTAGAGAGTATGATTCCAGGTAGTGGAGAGCGCAGTCCTCTGCGTCGAAAGCGAGTCTGGATCCCGGAGCGTTTCCCTCTTCTTCTAAGCCTCACTGCCTGGTTCAGCACTGTAGCTCCACTGGTCAGAATCCCCAGAAGATCAAGAGTAGATTAAATATCCAGGGGTAGATTATATTTAGCTAAGTTCCGAATGCTCAGTAGTTGTTCACTGGTGAAGGTTATCCGGGTTGGGTTGCACAAGGCAATGTTGAAAAACAAAAATACATAAAACAAACATAGAAAGACAAAGAAAGCTGCCGTGGCTGCCATCTCCAGGTGCCTCCTCCTCCTCCTAAAACTTAAGTGCTAAACTTTAAATGTAAAATAATAAGTAAAATGGACATTTATCAATTATTAATAATGAGACATATTGTTGGCATTCATTTTTCATGTGCTATTAAGATACCCTGAGTGTTAAAAATGGTGCTCGGTTCACTTTAAGTTTCCTTTGAAAATGTTGGCTTTTAATACTTATCCCACTGCAAGAATTAGGGTGAACAGTGGTCATTCTGACTCCTAGCATATTGGAAATGGAATCAGGCAGGGCTGCCACCTCTCTGTTAATTTGTAATTTCTCTGCTCTATGAATGCTTCATGTTGAAGTTATGACTTTGTTCTCTTTGACCAATAAAAACTTTTAATAAGAATAAAAAGATTCCCCATTGCTTTGCTTAGTTGTAAAACACAGTTTTGTGCTAGAACACACAGTGGAGGGAACCTTATTAGACAACCTTGTAAAGCTGCACGTTTTCTTTTTCTCCATCAGTGTTTCAAAACCTAGGTAGACTAGTAGTATATACCGTAGTACAAATGTATCGCTAATCAGAATACCAGAGTACCTTTGCGAATATAACATTTTGTTCAACAAAAGGAAATTAAATGATAAACACTAAACTATACATTTCAAGTACAGTTTCCCCAACAGAGAACAGTTTCATGGGGTTCATTTTTACACAAATATTGTAAATGCCTACTTGCTGAATGACTACTTTTGGGCCTAGTACCTAATAAGTTCCCCTGCTCAATTGATTATCATAACTATCATAGATATTCATTTTGAGATTCTTCAACTTGAATCTGTAATATTCAGGATAAACTTGATTCAAACAGGAGCAGCAAGTCAGCAACATTAGTAGCGATTTGCCAGGAGATTTACAAAGCACCTATTTAGTGCCACGGAATATGTTGGCGCTTTTATAATAATAATAATAATAATAATAATAATAATAATAATAATAATAATAATAATAATATTGTCCATTTGTGATTGCCACTTACAAAGTCAGAAGAAATCTGTGTTTCATAATACACAATACGTGGTAAAATTCTACCCACACAAATAAATGCAGTGTTGCTAATAGTGAGCTACAGACCTGTTAAGGAACATAGTTAGAATCCAATAGTACAGTTGGTTTACAACATTTAACAAATTACAACAAGCTAAGTTTACGTAGTTCATAATGGAACATTAAAGTTCCATTTTGAAGTAAGCAAACTTAGCATGTTATAATGAAGAGATTAAATATGTTACTAACTGTGGCACAAGGTAGTGGGCTTTCTGGGGAGAAATGAAAGTGACCCCCTTCTTACCCTTATGTATGGACACATCCATGGGTACAAGATATGTGTTCTCTTTGCATGTACCTGTTTATGCCACTTAACCTCCCCACTTACACTAGTAGTAACTTAATTTCAAAGGTTTCAAACCTTGTTTAAATACATTAGACAGAGATTCATACTTCTGTGCTGCCCGTGTCAAAAGCATTTCCATACATACATCAGGAAGCATCCACAGAAGATAGATAGAATAGATTTGGCTGGATGCCATTTTGGATATATTTTATGTTGGTAATGAAATTAATGAATTTTCTAGTAACATTAGACTCTTGGTTATGCAGCATTCAGATGGTGGGGATGTGGGGGAGGGGGACAAGAGAGCTCTCCCTCCCTGCAGACACTCATGGGGACGTTTAATGTGTATAATATACCTTTAGTGCACAAAGTTCTGTTTGGTTGCGGAAAGCCTTTATACAACATTTACTGTTCTAGTTGCAGAAAAAAAAGGGCTACAGAGATTTATTTTTAGAAAGATTACTATAGTAAAATAAGCATTTACATAAGTAAAGCATTTTTCCTCATGCCATCTTCCAACGTTTTACGCCTCTCTATCTATTGGCATAATTTATAGAACATTTGTTTTCCTGGATATATATCTTCGTTTTATATTCACTTTTAGCACATGTATACTTAATATATTCCTCGGAAGTGAGCAGATGGAGCTATTTTTTTCTGGGACAAGCTTGAAGGAGATGTATTGCTTCCTTTCTATGGCTGTAAGATGCTGTGAGTTATAGCAAGACCTGCTTCACATAACTTCTTCTGCCATGAACCAGAGGATGCAAATAACATGCTAGGATGCTGGCTTTATATGCTTTGAAAATTTGCATATATTAGCAATCTACATCGTTAGACAACAGAGAATTAAAATGTGGGTTGTGTCACTATACGTGCAAGGTTTGGTTTGAAAAAAAAATGCTTTATTTTGATTGCCATCAGTTTTAGATATAATTTTAATTTTTTTTTTCACAAATTTAAAAAGAACTACATATTCATTACACTTTCTATCATTATTTTCCCCCAAAAAAATCAGCCTAATCGTTAAGCCTGATATTCATTATTGCTACATAAAGAAGCAATTACACATGATAAAAATAAGCTGATTGTGAATTTTATTTATGCCAGGGGGACTGGAACCCACTGACCATGGCACTAGTAGTTATTACAAGCTCACCCAGGGAGCAGAGTCTAAGAAGTCATTGGTCTTCACCAGAGCATCCCACAAAGGTCAGAGCAGTATGCAAAATTTCACTTTGAAATTCGCAAATTACGCATGGTAATCATAATGCAAAATTTCGGAGAAAATCGTAATTAATGTCATATGTAATAAGTAGTATTTCAAAATGTTGCGTAATGTTTAGCGTAATTTTCGCATAATTTTGTGCTGAATTTAGCATCGCATTGCCCACGCCAGTCCCTATATAATATCACATTGCCTGTTGCACTTTGCCCTGTCTCTGGTTAACATACAGTATTGTGTGTGCTGTGCACGATGTGGGACATTTGATGTTTATGCCCCACCTGTTGTATAGCCAAACCGAGTTGAGGAGAAAAGGTAGCAATGCATATGTGAGAAATATATTGAGGCAAATATATAGAAACTCAGATAATGTCTGGGAAATGGTATGGATGGAGCGCTGTGTGTGGACATCATTCTGGATATGGATCATATGTGCTGCAGTAATGTTCCTTTTTCTTGTAGTAAAACAAGTGGCCCCAAATATATCCAATGATGTATGAAGAGACACTCTTATGCTTCTTCTTTTTCCCTATTCATGCCTGCAAGGCTCTAAACACTTTGAAAATACGCAAAAGAGATATTTCAAGATATGGGCAGCCCTGCCAATAACAAAGATGGCGCCTATGGACATATCAGGTGATCACTGCCTGGATATAAAGAGGACTGACCACCCCCTTCCTCTATAAGCCACACCCTGATGAAGCCCATTGGGGGAAACATGTAGGTGGGAGGAGCTACAGGAGGCCGGCCTCGCCCGCTGTTACAAGCCCTCGCCGCTCTGAGAGCGTTCCTCGCTGCTCCTTGCCGCCACCGGCGCTGCCGCTGTGTGAATGCGCTGATCCAGCGATAGTGGCGTTCATCAACAATACTGATGAGATGATCAAGTCTGCATGCACATGATCTGGACACCCGGAATAGATCTACTGGGACATGTAAGAAACAGGGGTTCTTTCCCCTTCGGTCAGCACAGAGTGTATCATGCATTGCTTTAACTGGCTGATGGAACTAATGCTATTGCTATAACAGCTTGCTAACTCGCTTCTTACAATCCACGCTGATGAGAGATACCAGCTGAATAATAGAGCGCTGTTGTGCTGTATACAATTAACTACTGCTGTTTTTCCAAGAGGTGGATTTGTGGAATCTGTGAACCCACATACTGTATGCTATGGACTGCGGTCTCTTCTTTATGAAAGCTGCATGGAAATAAGCTTTAGAGCTGGCCAGCTATTCATCTGCCTTGTGTTAGTTCAATTTAGGTGTAGCCTTGGACTGCTGTGCCGACATTAGTTTCTTACCCAGAGCTCTGTGGTTGTCTATAAATGCATGCAATTGCCTCTCATCGGATGAATGTCATGAATGGATGGATATAATGCGTGCGTGGGACGCAGGGGCTGTCAGGTCAATCCTTAAGTTCTAAGTGTTTTTAAAGTTTTATTAGAAGTTCCTTGATTCAGTCTGAGATTGCTGTGTTTTTTCTACAATAAAGTAATTTTTTATATGTGACTAAGTGAGGCCTCGCTTTAACTTTAACTGGTGGAGGATTTTGCAGACCCCTTTTGTGTGGCAGGTAATGCATTCCTTTATTGGGTGTTGGTATCCTGTGTTTTTTGCCACCAATTGGTTCCCTCTCATAGATGTCGGCGTACCGGTGACGTCAGCCCCTGATGAGTCAAGCAGACGAAACGCGTAGGGTGGAGCCAGGTGCATCTGACGTCACTGGGATCGGGAGCACACAGAGAGGCACTCGGAGAACAGAAGACGAGACGCCGTATACCGTCCGCAACAGGAGGCCATACTACTGGCCTTGGTTGCCTGATGAGCTTGATAAACTCCAGAACCATGTAAGTGTGCTCTAGGGCGCAGGCAAGCTATACCCACTAGCAACTGTATTACGCTATGTTGTGTTTTTATCTTTTTTTATGGAATAAATACTGGATTTTTACTTGTGGAAAAAGTGGAGCGTTTGGAATATTATTGAGGCTACGCGCTAGATCCACCTAGCTTTGAGGTGGCTGCAATCTGGTGAGAGGCCAAATTGTTGGGATTGAGGTGCATGAAGAGTGCAGCACTGCTTTTCTGACTGTTTTTGTCACCATTCACCACAGGGTGCTGTGCATGCAGTGTGCTGTATTTTGCCAACAGTAATGCAATATGTGAAGTTTTTTGTGTCTTTTAACATTACAGGTTAAGGAGGAGCGCTGTCACAACAATATTGAAGATTATAAATATGTTATAATATTATTTATTTATTGTAATTGGGAAAACACAAAAAAAATGTAGCCTCCACACTCCAGACCATTTAACTTGTTAATCAGCCGTACAGCTTGGGTAGCCAAGTGGGAGGAGCCAGTGAGGGTCACACTATTATGGATTTGCAGATCTGTTTTCAGTGTTAATGGATCACTTTTAATCTGTTTTCACATGCTTTGTTTCAGATATCCATTTTTTTTATGCATCCGATTTCTGTGTGCAGCAAATCAGACCAAAAAAAGTAATGTATGACAACTTCCCTATCTCTCTTTTTTATGCAGAGGTTGGCTTTTTCAGTGCATAGATAGAAAAAAGTAGTATTTCAAGAGTCCAGTACAGAGTGAACCTTTGTGTTTCACAGCTATCTCTTAGTACAGGAATGATGTTGGGCAGCTGCTATTTTTGTATCTGCAAATATGATAGATTAGGAATGAGCACTCCAATGTTGCAGAATTCCAAATTCCAACGTTCACAATTCACAGATACTGAGAGCAATAGATTTGAAAATTGTAGGCAAAACGTGAAAATTCTAAGAATTGTAACCTGTTGAGAACCTATTTTTTCAGATTTACACTAACCATAAATCTTACAGTTTGTTTTGTCTATATTAGAGTTTGCATATGTGTATCAGCGCCAAGGAAACAAAGTGGCCGCTGCTGAGAGAAGAACGATGTCCAGAGTTCACAAACAGATAAATTATATATGCTCAGCGCAGAGTCCAAAAACAAAAGACGAGTCTTCAACGAAGGATAAAAGCAGGCAAATCTCCACCACAATAAATATTGGGTTCACGGCACAGCTCTGCAATCATGGATACCCAAAAAAGGAAAGAGACTTACCAGCTGGTGACAACCCACATTATAAGGTTGTATCAACGCTTTGGTAGGACATCAGGAAGCAACAGTCTGTCCAGAATCCACCAATTCAGCAATGATTCTTCTCACGAATGGATATCAGTAAACATCATAAAAAACAAACAAACGGCAACTCTAAGTGTAAACCGTTTATTATAGAGTTTTCATAGTAAAAACAGCTTAAAAATAGCATAAAAATAGCATAAAAACAAAACTTACATACGGGGCCCATGCAATGGGAACCCCGAGAAAGTTGCACGCGTGTATGGGTCAGCAGTAAAGGACAGTATGAAGGTGCCGCCTGTCTCCTTCCCCAAGGAAGGAGACAGGAAGGGAAGGAGACAGGCGGCACCTTCATACTGTCCTTTACTGCTGACCCATACACGCGTGCAACTTTCTCGGGGTTCCCATTGCATGGGCCCCGTATGTAAGTTTTGTTTTTATGCTATTTTTATGCTATTTTAAACTGTTTTTACTATGAAAACTCTCTATTAAACGGTTTACACTTAGAGTTGCCGTTTGTTTGTTTTTTATGATGTTTACTGATATCCATTCGTGAGAGGAATCATTGCTGAATTGGTGGATCCTGGACAGACTGTTGCTTCCTGATGTCCTACCAAAGCGTTGATACAACCTTATAATGTGGGTTGTCACCAGCTGGTAAGCCTCTTTCCTTTTTTGGGTATCCATGATTGCAGTTTTGTCTATATTGATGTTGGGTCTTAAGGAAGTTACTTGGAGATATTCCAATATTCAAGGCTGCATCAACTCCTTTTATTACCCCCCCACCCAAAAAAAAGTACCCCCATATTGAAAAGTCTCAGGGCTGGTTTTGCCATTTTAGGCCTACACACCTATTTGGTTGATAGGGCTGTGGGATTGGGTTTTCTTTTTTTGGCCACTCTCCAGCCTTTTTGACTGACAATGGTTTAACTTTCTTTATCCTAATAAAGAGAGCTATTTTTACTGAAGCAGTGGCAGATTATTTTTGGAGTGTTTTCTTCTTGGGGGACATGAACATGAGAATTGCTCCCTTTCTCTCAGGATTGGGACAAAAGTGATATGTAAGGGGATAGAGAAGATTTACTGCCAAACCTTGCAATGTACTGCTTAATGCTAAAAGCTATGTGGGTTAGTATTGGCTCAGGAGCTGATCCATATACTTGCTGGTTTCCTCTTACCACCCAAACTCTAAGGTTAATAAAGGCTGTGAAGGTAAGTCTATATTGTTGTTTTTTTAAAAACACTGTGAAGAATACAAATAAAACATTTTAAAACTAATATGTTTACTTGAGGTTGCAGTGGTGTTTTATTTTTCCTAACAAAATCCTTGTTTCAAAAGCAGCAATGTTTGTTATTTAAGCTTAAGGCCAATCACTACAACCAAGAATTAGACAATAACTGTGCTATATTTCCAAGCTTTAGGGTATTTGTTTTTCCCCAGCAGCTTTGGGGTGGAAGGTTGAATCTTTGCTAATAAAACAGAAGATGCAGGCATACAAGGCACAGTTATTGTTATATATATATTTGTATTAAATAAGAATATTGCATGCAAATATAGAAAGGCATAGTATAAAACATGCTCAGAATACAAGACAAAGTTGTTGAAGGAAATGGTGGCTCCTCCAAAAACCTTAACTTCTCCCCTTTGACACCAGCTTTTTTTGTTTTGTTTTGAGGTTGTTTTAGCTCAGTTCTTAATGACTGTTGTAGGCTACAAAATGATAAAAATCTGCAAAATCCCTTATGGCCCTTATGGCCCATACTCACGGGCTACAATTGTCGCCGCAACACGCGGCGCGCGCGTGTTGCGGCGACCGGTCGCCCGTGAGTATGCGCCGTTGCACGGGCGCGCACCCCGAACTGTCGCTCGTCGCTGATGTCGCCAGGCGATTGAACTGCTCAATCGCCTGGCGACAGTTGCCGCCGCAATTCCGCCACAACTGTCGCTAGTCCGCGTGAGTACGCAAACTAGCGACAGCAACCTCCATTGAGGAATACGGAGCTTCCGGCGGGGGGAGGAGGAATGCCGGCCTGTCGCCCACATGCTCACGTGTGCTGGCGACAGGTCCAAAAAGTTGCCCGTGAGTATGGGCCATTAGACCAGGGTTGTCAAACTCAAGTCCTCAAGAGCCACATTTTTCCCACATTTTTGGCACAGCTCAAATGTATTGATGGGACTGAATCAAGAAAGGTGTGCTTCATCAACAAGAACACATTTCTCATTTCTCAGTCCATCCCAAACACTGGCATGTATATGGCCCTTGAGGACTAGAGTTCGACACCTCTGCCTTAAACCATCTTGAGTCCTTCATAAGGCAGGAAGCAGCAGGGACATGGACTGAGTCATGAGAAACAGGATGGGAAACAGATAGAGATGAGCGTAATGACGTAATTACGATTTCGCGAAATTTCGCGTAATTAGTGTAATTACGATTATGGCCGTAAGTACATAATCGTAATGAAGAAGGATTTCGTGAAATTTCGCGTAAGCGTAATTTTCGCATTACAGTGGGTATTACGAAATTAATGTGTATGGCCATGCTCCCAAGCGGAAAAGTTGACGCATGGATCAATGTTAGGTAGCCGCCGACTTTAAGGGTTAATAGCAAAGCCCCCTTAAATGCTAAGAGCCTCAAATTTGGAGAATATATTAAGGAGATCAGGAGGAATAAGAGGAAAACATTTTTTTTCAAAAAGACATTATAGTTTTTGAGAAAATCGATGTTAAAGTTTCAAAGTAAAAATGTATACATTTAAAAACCCGCCGACTTTAACGGTTAATAGCAAAGCCTGCTTAAAGTTTAGGAACACCAAATTCCTAGGGTATATTAAGGGGATCAGTGGGAATAAGAGGGAAAAATTTTTTTCAAAAAGACCTTATAGTTTTTGAGAAAATCGATTTTTAAGTTTCAAGGGCAAAAATGTCTTTTAAATGCGGAAAATGTCAGGTTTTTTTGCACAGGTAACAATAGTGTATTATTTTCATAGATTCCCCCAAGTGGGAAGAGTTTTACTTACTTCGTTCTGAGTGTGGTAAATATTAAAAAAAAACGACGTGGGGTCCCCCCTCCCAGACCTCTTTAACCCCTTGTCCCCCATGCAGGCTGGGATAGCCAGAATGCGGAGCACCGGCCGCGTGGGGCTCCACACCATGACTATACCAGCCCGCATGGTCCATGGATTGGGGGGTCTCGGAAGGGGAGGGGCAGCCAAGTGGCGTCGGGTGCGGCGTAGTTACAATGTAACAAAGTTGTTACATTGTAATAACTTTGTTACATTGTAACTGATAGAACATTTCCGAGGATATTGCGTGGGATCATTTATTTAAAGGGACAGGTAAGTATTATTGGTTAATTAAGAATATTAAAGGACTTTTTTCGTGGTTATGTTTTTTGTTCAATTAAAATACTTTTTCTAAGTGTTTGTGTGTTTATTTACTTTTAACTCTTAAAGGAAATGGGTAAGGGGTACAAGTACCTCTATACTCATTTCTCCTGGGAGGGGGGGTGGGCATCTGGGGGACCCCTTTTTAAAGGGGACTCCCAGATTCCACCATGAACCCCCCCCCCCCCAGGAAATCGCGGCCTCCACCTCCACCGCCCATCGGAGGTGGAGAAGAGCCCCTTGTCCTTGGATTGGACAAGGGCTCGGAGGGGGAGGGGAAAGCTTGGCTGCCCCTCCCCTTCTGAGACCCCCCAATCCATGGACTATGCGGGCTGGTATAGTCAGGGTGCGGAGCCCCACGCGGCCGGTGCTCCGCATTCTGGCTATCCCAGCCTGCATGGGGGACAAGGGGTTAAAGAGGTCTGGGAGGGGGGACCCCACGTCGTTTTTTTTATATTTCCCACACTCAGAACGAAGTAAGTAAAACTCTTCCCACTTGGGGGAATCTATGAAAATAATACACTATTGTTAAAAACTGACATTTTCCGCATTTAAAAGACATTTTTGCCCTTGAAACTTAAAAATCGATTTTCTCAACAACTATAAGGTCTTTTTGAAAAAAAAGTTTTTCCTCTTATTCCCACTGATCCCCTTAATATACCCTAGGAATTTAGTGTTCCTAAACTTTAAGCAGGCTTTGCTATTAACCGTTAAAGTCGGCGGGTTTTTAAATGTATACATTTTTACTTTGAAACTTTAACATCGATTTTCTCAAAAACTATAAGGTCTTTTTGAAAAAAAAAATTTCCTCTTATTCCTCCTGATCTCCTTAATATATTCTCCAAATTTGAGGCTCTTAGCATTTAAGGGGGCTTTGCTATTAACCCTTAAAGTCGGCGGCTTTTTTATATTATACGGAGCGTTACGGTTTAACGCGAAATTACGGTAGCGTTTAATGCGAAATTACGGAATGAACGAAACGCGAAATTACGCATTGAAAATTATGCTTATGGTATTTTCAATTACGATTTTAATGGCAATTACGCTTCGGTAATTTCGCATCGTAATCGCAAATTTCGCATGCATAATTATAGTAATGCGAAACTACGAAAATTTCGGCTCAACTCTAGAAACAGAGGAAGAAGAAGTTTCATAACAGCACGCGTAAGCTGGTAGGGGCAGAAAATATCTCCTTTGGGTATGATTAAAGTGGTCCTTCCATGGAACTGTGTGGTGAATGTTCATATGATAACTGATATAGGTTTTGTCATGCAAGTTAAAATGTGTGCTTCTTTTTCAAATGCTGAGCACAAATATTGCAGATGACCATAGTTCTGCAGGAAAGCAATATTGTTAAGGGTGACATAAGAGTTGCAGTCTTGATCCGACCAAAGGTTGCTAAATATGGCCTAACTCTTACTGCACAACTCTAGCGACAGCTGGTGATAAAGAAGGATGACTAAGAGTGGAAACTGAAGGATGCTTTGTTTGGTCTCTGTGCTTGCATGTCTTCCTCCATCTAAAGGGATGTGTATGTAGTCAAACTTTTTCTTTATCTTCGCCATCTCCCTGCCCAAGGCTCTCATAATCTTTATTTCCCCTCCTCTCATGTTGTCTCAGGTCTGATAAAAGTGAGTAATTGCTGCTAACAGTTTTTTTTTAAAGCATTAAAAGTGACAATGTCACACTTAAATAATAAAGTCCCCCCTTCCAATAGAAAAGTGTTAACTCTTACCAGACTAATTAACCCCTTGTGTCACCATGCCCGCAAACTTTGGTGGTTCGAGTTTGCGAATGAACATGAACTTTGTGGCGGTTCAACCCGCCCCCTATACTACATCATTAGGGTCAACTTTGACCTTATACATTACAGTCAGAAGGCACAGGGTAGCAAATCAGGCTATACTCCCTCCTGGAGCCCCACCCCCCCTTATAAAAAGCAGGCAGCGCCAGCCATTTCACTCACTCGTGTGGCTGCAGTAATTAGAGAAGGGAGAGGTGCTGCAGAGACATTAGGGAAAGCTTAGTTAGGCTACAGTTAAGCTTGTTACCTACAAACAAACAACAAACAAACAAACACAGAACATTTATATTGCGCTTTTCTCCTGGCGGACTCAAAGCACCAGAGCTGCAGCCACTAGGATGCGCTCTATAGGCAGTATCAGTGTTAGGAAGTCTTGCCCAAGGTCTCCTACTGAAAAGGTGCTGGCTTACTGAACAGGCAGAGCCGAGATTCAAACCCAGGTCTCCTGTGTCAGAGGCAGAGCCCTTAACCATTACACTATCCAGTCACCACTACACTATCCAGCCACTACTACCTGTTGTTCAGTGCACCCACCTACCTACGTGAGCGCATGCATTGTGATATTTAATACCACCAGTCACTGCACCTGTTCACGGTACCTGTGTGTGTGTGTGTGACAGCTGCACATTTGTAATACCCATCACTGCATATACCTACCTGTTGTTCAGTGCACCCACCTACCTACGTGAGCGCAGGCAGTGTGATATTTAATACCACCAGTCACTGTACCTGTTCACAGTACCTGTGTGTGTGTGTGACAGCTGCACATTTGTAATACCCTTCACTGCATATACCTATCTTTTGTTCAGTGCACCCATCTACCTACGTTACCGCACACGGTGTCACTGAACCTGTTCATGGTGCCTGTGTGTGTGACAGCTGCAAATTTGTAATTCCAGTCATTTCATAATTGTTCACAGTACCTGTGTGATCGCACACTGTGTAATATACCACTCCGTGCATACCTGTTAACTGCACCTGTGTGACAGCTGCACATTGTATTGTAATACCAGTCACTGCATACCTTTCACTGCACCTGTGTGACTTCACATTGTATTAGTCAAGTCAGTGAATACCTTTCACTTCATCCCCCCCGATATGGACAAAACAGGCGGAGGCAGACCCAGAGGAAGGCCACCCGGCAGGTCTGTTCGAGGTCGTGCTGATGTGATTTAGTGCGGCCCTGGACCAAAGTACAGTGCTCAAAAGAAGGCACGTTCCATCAACTCCCAAGATTGTCAGGACGTGGTTGACTATTTAACACAGAACACCTCATCTTCTGCAGCCACCAGTGCTACTACAAGCACCACATGCACTGCATTTGACACTTTGCAGGAGTTATTTGGTGGGGAATTCACTGATTCACAGAGTGGAGTAGGAGGAGACAAGTTCCTGAAAGAAGCAGGGGGAGCTCGTCGTCAGAAACAGCTGGTGGCAGTGTCCAGCGCCATGTATCGCCACCTATGGACAGCCAGCCAACAAACCCTTCAACGTCAGCTGCTGATGCCACCATAGTGCCATCACCCCAGGGGGGCTCAGCGGTTTGGAATTTTTTTAGTGTGTCTGCCTTAGATCAGAGCAATGCCATCTGTTCTCTCTGCCACCAAAAATTGAGCTGTGGAAAGGCCAACAGCCGCGTAGGGACAACTGCCTCACGAAGGCACATGGAGAAAAGGCACAAACTGCAATGGGAAGAGCACCAGAGGAAAAGTAGCACACAAAAGCAAAGCCACCCTCCTTCTCCTCTTCCTCCTTCAGGTGCATCATCTTCAGCCGCTTTCTCCCTTGCACCTTCACAATCACAGCCACCCTCTTCCACTCCGCCTCTTACCTTGAGCAGTTCCTGCTCCTCTGTCCACAGCGGCAGTCAGGTGTCCGTGAGGGAAATCTTTGAGCAGAAGAAGCCAATGTCTGCCAGTAACCCCCTTGCCCAGCGTCTCACAGCTGGATTGGTGGAACTGTTAGCTCACCAGCTGTTACCATACCAGCTGGTGGACTCTGAGGCCTTACATAAATTTGTGGCCATTGGGACACCACAGTGGAAGATACCAGGCCGCAATTATTTTTCTAAAAAGGCGATACCCAAACTGTACCATGAAGTTGAGAGGCAAGTGGTGTCATCTCTGGCACACAGCGTTGGGTCAAGGGTCCATCTGACCACGGATGCCTGGTCTACCAAGCACGGTCAGGGCAGGTTCATTACTTATACAGCCCATTGGGTCAACCTGGTGACCAGGAATAAACAGAAACTACGCCAGTGCGAATTTACGCATCGTAGTTCGCATCTACGCATTGTAATTCGTAGGCGAAGTTTCAAAACTATGCTTACGATTTTACGCGTAGCAAAGTACCGTTACACATAGTTTACACCCCCTATGCGTAGTTCACGTGTATTGTGAAGTAAACTACGAAAGCATTATTCGCGTCTATTTTTCCGCGTAGGATTGTATGCATACAAAATTACGCATTGGAAAGGGGAATGTACGCATAGAAGAATTCCTGGTACAAGCATTTGTAGAGGAATTTTTCCGCATAATGGCATAAGCGTCTGCATACACTACTCTTTGCACTACGTGTAATTGCGTATTTTAACGCGTAGTCTACGAAATGCATACGAATCGAGTATTTGATTTCGAAGCCGTAGTTTGGTGAAGCATAATTGCATAAAACTACGCGTAGTGAAGTTGGCTGACTTACGACCATCCCTGATGGTGACAGCTGGCAAGCAGGGAGTACGTGGCTGTGCAGCAGACCAACTTGTGACACCTCTACGGCTTGCAGGCAGGCCTTCTGCCACCTCCTCTACTCCTGCTGCATCCTCTTCGCTGTCATCATCCTCCTCCTCCTTGGCTGAGTGGCAGTTCAACTCTACTGGTGCTGTGATCTCCTCTCCAGTTACACAGCCCCAGCTCCCCAGGGCCTATGCTGCATGCCAGGTACGACAGTGTCACGCCATCTTAGACATGTCTTGCCTCAAAACGGAGAGTCACACTGGAGCTGCTCTCCTGGCTGCTCTTAACAAACAGGTGGATCAGTGGCTGACCCCGCACCAACTGGAGATCGGCAACGTGGTGTGTGACAACAGCAGCAATCTCATTTCGGCTTTGAATTTGGGAAAGCTGACACATGTACCCTGCATGGCACATGTGCTGAATCTCAATTCAGAGATTTGTGTCTAACTACCCAGGCTTACAGGATGTCCTGAAGCAGGCCAGGAAGTTGTGTGGGCATTTCAGGCGGTCTTACACGGTCATGGCACGCCTTGCCGATATTCAGCGGAGAAACAACTTGCCGGTGAGATGCTTGATTTGCGATAGCCCGACTCGCTGGAATTCGACCCTGCTGATGTTCGACTGCCTGCTACAACAGTAGAAAGCTGTCACCCAGTATCTCTACAACTACAGTAGAAGAACACACTCTGGGGAGATGGGTATGTTCTGGCCGAAGAACTGCACACTCATGCGAAATGCCTGCATGCTCATGCGGCCATTTGAGGAGGTGACAAACATGGTGAGTTGCAGTGAAGGCGACATCAGCGACTTAATCCCGTATGCTTTCTTCCTGGAGCATGCTGTGCGTAGAGTGGTGGTTCAAGCAGTGGGCGAGCGGGAACAGGAACAGGAGGAAGAGTTGTGGGATCAATTTTCATCAGAACAAGATGTTTTCTCAACACCTGCGGCAGCACAGAGGGGGGAGGAGGAGGAGGAGAAGAAGTCGTGTGGGGAAGAGGAGTCAGACTCAGATGATGAGGAGGGGTTTTTTTTGGAGTAGGAGGCAGAAGAACTGCAGCAGGCATCACAGGAGGCTTGTGCTGCTCAACGTTCCCGTGGTATTGTTCGTGGCTGGGGGGAGGAGGAGAACTTACCTGACGTCACTGAGGAAGAGCAAGAGGAGGTGGATAGTACATCTGGATCCAAATTTGTGCAGATGGCATCTTTCATGTTGTCCAGCCTGTTGAGGGATACCGTATAAAAAACTCAAGGGGAATGAGCTGTACTGGGTGGCCACGCTACTAGACCCTCGGTATAGGCACAAAGTGGCAGAGATGTTTCCAAATCACCAGAAGGCAGAAAGGATGCAGCACTTGCAGAACAAGCTGGCAACTATGCTTTACAGAGCATTTAAGGGTGATGTCACAGCACAACGGAATAAAGGTACCACTACCAGTAATCCTTCTCCCATGCCCACGCAGGCAAGGACAGGATGCTCCAGCGATCTCATGGTGATGTCAGACATGCAGACATTCTTTAGTCCAACGCCTCGCCTTAGCTCTTTCAGATCCACCCTCCACCAACGCCTCGACCAGCAGGTAGCCGACTACCTGGCCTTAAGTGTGGATGTAGACACTGTGAGCAGCGATGAACCCTTGGACTACTGGGTGCGAAGGCTTGACCTGTGGCCAGAGCTGTCACAATTTGCCATACAACTTCTGTCTTGCCCTGCCTCATGCGTCCTGTCAGAAAGGACCTTCAGCTCAGCTGGAGGCATTGTCACTGGGAAGAGAAGTTGCCTAAATCACAAAAGTGTTCAGTACCTCACCTTTATCAAAATGAATGAGGCATGGATCCCGGAGGGCTAATGCCTGCCCGAAGACTAAGTCAGTCCCCACACACAGCATCTCTGCCTGCATGCCGTGTGATTGCCTGCCTCAAGACTAAGTTGCTCCCCACGCAGCCTCTCTGCCTGAAGGCTGCTTGACAACGAGGTCCAGGACTCCAGGTGGATTCCTGAATTTTTAAGGCCACTGCTAGCAGCGGCCACTATAATAATTTTTCTGGTGCGTGTACATGCCTGTCTAATTTTTCAGGCTGCACTGCAGCTGCAACAACAAAACAAAAGGCATGAATTATTATTATTATTATTATTATTGATTTATAAAGCGCCAACATATTCCGTGGCACTGTACAAAGTAAGAAACAAACATGGGGTACATAGTACAGACAATAGTGTACACTAATATACAAGATATATAATTAGTGAAAAAATACAAAAATGATGCAGCATACAGAATACAAAATACAGAAGTGGTAATGACAGTGATAAAAGTAACATGATGAATAAAATGTATAATGATTTCCAAGACACAAAAGGGGGAGAGAGCCCTGCCCTTGCGAGCTTACAATCTAATGGGAATGAGGGGAAACAAGAGGAGGGGTAGTATACGATAAAATATATAAAGGCAGTGTGTTTTAGGATACCTAGTAGGAGTGCAATTTGGTCTTAGGACAAAGGGAAGTGGCCAAGGGTAGCGCATATGCTTGTCGGAACAAATGAGTTTTAAGAGAGCGTTTAAAAGTAACAAAGGTTGGCCAGTGACGGATGTGTTGTGGGAGGGCATTTCAGAGAAGGGGTGAAGCGCGTGCAAAATCTTGTAAGCGGGAATGTGAGGAGGTGATTCTATAGGAGGACAACAGACGATCGTGTGCAGAACTGAGATTGCGATTGGGTTTGTATCTGGAAATTAGTGATGATATGTACCGGGGAGAGAGATTGTGGATAGCTTTGTAGATTAGGGTTAGGAGTTTGAACTGGATCCTCTGGTTAATTGGGAGCAAGTGAAGAGCTTAACAGAGAGGGTCAGCCGAGGAAGATAGAGAAAAAAGATGAATGAGACGAGCAGCTGAGTTCAGTACCGACTGGAGCGGGGCCAGTTTGTTAGAAGGTAGTCCACAAAGTAGTACGTTGCAGTAGTCCAGACGAGAAATTATAAGAGCATATATTAACATTTTGGTTGTGTCTTGAGTGAGAAAGGGACGGACGCGAGATATATTTTTGAGTTGGAGATGGCAGGAGCTGGTTATGGAGTTAAGATGAGGAATAAAAGAGAGAGAAGAGTCGAATATTACCCCAAAGCACCGTGCTTTGGGAACTGAAGTTATGGGAGTGTTATTAACATTTATAGTTACTTCAGGCAGAGAGGTGGCCAGAGACGGAAGAAAAATTATTAGTTCCGTTTTACTCATATTAAGTTTTAGGAAGCGAGAGGACATGAAGGAGGATATAGCAGACAAGCAGTAAGGAACACGTTTGAGGAGGGAGTTAAGGTCTGGGTCCGAGAGGTACAGTTGCGTATCATCTGCATACAGGTGGTATTGAAACCCGAATGAGTTGATCAAGTCACCAAGACCGTGCATGTAGATGGAAAAGAGGCGGGGACCAAGGACAGAGCCTCGAGGAACCCCGACAGACAAAGCATGAGGAGAAGAGATCTGATCTGAGTAGGAGACTGTGAAGGACCTTCTAGAGAGGTAGGAAGATAACCATGTGAGAGCAAGGCCCTTTATTCCTACATTTGAAAGTATTTGTAAGAGTAAGGTGTGGTCGACCGTATCAAATGCTGATGACAGGTCAAGAAGGATGGGTATGGAAAATTGACCTTTGGATTTGGCTGTAAGAAGGCCATTGGCCACTTTGGTAAGGGCCGTTTCCGTGGAGTGGTTGGAGCGGAAGCCAGACTGGAACTGATCAAGTAGGGAGTTAGCTGATAAATAATGGCTTAATTCTGCATGTATGTGGCGTTCAATTAGTTTGGATGCAAATGGGAGAAGTGAGACTGGGCAGTAGTTGGCGAGTGTGGTAGGATCTAGAGATGGTTTTTTAAGTAGTGCTGTCACAACAGCCTTTTTGAGTGGCGATGGGAAGATGCCAGTGGAGAAGGACAGGTTAAATAGCGATGTTAGTGCAGGCATGAGAAATGAGGATAGCTGCGGAATGAAATGGGAGGGAATAGGATCCAAAGAACGAGTGGTTAGATTAGCTTTGGATATTATAGAGGAGAGAGAATGTTCAGAGAGTGGAGAGAAGGCAGTTAGAGAGCAGTCAATGAGATGTGTGGTGGTGGGATTTGAGGGCTGCTTGGAGAATTCACTTCTGATTTTGTCAATTTTATCAGTGAAGTATGTTGCAAATTCTTCAGCTGATAAGCAAGATGAAGGAGGAGGAGGAGGAGGAGGAGGAGGGGGGTGGAGAACGGAGTTGAAGGTGCTGAACAAGCACAAATCCAAAGGTCAATTTTCCATACTCATCCTTCTTGACCTGTCATCAGCATTTGTGTACTTGGGCAGATATTAGGGAGGAAAAATAGGCCTGTTTTGCCACAGAGAGCGCGTTTCTGAAGTTGTTCAAGGCTATTTTATATGCGATGAAGTCCTCATTTGTGTTACTTTTCCTCCAACGCCTTTTCGCTGCTCTAGAGCATCTTTTTAACTGTTTAGTGTCTTTGGTAATCCAGGGTTGGCGACTGACACGGTGAGGGCGGACATTGACGAGCGGGGCAAAGTCATCCATGACTTTTGTAATGGAGCTGTTGTAGTGTAAAGCAGCTGAGTCTGGGTCAGTGAAGGATTGTGTGAGGAGAGGTGCCAGGACATCAGAGACGGATTGCATGTGTAGATTGCGATAGTTTCTGTGAATATGTGAGCGTGCTTGTGCCAGGGTGGTAGGAAAAGAGGAGGAAAGAGAGAAGCTAAGTAGGTTATGGTTAGAGAGTGGTAGTGGATCATTAGTAAAGTCAGTGACAGAGCAGAGACGAGTGAATACGAGGTCAAGTGTATGGCCATTAGTGTGGGTTAAGGTAGAGGACCACTGAGACAAGCCATAGGAGGAAGTGAGTGAAAGGAGTTTGTTGGAGACAGTGTTCTTGGTGTCAATAGGAATGTTAAAATCACCCATAATGATGGTAGGGATGTCAGAGGACAGGAACTGGAGAAGCTAGGCAGAGAAATGATCTAAGAAAACAGAAGCAGGGACTGGAGGGCGGTTAATAACTGCAATCTGGAGGTTCGAGGGAGAGTATAGTCAGACTGTATGGACTTCAAAGGATGGCAGGGAGAGAGAAGGAATAGGAGTGAGAAGCTTGAAGGAGCATTTGTCTGAGAGAAGAATGTCCACCCCTCCACCATGTTTATTCCTACTTCTAGGAGTGTGGCTAATGTGGAAACCTCCATAGGAGAGGGCGGCAGGTGAGACTGTGTCAGAAGGGGTCAGCCAGGTTTCAGTGACCCCAAAGAATGTGAAAGCATTGGAAATGAAAAGATCATGGATAAAGGGCAGCTTGTTGCAGACTGAGCGGGCATTCCAGAGGGCAGCCGAGATAGGAGGGGGAGTAGGGGGGAGGAGTGGAATATTAATAAGGTTACAGTAAGAGGGAGGGAAATGTACATGTGCCAATTCCCCTTCGTGATCGTTACCTTGCCACGGTGAAGGGGCTTGCGTATCACAATGAAGCAATGACCGATGGCTATATGAGTGTCTCGGGGGGGCACACCCACGATAATAAGGTCGTTGATTCATTGTGGACAGACCAATTTCGATCAGCTGGACAGTCACTGTTTGTCTACCATTGAGCTACCTCAGCCCGGCGACCATATGGGCTTAAAAACTGCTATGGCCTGCACTCTCGCCATGGTGCGCACCAGTCCAGCAAGGCCGTCACTACACAAACAGCTGTTTGCGGTGCGTTACACAGTGAGTTTAGTGTGTCAGTTTGAAGCAGTACACTAATTACACTACCTGATTGATATATACACATGCAAGATGTTTTGAAGCACTTTATGCCTGCAATTTAGCATTGCAATGTGATTTCTGCCCTTAAAACGCTGCTGTGCGTCAAATCCAGATTTTTCCTCGGGACTTTTGGCATGTTTCCCAATCATCCATGCAAAAACTCAGATGTTAGACCCCTTGAAACATCTTTTCCATCACTTTTCAGGCAAGAATTAAGGTTTTGTTTTCAAAGTTCGCCTCCCCATTAAAGTCTATTGCGGTTTGCGAAAGTTTGCGTAAACCGAACGTTTGCGGAAGTTCACGTTTGAGATTCGGGAACCGAAAATCAGAGGTTCGAGCCATCTCTAACTAGAACCATACACCAAGCTGACTGACTAACACCCTGGCTGACTTATTAACACCTAACCCTGACCTCCTATCCCTCTATCCCTAAAACTAGCCATAAATGGAGCAACCCCTGGCCAATACACAAAGCCTAGTGTTCCCTACCTGATTGAAATTCCAGCAGATAGTGACTGATTCTTGCCCTACACAGCAAACTCAGTTTTGACACATTTCTGCTGTAATAAATCAAGCATGAATTGAGCTTAAAACTTTATATTGCTTGATGCAGTGCCTTTGGCCGTTGTTCCCTCTGATTCTGCCCTTTTGACTTCTAGCCTTAACTTCAGTAAATCAAATCCGTTGTAGAAAAATAAAGAGTGATTATGCCTTGAAACTTCGGGGTTAATTTTGTGAAGATAAAAACTCAAAGATATGTTTACTATTTGACTGAAAAAAACAGCTTAAAAGTAAATAGCCTACTGTGTTCCGAAATATCTCTTAAAGTAAACAGAACATTGTCCTGACCTTAGGTGCTGCTGCCCTTAACATTTCAAAGAGTTGCTACTTTGCTTCCTTGATCTCTGAATAAGATGTCAGTTTACGATTCAGCTATCAAAAATCATTGATGGAAATACAATTAAGCAAGTTGTGTCTAAATTATGATATGTAGATGATCAGTAACGGGTAGATTGCTATAATCACCATACATGCGTGAAGCTTGATTTTATATATATATATACTGTCTAAAAACGCAGTGGAATAGCGGAGGGAAATCGACAGTGGAATATTCGCCCAAAAATACATATTTTATGCAAACACTTTTTTAATGGTTTAAAAGAGCTGTCAATGGCCATCAACTTTAGTGGTTACTGTATTTTACAGAATATAAAACGCACTGTTTCTGCCCCAAATATGGATAGGACAAAAGGCTCAGGGGAGAGGAGGAGGCTTGGCCACCCTTCTCTTCCAGACCCCTTCCATACCATGGCCCATGTGGGCTGGTATAGTTCAGGCTGTGGAGCCCCACGCAATCTGGGTTCCGCAATCTAACTAACCCAGCCTGCATCGGTGACAAGGGGTTAAAGAGGCATTCGAGACATGAATAAGGATGCTCAGCATTGCGTCTTCTCTTATGTTAAAGAAAATCAGATTTTTGAAGGAAATATTTCCCACATCTGGGACATGAATAGGGACGCTCTCCTGTGTGAATTTTCTAATGTGTACGAAAAATAGATTTCTAACGGAAACATTTCCCACGCTCTGGACATAAATAAGGACACTCTCCGGTGTGACTTCTCTGATGCATAATGACAGGGGCGTAACTAGAAATCACTGGGCCCCCTATGGAACTTTGAATGGGGCCTCCTCCCCTGCCCCTCGCTTTCTGCACAGGTAAACTTAGAATCAATGTTATTCAATTGGCTAACACACACTTGAATGTGCTTTTTCATGCAGATAAAAACAGACAGCACTGAAGCATTGCAGGCATTTTCTCTATCAATTACATTCACTTCTATGAATTACATTCACTAAGTATAGCAAACCCTAGATTAATGACATTCTGAATTCTGCTGCAGAATGTAATTTTTGCTGACTTTAAAAAAAAATTCTTTGAAGAATTCAAAATTGTTTTTTTTTTTCAAAAACTACAAGGTCTTTAAAAAAAAAATTCTCTTGTTCCCACTCCTCTCCTTAAAGTGGGATGAAACTCAACATTTCTGCTTTGCTCTAAAATATTATTTACAGCATAAATTCTACTACCACAAAAAAAAAAAAAAAAAAAAAAATGTGTAGCAGAACAGCATTCAAACTGTTAAACACAGCTCTTTCATTTTCAATGGAAAGCTTTCTGCCGCATCCAAAGAGGTGATAGCATCACCTTTTGTTTACATTTCTTTGACTGCTACAATTAGTATACATTTCTAGCTGTGCTGAAAATGAGCTCTCTCTGCTGTAGGACCAGAGAGCTGATAATTGATCACTAGATATATTTTAATATGTAACTACAGGAGCTATGCAATAAAATGCAAGGAAAGTTTTCAGAGCAGATAAATTGTACTTTGGGAATCTGTAATTTGTAAACAGACAATATTATTTGTGCACAAAAGCAAATATGGTAACTGTATGGGTAATAAAAAATAGGAAAACATATTTTTATTGAATGTTATGTCAGAGTTTCATCCCACTTTAACATACCCTGCAAAATTGATGATTCTAGCATGTACAGGGCCTTTTAACTATTTGACATTCCTGGACGTGAAACTCACGTCCAGGAAGCCATGTGCGCTCCTGCGCGTCCACGCGGCCGATCGCGCGCGTGCACGCGCGCTCCCGGCCGGCGGTTTGTTAGCCAGTGAATCAGTGAATCGGGCAGCGGTGCCCGATCACTGATTCCTCTCCCCCGCAGAAAAAGCGACAGCTTCTCTCGTAAGCGAAGCTTTTTCTGCTTCCTATGTCGCTCTAAGCGTACGTGGTACGCTTAGAGTGACGTCACTGTAAACAACTCATGGCTGCCATCTTGTGGCCAAAAAGTAAACTACATCTTAAGGTTAAATAAAAATAAAAATACACATATATTTACAAAAAAAATACAATTTCAATCCCACCCTCCCAAAAATACCCACATAAAATGTTTAATTAAAAAAAAAAAACAACATTACAATTAAAAAAAAAAAAAAACACAAATATTTACCTAAGGGTCTAAACTTTTTAAATATCTATGTCAGATTGAAATATTTCTTTTTTTTTTTTATTATAAGCTTGTAAATAGTGATGAATGCAAAACGGAAAAAATGCACTTTTATTTCCAAATAAAATATTGTCGCCATACATTGTGATAGGGACATAATTTAAATGGTGTAATAAACGGGACAAATGGGCATATACAATACGTGGGTTTTAATTATGGAGGCATGTATTATTTTAAAACTATAATTGCCGAAAAGTGAGAAATAATGATTTGTTTCCGTTTTCTTCTTATTCTTCCTTTTAAAATGCATTTACAGTAAAGTGGCTCTTAGTAAAATGTACCCCCCAAAGAAAGCCTAATTGGTGGCGGAAAAAACAAGATATAGATCAGTTCATTGTGATAAGTAGTAATAAAGTTATAGGCTAATGAATGGGAGGTGAACATTGTTCGGATGCATGAAGCGAAAAACGACTGAATGCGAACTGGTTAAAGTTGGCAGCCACTGACTTCAATGTTAAATGGGAACATGAATTTCAATGGCGAATGCCCATTATTCACCGGCAAACATTTGCCAGGGAACATGTTTAGCCATGCCTAGTGCTAAATCTCTTCTTTTGTCAAATGTAAGCTAAACGGTAAAGGGATCATACTCAGGATGGGAACTGTTTAGCAGTGGAGTCCTTCAAGAGTCAGTACTAGGTCCAATACTTTTGAATCTATTGATTTATGGTCTAGTAGATGGAACAAAAAAGGTAAGACTGTCATCTTCACAGATGATAGAGCATTATGCAGAATTATCATCAATACTAAGCATCACAGGGACATATTACAATAGGATCTTGATAACATGGTCATGAGGGCAGTCAGATGACAGAAAAAAAATGTGTGGACAGAGAACTGGTGAAGGGACAGAAGGCAAAAAGAGTGATAGTTAACAGGTCATATTCGTCATATTCAAAATGGGAAACTTAGCAGTGGGGTCCCTCAAGAGTAAGTACTAGGTCCAATCCTTTTCAATGTATTTATTCATGATCTGGCAGATGGAATACACAGTAATGTTGCCATTTTTAAGGAAGATACAGAATTATGCAGAATTATAAACACTAAGCAGGGTGGTGACTTTTTATAACAGGATTTCAACAGCATCGCTATATGAGCAGACAGATGGCAGATGAAATTTAATGTAGATACATGTCAAATCAGGATGATGCAGGCTAAGCTGATTAACCTTTTATTTTCCACCTGATTATACTTCTCAGGAGAACAACAAAACCCAGGTGTCAATATGCTTTACTATTGACAGTGAAAATGAGAGAAATCTGGACTATACATACACTCCTTTGATCATTCTCCCATACTCTCTGTTATGCAGCAGTGGGACGAGTTGGTGGTAGCAAAATAGGATGTAGATCTTGGTGGTGGGACCACAGCATTATTTAATAAAACAAGTAGAAGGTGTTGGTGGGAGCAGAATAAGCACTGGGATCAACTTATTAATTAAGCATAGTAGTAGCAGTAGGGTATTGTACCGTGTTAGCCATCAGTAAAAGCAAGAAGTTTTAAATCAGGATGATACCATTTATTGGCTAACTACAAATGAATAAGAATAAACAAGCTTTCGGCCTTGCAGCCTTCGTCAGGTTTACATCCTGTTAGTTTGCAAGCTGGTGGTACAGACAGCTTATATACATGCAACATCAAAAGGGAAAACAGATATTTTTTTCAAGCATAAATACGTCATTAAGATGTTTTAATACAAACAGACCATCTAAATGGGGTAAGATAAGGATCCTTGTTTACTCCATTGCTCACAGACCTGGTATCTAGGATTGACCCAGAGGTATCGTAAATTCTTAGTTCACAAGTTCAGCTAGAGTGGCTGAGACAGTTCATATGTCATCAATCTCATACCAATAAAGAAAGTTGTTGTCCTTATTCAAACCCTTCTGCACAGCTTTGAACCAATTTATAAATTTTGTTTCTGCTATTAATCGGTCATTTGACGTTTTGAAGCCGCCCTTCAAGGCAGTGACACGAAGATCATCCATGCTGTGTCCGTTGGACCGAAAGTGTGTAGCAACTGGGAGTCCAGATTTGGTATCATTAATAGTGTGCCTGTGTCCATTCATACGTTTGCGCAGTGTTTGTCCAGTTTCTCCCACGTACATAACATTGGGGCATTTAGCACACATGATCAGATATACCAGATTGGTGGACCCACAGGAAAATTTACCTTGTACTCTGTACTCCTGTTGTGAACCTGGTATCGTTACCCTGTCAGTGGAGTAAATGTGTCTGCAGGTCCCACATATTTTTTGTCGGCAGGGTGATGTTCCGTTTTGTTGAGGCCTATTCAAAGAGCTCCTGACAATCATCTGTTTTAGATTGTGTGGTTGCCGATATGACAAGAGTGGAGGTTTAGGGAATATCGTTCTCAGTCTGTGATCCTTGTGTAAAATGGGATGAAGTTCCTTAGCAATCCTCCTTAAGATTTCCAGGTGTGGGTTGTAGGTGACAACCAAAGGGACACGTTCCTCTTTCTGGTTTTGCTTATATTTCAGGAGTTCAGTCCTGGGGATGTTGCTGGCTTTCCTGATTTGGGCCTCAGCCATGGGAGGACTGTAACCTTGTTTATTGAAAGTGTTCTTAAGGTGATCCAGGTGCTTGTCTCTGTCCATCCTGTCAGAACAAATGCGGTTGTACCTTATAACTTGGCTGTAAATTATAGAGTTCTTAATGTGCTTGGGATGAAAACTGTCATATCTTAGGTATGTGGGGCGGTCTGTATGTTTGCAATACACAGAGGTTTGTATGTTGTTACCCCTGATGTATATGGTGGTGTCCAGAAAGTTAATCTCTGTGTGAGAGTAGGTAAGTTTCAATTTGATTGTAGGATGGAAGGCATTGAAGTTCCTGTGGAACTGGAGAAGATCATCCTCACTTGCAGACTAGAGGATTAAAATATCATCAATGAAGCGGAAGTAGGCCAAGGGTTTTATGCCACATGCATTGAGGTATTCCTCTTCGATTTTGGCCATGAATAGATTTGCATACTGTGGAGCGAATCGCGAACCCATTGCCACGCCCATCTGCTGTAAATAGAGGTCCTGTCCAAAAGTGAAATAATTATGAGTGAGAATGAATTTGATCAGTCCAGTAATAGGCTTTACAGGTATGCCCTGACCCTGAAGATATTTACGGCAGGCCGCAATACCATCATCATGGGGAATGTTCGTGTACAGGCACTCCACGTCCATCGTGGCCAGTATGGTTCCCTCAGGTACTGGGCCGATGGCTGTCAGTTTGTATAGGAGGTGGGTGGTATCCTGTAAGTAGCTGGGTCTTTTACAGACAAGAGGTTTCAAGATGTTTTCCAGCCACCCTGAGATGTTCTCTGTAAGAGTTCCACTCCCTGAGATTATGGGCCTGCCTGGGTTTCCCTCTTTGTGGATCTTGGGAAGCATGTAAAAGCAGGCTGTTCTAGGCTCTTCAGGAATCAGGGTCCTTACATGTAGTCTGGTGTTTGCAGGCAATCTGTTAACCATCCTATTAAGTGCCATCCTGTAGCCTTTTGTGGGGTCCCCCTGTAATTTGGCATAGTGAGCGGTGTTGGATAATTCTCTTTGTGCCTCCTGGATGCAGTCACTGGCGTTCATTATGACTATGGCACCACCTTTATCCGCTGGTTTAATAATAATGTCCTTATTCTCCTTAAGGGATCTGATGGCCTGTTGTTCCTGTGGTGTTACATTCTGGGCCAGTGTCTTTCTTTTACTCAGGATCCTGTCAGAGATTCTGCGTCTGAATTTGTTGATGTATTTATCCAGGGCCGGGTTTTTTCCTTCTTTGGGGGTCCATCTTTTTTTCTTTTTTTTCTTTTTAGATCTGGTGCGTTTTGGTCCATTATCTCACAGGCTTCCTTATCATGGTAGTGTTCCTTGAGTCGCAGCTTTCTGAAAAATTCCTCCATATCTCAACAGAGTGCAATCCTGTCTATGGGTCTCGCAGGGCAGAATGACAGGCCTTTGGAGAGTACTGACATTTCAGCTTCAGTAGCCAGATAAGAGGAAAGATTCATTACACCTGTGGGTTGCTCTTTTTCTGCTGCTTGTGCATCCAGGCGTCCACTCTTAATTCTAAGTCTCTGAAGTTTTTTCTTTTTGTTGTTAATTAGGAATCTCTGTAGTTTCCCATAGAAGGTTTGTAGTTTATCCCATGTATATCCAGTGGGGTCATCATTCAGAGACAGTTTCAGGCTCTGTATCTCATGAGATACATGAGATATTTGACACCAACAGCAGCAGCAGGTTAGAGGCAGCAGTCGTGAAGCCGCAGTTGGGCCCTCGCCACAACTTGGACAACATAGTTTTCGACCCAGATACCACCGATGACAATAGGTTAGTAAGTGAAAAATCAGGTAGCCAGACACCTGTGCTAGCAGCATGCACCTGCTGGGCTGGGTGAACAAGATGTGTTGAGGAAGGCTAGGGGAAGGCTTTTTCTAGTTGCTGAACAAGGGGCCTCCTGCAACTCCCTTGTTTGCTCGGTCTGATGTCCATGATGAACAAATTGCTCCAGTTTCCCCTTCAGTCAAGGGCTTTACACTGAGTCAAGGGCTTTACCCACATATCCCCCCTCTCCTTACATAGTTACATAGTTATTTTGGTTGAAAAAAGACATATGTACAACACCAGCCTGCTCCCTGAAATATCCCTGTTGATCCAGAGGAAGGTGAAAAAACCCTTACAAGGCATGGTCCAATTAGCCCCAAAAGGGAAAAAAATTCCTTCCCGGAACCCAAATGGCAATCAGATAAAATCCCTAGATCAACATCATTAGGCATTACCTAGTAATTGTAGCCATGGATGTCTTTCAACGCAAGGAAAGCATCTAAGCCCCCTTTAAATGCAGGTATAGAGTTTGCCATAACGACTTCCTGTGGCAATGTATTCCACATCTTCACCACTTCACCCCCACACGTACGAATTTCTCCGTCCCTTTTTCCAACCTTTCACCCCCAGGGACGGAGAAATCCGTACTTTACGCGCTCCCGCCGCTGCCCGCGCTCCCGTTCGCTCTAGCGCGCACTCCCGCGGGTAAACACGCCGCCTGCTGCTCGCCCGAAGATCAATGAACGGGAAAATCCATTCCCGTTCATTGATCTAAGCCCCGCAATGATCCGCTGCTTTCTCCGATAAGCAGCGCGATCATTGTGAAAAAAAAAAACTTTCTCAGCCCTCCTAGTACTTCCTGCAAGCGTCCGGAAGGACGCTTGCAGGTCGCATTAAACAAAAAGTTACTGTTGCCATCTTGTGGCCAAATAGTAAAACTACACCCTAAAGCATTTTTTACATACAAATAAATTAGTTGTACACAAAACATTAACTCCTTACCTCCCACACTTCCCAATTTTTTTTTTTTGTAATTAAAAAAAAAAATTACAATTAAAAAAAATACATAAATAGTTACCTTAGGGACTGAACTTTTTAAATATTTATGTCAAGAGGGTATAACACTGTTACTTTATAAACTATGGGCTTGTAATTAGGGATGGACGCAAAACTGAAAAAAATGCACCTTTATTTCCAATTAAAATATTGGCGCCAAACATTGTTATAGGGACATAATTTAAACGGTTTTATAACCGGGACAAATGGGCAAATGCATTTCATGGGTTTTAATTACAGTAGCATGCATTATTAAAAAACTATAAAGGCAGAAAATTGAAAAATAATAAATTTTTCCCACATTTTTTCCTATTTTCCCATTAAAACACATTTAGAATAAAATAATTCTTGGCATAATGTCCCACCTAAAGAAATCCTAATTGGTGGCGAAAAAAAACAAGATATAGTTCATTTAATTGTGATAAGTAATGATAAAGTTATAGACGAATGAATGGAAGGAGCGCTGAAAGGTGAAAATTGCTCTGGTGGTCAAGGGGTAAAACCCCTCAGTTGGAAAGTGGTTAATCACTCTTACTGTAAAGAACCCTTTCCTAAATAAATGGCTAAAACATTTTTTTTCCATGCGCAGATCGTGTCCTCTAGTCCTTTGAGAAGGCCTAGGGACAAAAAGCTCCTCTGCCAAGCTATTATATTGCCCTCTGATGTATTTATACATGTTAATTAGATCCCCTCTAAGGCGTCTTTTCTCTAGACTAAATAAACCCAGTTTATCTAACCTTTCTTGGTAAGTGAGACCTTCCATCCCATGTATCAATTTTGTTGCTCGTCTCTGCACCTGCTCTACATAAAACTGCAATATCTTTTTTGTAATGTGGTGCCCAGAACTGAATTCCATATTCCAGATGTGGCCTAACTAGAGAGTTAAACAGGGGCAATATTATGCTAGCATCTCGAGTGTTTATTTCCCTTTTAATGCATCCCAAAATTTTGTTAGCTTTAGCTGCAGCGGCTTGGCATTGAATATGATTATTTAACTTGTTGTCGATGAGTACTCCTAAGTCCTTCTCCAAGTTTGATGTCCCCAACTGTATCCCATTTACTCTGTATGGTGCTAGACCATTGTTATGACTAAAATGCATGACTTTACATTTTTCAACATTGAATTTCATCTGCCATGTATGTGCCCATATAGCCATCCTATCCAGATCCTGTTGCAATATGACACTATCTTCCTGAGAGTTGATGATTCTGCACAATTTTGTATCATCTGCAAAAATAGCAACATTGCTCACTACTGCATCTACTAGGTCATTAATAAATAAATTGAAGAGCACTGGACCAAGTACAGACCCCTGTGGGATCCCACTGCTAACAGTCTCCCATTTTGAGTATGATCCATTGACCACAACTCCTTGTTTTCTGTCCCCACAACTCTTTGTTTTCTGTCCATTAGCCAGTGCCCTATCCATGCACAAAGACTCCTCCCCAGTCCTTGCATCTTCAACTTTTGCACCAGACTTTTGTGTGGAACAGTGTCGAAGGCCTTTGCAAAGTCCAAGTATATCACATCTACAGCATTCCCAATATCCATATTAGCGTTCACTACCTCTTAAAAGCTGAGCATGTTAGTCAAACAGGACCTGTCTTTAGTAAACCCATGTTGTTGCTGAGAAATAAGATTCTTTTCTTCTATGAAGTCATGTATAGTATCTCTTAGTAACCCCTCAAATAGTTTGCATACAACTGATGTTAAGCTTACAGGTCTATAATTTCCTGGACCTGATTTTTTGCCCTTCTTAAATAATGGGAAAACGTGGGCTGTACGCCAATCCACTGGGACTCTGCCAGTTGAAAGAGAGTCACAACAGAAAAAGATAAAGGGGTTTATCTATAACTGAACTTAATTCCCTTAGGACCCGAGGATGCATGCCATCCGAGCCAGGTGCCTTGTCTATTTTTAATTTATTTAGTTTTGCCTTCACTTCTTCCTGCGTTAAAGGGATACTGTTGGGGGATCGGGGGAAAATGAGTTGAACTTACCCGGGGCTTCTAATGGTCCCCCGCAGACATCCTGTGTTGGCGAAACCACTCATCGATGCTCCGGCCCCGCCTCCAGTTCACTTATGGAATTTCTGACTTTAAAGTCAGAAAAAAACTGCGCCTGCGTTGCCATGTCCTCACTCCCGCTGATGTCACCAGGAGTGTACTGCGCAGACACAGACCATACTGGGCCTGCGCTGTGCGCTCTTGGTGACATCAGCGGGATCAAGGACACGGCAATGCAGGCGCAGTGGTTTTCAGACTTTAAAGTCTGAAATTCCAGAAGTGAACCGGAGTTGGGGCCGGAGCATCGGTGAGTGGCTGCGCCAACACAGGATGTCTGCGGGGGACCGTTAGAAGCCCCGGGTAAGTTCAACTCATTTTCCCCTGACCCCCCTACAGTATCCCTTTAAGTATTTAATATTACAGTTGGAAGATTGAGACTCTTCTGCATCTGTAATTTGCAACAGTGCTGTTTCCTTTGTGAAGACAGAAGCAAAGAAAGTATTTAATAACTCTGCCTTACCTTGGTCATCCACCATTAAGTTCCCACCCTCATCCTTTAGGAGTCCTATACAGTCAACCTTTCTTTTTTTAGAGTTGATGTACTTGTAAAACTTTTTTGGGTTAGATTTGATATCCCTAGCGATTTGATTTTCAGCTTCGATCTTTGCCAGCCTATGTTCTTTTTTACAATTTTTATTGCACTCCTTATAATTGCTTAGTGCAGCCTCGGTCCCCTCCTGTTTTAGGACCTTATAGGCATTCTTTTTCCTCTTCATTTTATCGCTAACCTTTCTACTCATCCATAGAGGCCTTTTTTTATTCCAATACATTTTGTTTCCATATGGGATATACATACTACATTATTGATTGAGAATAAGTTTAAAAGCTTGCCATTTCCCTTCAGTGTCCTCCCCTTGTAGTACATTATCCCAGTTCACCAAACTTAGTGCCCACCTAAGTTGATTGCGCTTTGAGTCCCACGGGAGAAAAGCGCTTTACAAATGTTATTTGTTGTTGTTGTTGTTGTTGCTTTTCTAAAATTCATAGTTTTAGTGGTCCCGCTTCCCCCGTGGCCTATCAGTCACCAGATTTTTATTATTATTATTATTATTATTATTATTTAGTATTTATATAGCGCCGACATATTACGCAGCGCTGTACAATGTATATATATTGTCTTGTCACTAACTGTCCCTCAAAGGAGCTCACAATCTAATCCCTACCATTGCCATATGTCTATATTATGTAGTGTAAGTACTGTAGTCTAGGGCCAATTTTTTTTTTTTAAGGGGAGCCAATTAACTTATCTGTATGTTTTTGGAATGTGGGAGGAAACCGGAGTGCCCGGAGGAAACCCACGCAGACACTGAGAGAACATACAAACTCTTTGCAGATAGTGCCCTGGCAGGGATTCGAACCAGGGACTCAGCGCTGCAAGGCGAGAGAGCTAACCACTACGCCACCGTGCTGCCCAGATCAAACGTTATCATGTTTTGATCACTATTTCCCAAATGTTCTTGAACCTGCACATTTGATACATTATCTGGTCTATTAGAAATGATCAGATCCAGTAACGCATTCCCCCTAGTTGGTTCCGTTACCATTTGAGTCAAGTAATTGTCCTGTAGTGCTGCCAGAAATGTGCTGCTTTTACCAGAATGGGTAGCCTCAATACTCCAGTCAATGTCTGGAAAGTTGAAGTCGCCCATAACTATGACCTCATTTTTACTTGCAGCTTTTTTAATCTGCTGTAGTAATCGCAGTTCTGCAGCTTCATTAATATGAGGTGGCCTGTAGCATACCCCAATAAGCAATTGGCAACTTTTATTTCCACCATGAATATTTACCCAAACGGACTCCCCATCTTCACAATCTTCCTCCATCTCATCGTTGAGGACAGCTGTAAAAGAATTCTTAACAAAGAGACAAACCCCTCCACCCTTGTTCCCTGTTCTATCCTTCCTAAACACAATGTATCCCTCAAAATTAGCTATCCAGTCATGGCTTTCATCCATCCATGTCTTGGTTATTCCCACAATGTCATAGCCTTTGTCATTCAGAATGAACTCTAGTTCGTCTATTTTATTTGCAAGGCTCCGAGCATTGGTTACCATACACTTTATATTTTTACCACCACATTTACCAATTTTGTTTACATGAAATGGGCTACTTGAAGTTTTACCAACCTCCTTAATCTTTACACTGTCTTCACCCCCCTTTCCACCCCCAATAATGTTAGGCTCTCACTGTCTTTTTACCTTATCTTGTCTACATATTGAGACTTTATCCTTCCGCCTCCCTCCAGATCCCAGTTTAAATTCTCCTCCAACCGTTTAGCCATCTTCTCCCCCAATGCGGCTGCACCCTCCCCATTAAGGTGCAGCCCATCCCTGCTGTAGAACCTGTAGCCGACTGCAAAGTCTGCCCAGTTCTCCAGGAACCCAAACCCCTCCTTCCTACACCAATTTCTCAGCCACTTATTTAACTCTCTAAGCTCTCTCTGTCTCTCAGATGTAGCACGTGGCACTGGCACTGGCAGTATTTCAGAGAACACCACCTCGGAGGTCCTTGCTTTAAGTTTATCTCCAAGTACCTGAAAATCATTTTTGAGGACCTTCAATCTCCCACTAACTTTGTCATTGGTGCCAATGTGTACCATGACAGCCGGGTCTTCCCCAGCCCCACCCAATAATCTGTCAATTATTTCCGCTACATGCCGAACCCAAGCATTCGGGAGACAACAGACTGTTCACGGTTTCTTTGGCTTCATCGACAGATTACACCTTCATCTGAACCACCCGGTTTAGTAAGATAAACTGTCTAACTAAATCACAAAGCTATCAATCACAGGTGCAATGACTCTCAAATTAACACAAATCAATTAATAATTACAAGCACACAGCACTGCTCTCTACAACACAACCTCTCACACAGTACTAAGTAACAGCAAGGAGTTCATCTGAGAGTTAATCTGAGAGGGGTGGGCCCAGAGCTCAACTCATTCCGTATTGGTTGCTAGGGACATTCTGCTTGGTCCACTGCTTCAAAACAATTCACTTCCGTAATGCATACAAAGCTGTATTTACGACTTGTAATTGAAATTACGGAGGTAATTATGAGTGCACTTAAAGTCACAAGATGACTTACCATGACGCATGGTGATGTGGTAAGTGTGCATAAATGAAAGCAGTAGCAAAGTTGCGTGCATGCGTACAGCAATGGTAGTCCAGTGATGTAATTCCTGTCCAGCAGGGAGTACGCCACTGAGTGGGTGCACATATTACCCTGTTGGCGTACTCAGCCACAGGCAAATATCATAGGGCAATGGTGCGGGGTAATCATTCTGCCCCAGGTTCTCCTGTTGCAGGACAATCAGACCACACAAATGTAAAACCAGCCTTAGAGGTTTTGCTACATGAATTGGAAGAAAAGTATTTTCCAGTTGCGAAGATTAGAA
The DNA here is from genome assembly GCF_040937935.1 of Hyperolius riggenbachi. NCBI lineage: Eukaryota > Metazoa > Chordata > Amphibia > Anura > Hyperoliidae > Hyperolius > Hyperolius riggenbachi. The sequence goes on along the minus strand of NC_090656.1, from coordinate 165,874,743 downwards.
AAGATGCTTACATGTTGGATAAAGAATATTATTTTGTTAGGAACCAAGAGAAAAAGGAAGAGAATATGTTGTTTATTAGAGTAAACTGTGCTGGAGTCCATTTTACACAATCACATGACTTTGATCTGCAGCAACACTGTATGTTGTCAGTGAATTGGTTGCGCTAAATGTCTTTTTTATAATTTGTATACTGTATTGGCACCCTGAGCAATATTTTATTTTAGAAATGTCTGTTACATTTAAATGCAATATTGCTGGAACTTGGTAGGTTACTTTGTACACAATGGTACTAAGCTTAAGGTCATTACATGAGGGGATTGGCTATATTTCAACACTGAGGGAAAGAAGAAAATTTGCTAGCAAAAGCACGTCCACAACGTGGTGCTCCAGAAAGCCTGTAAATTATCTGTTTCATAAACCAAAGGTTGCCATTGCATGATCTTTTATTACATCACTAGTGACCTTAGCCCGTTTAATAACGGGCTCTAGGTTTGTCAATGCCGCCACCTGTCAGCGCGCGTGCGCGCCACTGCGGGCGTACATGCGCAAATGGCCGCGCACACACACCCTTACCGCGCGCACATGCCCACCCGGCCAGCCCCTTGGCTGTCCTGCTCCTGTCCCAACAACGGCTGTCCCTGCGGCACATGCGCAGTAGTGCAAACGCAGAGACACACACGGACATGGGACGCAGAGACACTTAGGTTTTATTAGGTAGGATACATAAAGGTTGTGTTTTGTTTTTTTTCTAAATTTAACTTTTTTTTCTTTTTTCTTTCGTTTTTTTTGGCTTGATTAGCATTAGGAGTCATATGAAATACCATTCAATAATAAACAGAAATGATTAAAGGTACACTGTAATGAGATGAATAAAGATACAGCAGTAGAACCAGCACCACAACCACACCAACCATGTAGCAGGAGTGATGTACTATTTTTAAATACCTGCTACATCACAGGCAGAGACTCCGCATGCTGCAGCTAATTAGTGGAATTTGTTCTGTGCACTAACTGGGGCCGAGGCCCACTAATGTGTCTTGGAAAGCCACTTGGGGCTTGATTCACAAAACGGTGCTAACTGTTGCATGCTGTGAAAAGTGCTTCGCTCGAAATTTCGCATGATAACGGTTATCACGCACAAAAATTCACATTCAGGCGTTAACTTGAATTTGCGGTAACATGCGAACGCGATTTGTTTTGTGCGCGATAATCGTTTTTTCGCACGAATACCGTTTTTTCGCTAAAACAGTTAGCACCGTGTTGTGAATCAAGCCCTTGGTGTTCGAATGAGATAGGACGGATGGTTCCATGAAATTTCTAAGAGAACAAAGTATCAGTGGCAAGAAAATGTATAAGTTCCCTAAAAGAAAAACTATGACAAGATTGTGCAGATATAATTGCTGATGATTTATATAGCACCATTATTTTCTGTGGAGCTTTGCAGAGTAAGAAACAAGCATAGCTACAGCGGAATTTGAGGGCTGCAGGAAGTCTCTACAGATTTTGACAATTTTATTGGTGAAATATGTTGCAAATTCTTAAAATGATAGGCAGGGAAATGTAGAAGAGGATGGGAGATGGAGAAGAGAGTTAAAACTTAAAAAAGCATGATTTTTGATTGTGGGAAGGAAAAGATGTGAGAGAAAAAAAAGAGGGCTGTTTACTTCCTGTACAGGGCGGCGTTGTTCCCGGACTAATGGCTACACCGCTGATCTGCAGTGTAAATAATGCGGAGGATAAGCAGCAGGGGATCCGGACTTTCTTAATGGAGGCGACTGGGAGTTGAGAACTTAAGAGGTAAAGCTGGGCAAGCGAGCGGGCAAGCAGGCAGGCGAGGTCTTATTTTCAGAGTAGGTCTGAAATTCGGGGAAACACGGTATATATATATATATATATATATATATATATATATATATATATATATATATATATATATATAGTATTTACAGGGGCGTAGCAATAGGGGGTGCAGAGGTAGCGACCGCATCGGGGCCCTTGGGCCAGAGGGGCCCCGAAGGGCCCTCCTTTAACTACAGAATGAGCTCTCTATTGGTCCTATGCTCATAATAATGACTTCTGTAGATACTTTGAATAGTGGTAATCATTAACAAACTGTTCCCCATCCCCTACTTGCACCTCTGACACTGTAGTTGCCATTGGCAGGTTTTGGTGCGCCGTATCAATTGTTATGTATAGAGTGCTTGGGGGGCCCCATTGTAAAACTTGCATCGGGGCCCACAGCTCCTTAGCTACGCCACTGAGTATTTATACACTGCTCATTCACACATGCATACTCTCATACACACTCACTGAGAGCCTGCTGGTGACCCACTAAAAATAATGGGGGGAAAAAAGATAAAAAATAATAAGAGTGAATATATGGCTACTTTTATCTATAATGCTACTGATCCATGCAGATGTATATGAGTATTCCTGTTAAAAATCATAAAAAATAGTCCAGAGGGGACACACTGTGTGGTATACAGTCTCACACTGATGTATATAGGAATAGGAGCATAGCGAGCCACCGCGCATATCAAGCTGCGTTGCATAGTTTCCGATTTTACTCACTATTCCACCACCTTCAAGTCCCCACTGTCTGAGTCCTCCGTGAGGGCAATACACTTGCAGGCGTAATCCGGTCTCTTCCACACGCCGCTCGCCGGCATCCGCAGCTGTGTCTCCGGACTATCTCGGCTTACTTCCTTGCTGGGTGACGTCACTTCCGGGCGTCTCTGCCGTCTCCTCTTCCCTGCGTTCCAGCGCACTCTGGGTGTGGACACTCCAATACACTCCGCTGGTTTGCACCCGGAATTTAGGATTTATACAGTATTTCAAACGATCTATGGGGAGCCCCAATTCAGATCATTCTATCAACATGTTTCAACATACCCGGATGTCTTCATCAGGATAATTGGAATAGTAAATTCGGTAGCCGTCCTTCCTTTATAGTGTATAGTATCCTCCCTCCATTTCCTGTTTAAAATACCATTATTACATTAGTTGGTATTAGTATTAAAAACTTTCAAAACTTCTGTTCCATTCATTTTCTGTCCATCCATCTCATAATCATATTGTACCAATTCCCCCCAAAAAAGAAAAAAAAATCTCTTTTCCTTTTTTCTTTTTCCTCTTCCCTTCCTCAAAAAATCTCAGAAAAAAATCCTCAAAAAAGCAACAACCCTATTTGATCACCAGCAGCTCTAAAGGTCAACGATTCCCCAGGTCACCAGCATGTCCCCACTGTCATACCACCTCCATACATATGTATGCTTCTGTTTATTTAAAAAAGCCAAGCATTAGTAGCAAAAGGCTCTCATATTTTTATTTTCAGTTATATAGCTTTTTTTATAACATTACACCATTCTCTAATATCTGCAGTTTACAAACTACACTCTGCATTTTAAACTATGAAACAGAGCAGAGTTAATGACCTTTTGAACTTCTCTGCAGTAAAATCTTATCTGAAGTTGTCTTTCATTGTTTCTTTGATGTATAAGTGCTTCAGAAAATAGCATTGCTCTTTTGCATAGATAACAAGTGAAGTTTCTTAACTTTTCCTGTACTAGAAACAATATGAGACTCCTATCTGTGCTACTAATGTTCTATTCCTTAGCTGTACTACACATACAATTCATTATCTCATAAGTTTATTTTTGCTTCAGATTCCCTTTAAAAAGGCACAATTAGTTTTAGACTTACTTTTTAGTAAGGCCTGAGCCAACTAACGCAGTTGTGCTTAGTTGTGTCCGCTTTTCAGCATCTGTGACGTTGATGTGTTGCTGAAAAGCGGACACAACTGCGCACAACAGTTGTTTAGTTTATAGGGAATTAACCACTTCACCACTAAGTGGTTTTACCCCTTGAGCACCAGAGCAATTTTCACCTTTTAGCGCTCCTTCCATTCATTTGTCTATAACTTTATCATTACTTATCACAATGAAATGAACTATATCTTGTTTTTTTGCCACCAATTAGGCTTTCTTTAGGTGGGACATTATGCCAAGAATTATTTTATTCTAAATGTGTTTTAATGGGAAAATAGGAAAAAATGTGGGAAAACATTTATTATTTTTCAGTTTTCAGCCTTTATAGTTTTTAAATAATGCATGCTACTGTAATTAAAACCCATGCAATGCATTTGCCCATTTGTCCCGGTTATAAAACCGTTTAAATTATGTCCCTATCACAATGTTTGGCGCCAATATTTTATTTGGAAATAAAGGTGCATTTTATTCAGTTTTGCATCCATCCCTAATTACAAGCCCATAGTTTATAAAGTAACAGTGTTATACCCTCTTGACATAAATATTTAAAAAGTTCAGTCCCTAAGGTAACTATTTATGTATTTTTTTTTATTGTATTTTTTTTTTTTATTACAAAAAAAAAAAATATTGGGTAGTGTGGGAGGTAATGAGTTAATTTTTAATGTATAGCTAATGTATTTGTATATAAAAAATGCTTTAGGGTGTAGTTTTACTATTTGGCCACAAGATGGCCACAGTGAGTTTTTGTTTATGTGACCTACAAGCGTACAGGAAGTACAGGATGATTGTAATCAGCTAATTATGATTACGCAAAATTTAATGTAACATTTTCACGATTACACCTTTTCATCATAATTACGATTTGTAAATTCAATTGATTTTGTGTAGTCATTCATAACTTTGCATAAAATTTTGCATCATTTTTGCGTAATTTTGTGCTGACTTTAGCAGTGAATAGCAAAGCCCCCATACATACTATTAAACCAAGTTGCTTCATAATTAAAGGCGAATAATGGGTACAAGTCAAAAAGAATTTTCAAAAATACCTTTTAGTTTTTGAGAAAATCAATTTTAAAAGTGCAAAAAAAAAATGGTTTTTAACCCATTCGCGTTCCGTCGTTTTCACTTGAGCAATGTTCACCTCCCATTGATTAGCCTATAACTTTATCACTACTTATCACAATGAACTGATCTATATCTTGTTTTTTCCGCCACCAATTAGGCTTTCTTTGGGGGTACATTTTGCTAAGAGCCACTTTACTGTAAATGCATTTTAACAGGAAGAATAAGAAAAAAACGGAAAAAAATCATTATTTCTCAGTTTTCAGCCATTATAGTTTTAAAATAATACATGCCTCCATAATTAAAACTCGCGTTTTGTATTTTCCCATATGTCCCGGCTATTACACCATTAAAATTATGTCCCTATCACAATGTATGACGACAATATATTTTGGAAATAAAGGTGCATTTTTTCCGTTTTGCATCTGTCACTATTTACACGTTTAAAACAAAAAAATATAGAAATATTTCATCTTTACATTGATATTTAAAAAGTTTAGCCCCTTAGGTAAATATTTACATGTTGTTTTTTTTTATTGTAATGTTTTTTTTTTTATATATTAAACATTTTGTGTGGGTATTTTTGGGAGGGTGGGATGGAAACTATAGGTTTTTAATGTAAATGTGTGTTGATTTTTATTTTTTTTTAATTTTAGTTGTAGTTTTACTTTTTGGCCACAAGATTGTGGCCATGAGTTTGTTTACATGACGTTACTCTAAGTGTAACATACGCTTAGAGTGACGCATGGGGGAGGCGACAGCCAGAAAAAGCACAGCTTCCGAGAGAAGCTTTCGCTTTTTCAGCGGGGGAGAGCAATCAGTGATCGGGCACCATAGCCCGATTCACTGATTGCCTGGCTAACGAACCACGGGCCGGGAGCGCGCACGGCCACGGGAGCGCGTGGTAACGCGCATGGTTCCTGGACGTAGTTTCTATGTCCAGGAACCAAAATAGGTTAAACGATGAAAAGAATGACAGTTTAAAAACCATTTTCTTTGCATTTTTTAAATTGATTTTCTCAAAAACTACAAGGTCTTTTTAAAAAATTCATTTTTCTGACTTGTACCTACTATTCTCCTTAACACATGTAGCAACTTTGGTAGCAATTGCTATTAACCGCTAAAGTTGGCACAAAATTCCGTGAAATTACATGGAAATTATGCAAAATTATGAAGTATTACAATTACCTATGAAATTAATTACACTTTTCCCTGAAATTTTGCATTACGATTACGATGCATGATTGTGAATTATGATGCGTATTTACGTATAGCCATAATTTGTGCTCATCACTACTAAGCGCTGCGTAATATGTTGGTGCTTTATAGGTACAATAAATAAATAAAATAAATAAATAAAGTAGACAACAAATGGCCAGAGCGGTATTTGCTGAATTACTTTTGTACATACAATTGCACAGCTTTTTATGGACAACACAGCACAGTGAATATATATATATATATATATATATATATATATATATATATATATATATATATTAAATAAAGGATGAGCTGACATGTTTTGAGCCTATACTTTCAATATCTTTTAAGTCATTGACTTAGAGCCAGTATACCAATTTGACATTGTCATTTATGTGTGAAGTAAATAATTATTATGATACGCAGACCACTGAATCCTAAATAAAAATACATAAAGGCGGCACATTCTATTTAGTCTCATTGTTATCTCAGCAGAGGTCCACTATTTGTGTTAAATAATAAAAAACAAAGTTATCAAGAATATTTGGTCAAGATAAAACAGTTTCTGTAGTAACACAAATTTTACACACAAAATGCTATGTCATCCCACGAATTATCACTATTGCCGAGAACCTGTTGATACATACTATATATAAAGGATTTGCATGGGTATATCACTAAATAGATCTAATTGCATGACAAAGAAAAATATAGAAGTCCCTATTATTAGTGTATGATTATGTAAATAGCCATTAAAATAGGCATTTAAATAGTAGTAAATGTCTGATAGCAGTCAGCATGATTAATAGATGGTAATAAACTGTAATTGTATGCTGTAAATTTTTCTGCACAGTTCACTTAACACGAGGTTTATTCCCAAGAGTGTAATTAAAGCACACATGTAAAATGTAAGGAAAAAAACTAAGTGAAACATTGCATAATAGGCTGCCTTACAGGCTTGCTGCCAGCATATGTTTTTCAAAATGGCCATGATCCCGAAAGATCAGCTGACTAAATCTGTCTGCAAAAAATCAGGGGTGCAATGTATTAGGAGTAATCAGGAAAATAAACATTTTGTATACTAATCTAAACAATTTTGGGTAAAAATGTGTTGCTCCTCTCCGGCGAACTCACATCCTTATTCTTGAATTCAATCTGTCCATGTACATGTTCAAAAAGATATGTGTGCAGACTGGAACAAAAAATTGTTGCCATAGTACCAGGGTTGCACCAGGGGCCCTCCTCAAAGGAAATATAAAGAAGACTATATTATTATTATTATTATTTATATAGTGATGACATCTTCAGTAGTTCTTTACCCAGTCCTTAGTTACAGTTGCGGCCAAAATTATAAGCTTCACTTATGAAATTAGACAACACTCTTGATTTCTTAATGAAAATGACCATTAACAACAAGAGGTTGTTATTTTGGAAACAAATACACTATAAAAAAAAATGTCTAATAAGTTCAATTAAGGTTTTCTTGATACACCGAGTTAAAACAAGAAAAGGCATAAACGAGACATCCAAAACTATAATTAATAGTCAATAGTGTACCCTTTCTAAACCACAACTGGCAATAATCTCTTAAAATAGATATTTACTAGGTTTACTTGGCAAAGGTCTCCTGAGGGATTTTGGCCCATTTTTCCACTGCAAAATGTTCTAGCTGGTCCAAATTGCACAGTTTCTGGGCTTGGATTGGACATTCACTTTGAGCACCCACCGCAGTTTCTCAATAGGATTAAGGTCTGGGCTTTGTGCGGGCCACTCCAGGATCTTGGTTTTGGTATCCTTAAGGAACTGTTGGACCAATGTCAATGTATACTTTATGTCAGTGTCTTGTTGGAAGACCAAGTGATGACCTAAGCCTAGATTATGAGCTGATTTCTACATATTCTCCTTTGAAATGTCAACATAAGTTTCGTTTTTTATGCCATGCACCCAAACAAGGCTCCCCATGCCTTAGGCTGCAAAACAGCCCCACAGCATGATGCTGCCACCACCACTGTGGAAACTGTGTTTCTAGGGTTAAAGGCCTTTCCCTTTCTTCACCAAACATAAGCAACTTCCATGTGCCCAAGCAGTTCCAGTTTAGTCTTATCAGACCAAAGCACTGACTTCCAAAACTTATGTTTACCTTTAAAATGTTTACAGGCAAATGATGGTCCCAAGCCCACCACAATGAAGACTCCTCACAACTGTGTTCCTTGAAACATCAACTCCAGGAAAGGCCAGGTCAGCAAGAATCATCTTGGCAAATGTCAGGGGCTCCTTGCTGAAAACCTCCCCAGGGTTCTAAACATCTTGCGCTTATAGCCATGGCCAGGTTTGTTTCTTACATACTTTGTCTCCTTGTACTTGGCAATGATGCAATGCACAGCAGTTCTAGAAACTTGAATTGCTTGGAAATGGCAGTGTAGCCTTCCCATTTATCATGTGCTTCTACTATCTTCTTTCTCAGCTCCAGACTGATCGCCTTTGTCTTTGGCATGGTGAGTAACAGTAGTCCCTCTCATGTGTTCAGGTGCCCTATTCCTTGGAGTCTTTTTATGCTGATTGAATGTTAGTAGGAAGCCAATTGATTGCAGGTGTTGTTAGGAAGACAATTGACTGCACAGGTGTAGTTTCAAAGCGTATTGGTTAATTACTGTAGGTGTATTTCAAAAGCAAACATTCACATGGAGCTAATATTTTTGACCACCCCATTTTTACTATATTTGATATAAAGCAAGCCTAAAAAGGTATTTTAATATCTGTTTAATATTATTCGAGATGTCGCAAATATCACATTTTGGGTTCTCGAACATCAAACGTCTGTAAAAGTTTGAGTTCACGCATATCGGGCAAACCACCATAGACTTCAATGGGCAGGCGACTTTTTATTTTTTCACAATCAACGTTTATTGATATAAAACATACATGAAGAAAAACACGAAGTATCTGTATGAATATCATTATAACTAAAACAGTGTTTGCATATCGTTATAGTACTGACATAATGCATACGATTTAAAGTATAGATGTATCCATCTATAAGTATCTGCATGCAGTAAACAGTACAAAGGCATATCAAAGTGAGCATTATGATGTAGGAATCATAAATCAGATCACCTATTTGTTTAGCTTTATATAAGGCATATAGAACAAGACTTATCTGTTGCTCAGTAGGTAAGCAGTCACTCCCATGTGCAGAAGGGGGGGGGGGGGAAGAAGGGAAAGGAAAAGAGAAAAGAAGAGAAAAAGAGGGGGGGGAGGGAGTGGAGAAAGGGAGAATAATTCACACCAAATTCAGAGAGTCAGGGCTTTATATTCGTCAGAGCATTGGAAGTCTGTCCATACAGACCAAGTGATTGTGTATTGCTCCGAGCGGTCTTGTGACATAAGAATCATTCTTTCCAATGTCTCAATTGCATTTACTTTTTGTATCCAATCCTTCACGGAGGGAGGGTTGGAAGATTTCCATTGTAAGGGTATCAGGGCCTTGGCCGCATTGAGAAGGTGGATAGTCAGGGATTTTTTATATGCTTTCAGGGCAGAATTTGTATCATGTAGGAGGAAGACACTTGGGGTGAAATCCAGCTTGGAACATGTAATCTTTTCTGTAAGTCTGTGTATAGATTTCCAGTATGTGTCAAGGGAGGGGCATGACCAGAAAGTGTGTATTAGGCCACAGTCTAGGTCACCACATCTCAGCTATCTGGGACTGATGGAAACATCTTGTGGAGAGCTTTGGGAATTCTGTACCATCTGGTAAGTGTTATAACTCAATTCTTGAGTGGATACATTTAAGGATCCTTTATGGGTTAACATAAGGATCTTCCCCCACTGATCATCTGTTAGTTCGTGTCCCAGGTCTTTTTCCCAGTCCTCCTGGTATTTCAATTTTTCAGGGCATGCGGACATCAGCAGGATTTGGTATATCTGGGAAATGAGATGGGTATGTGGGTTCACACTGACTACCAAGTTCGCAAAAGGCGTTAGAGGCTTTGACCAATCAAATTTGTCTTTGAGCGAGTTCAGGTATGAGCGTAAGTGAAAGTATTGACAATTTGAGAGGTGGGTTCTGTCATTAAGAGTGGCTATGTCTGAGTGGGTTTTAACTGTCCCCCTAGTGATAAAATCTAAAATTCGTGGCCATTTACCTTCTGGCCAGTCGCGTAGAAAGGGGATATCTCTTGCTAGTGCAAAAGAGGGATTAGCCATTAAGGGTGTGAGCTTGCCAGGAAATGTGGTTAATCTCATTGTGGGTAGGTGTCTCCTCATACTTTTGATTGTGGCTAAAATGAGGGTGTTTCCTCATGCGTGTTTCTTTTGGCTCGTTGTATCTGACCATCCCAAAGCATGAGCTGGGCACTTAGTTATTTCTTGTTCAATAGAGACCCACTTCTTGGGGGAGCCGACACTAGACCATTCAATTACTCTGGAAAATTGCGAAGCCAGGTGGTATTTAAGCAGGTTTGGCAGGCTCATCCCCCCAGCCTCTTTAGGGAGATTTAAGATGGATCGTTTGATACGTGGGGGTTTATGGCCCCAGATAAATTTGTTGATTTGCGATTGTAAGGAGCGTAAGAAAGAGGCTGGAAGGTCAATGGGTAAACATTGACTAATGTACAGCAATCTGGGAAGGATATTCATTTTGACAGAAGCCATCCTGCCAAACCACGAGAGACTAGATTTCTGTCCCCAACTCAAGAGGTCTCTTTATAAAGTTTCTCCAATGCGTAAGAAGTTTGCTTCGAATAGTCCACTTAAGTCTGGTGTAATGTCGATTCCCAAGTATCGCAGTGGGCTATTAGTCCAAAGGAAGGCGAATGAGGTACGACAGGTTTGAACCACATCATCTTCTAAAGAGATGTTCAGGGCATTAGATTTGTGAAGGTTGATTTTCAAATTTGAAATTATTCCAAATTCCTCGAATCTTTGTATTAACCTGGGAAGAGAGGTGTGGGGTTTTTGTAAGAAAAATAGGAGATCATCTGCGAATGCCGCAACTACATGATATTCCTTTCCAATCCACATCCCATGGATATCCCTATCGGATCTAATTGCATTTAAGAATGGTTCTAAGGTGAGTATGTAGATCAAGGGGGATAGGGGGCACCCTTGTCTTGTGCCATTCGTGATTTGGAGTGGTGTTTACAGTATCCCATTCGCCTTCACTTTGGCCGAGGGGTTGGAATATAACAGATTCACCCATCTCTCTATGGCTGACCCCACATTAAGCCTCGACAGGGTTGCATGTATATAGTCCCACGCCACCCTGTCAAAGGCCTTTTCAGCATCTGTAGATAGTAGGAATGCCTTCATAGCCTTTTTCTTGGCATACGCTATTACATTAACAGTCCTCATAACATTGTCCTTGGCCTCTCTCCCTGGGACGAAACCTGTCTGGTCTAAGTCAATCACTTCAGGTATGTGAGGGAGTAATCTATTCGCCAAGATTTTGGCCAATAACTTGGCGTCTAGGTTGAGGAGAGAAATTGGCCTATAATTTGAACATTTTTGAGGGTCTTTACCCGGTTTTGGGATCACAGCTATATGGGCTTCCAATAGTTGTGAGGTCGGAGAAGTATCTGGGGTGAGTGAGTTAAAAGCTGATATGAAAGCAGGAGCTAAGATGGTACTGAATAGCTTATAATATTGGGATGTGAAACCGTCCGGTCCCGGAGATTTCCCTGATTTAAGGGCTTTGATAGCCGTATAAAGTTCATCTTCTGTTAGAGGAGATTCTAGATCTTCCTTCTCGGATTCTGTTAGATTAAGGGGCTTAGAGTATTTGGATAAAAATTCTGAGATTTTTGCTTCTCTGTTATCTGAGGAGTCTACTCTGATTTGTTTCTGTTTAAGGTTATATAAGGAGGTATAGTAGTTTTTAAATTCCTCTACTATCTCCTCAGATCTAACAATTTTCCGCTGTTGATTGGTGACTAGCGAAGGGATATGAGTGGCGTTAACCTGTTTTTTCAAGGCTCTAGCCAGATACTTCCCTGATTTGTTGCCTGATTCATAAAAAATTCTTCTGCCTGACAGAATTTTTCGCTTGGCTTCCGTGAAAAGGAATTCAGAGAGAGTTTGAGAGGCCAAGGATTGCTTATGAAGACTTTCTAGCCTTTTGATATCATTGGTCAATTTTTGAATCCCTTCTTCCCTTTCTTTTTTAAGTTGTGCTCCCAATCATATAAAATGGCCTCTCACCACAGCTTTATGTGCTTCCCACACCGTAAGGGCCGACACTTCTGGACTGTTGTTTAAGGCAAAATAATCAGAGAGGACTGAGGAGATTTTCTCTGAATTCTGTTTGTCAGTTAGTATGTTAGGATTTAGACGCCAACACCATGATTTAGTGATCTTTGCTGGGAATCGCAGAGTTAAAAAAACAGGAGCATGGTCTGAGATAGTCTTAGATCCTATCGAGGAGTTTTGTATCAGGGCTAAATCTCGTTGGGGTAGGAGGATGTAGTCGATTCTTGTATGTTTATTATGGATTGGCGAAAAAAAGGTAAAGGATGTGTAATTCGCCATGAGTCCATCAGTGTCAGCCCCTGAAGTGCGGTTTTGATTAGCTTTAAAGCCCTGTACGATAAGGAGGATGTACCATTAGAGCAATCAATCAGAGGGTTGAGGGGAATGTTGAGGTCTCCCCCGAGGATCAGAGTGCCCTTACTGAAATTCAGGAGTTCAGAGGAAACTGCTCTGATAAAGGAGGGTTGGTGTCGGTTCGGTGCATATACCGAAGCAAAAGTTAGTTGTCTCTCTCCGATTTTCCCTCTAACAAGGATAAATCTGCCATCTGGGTCTCTTTTGACATCTTCAAGTATGAATGGGACTGTTTTGTGGAAGAGAATGTACACTCCTTTTGTTTTAGTGGTAGGGGAGGTAGAGTGTAGAGCTATCTGGAAGGAGTGGTTAAGTTTTGGAGGTATATGATTAGCTCTAAAATGCATCTCTTGCAAAAGTGCTATTTCAACTTTTTCTCTGCGCAGTAGGTCAAAAAGCATGGACCTTTTCTCGGGGGTGTTAATCCCATTGACATTAAGGGACATGATCTTCCATGTCTCCCATCTGGAGGTGGAGTTGATGTCGTGGGGAGAGGAATGAGACATGGTCGAACAGACCTGATCCTGGCCCCAGGGGGTAATCGGAAGAGAGACAACCTCAAGTAGCAGGAGAGAACTCAGAGAAAGAAGAAGTAGGAGAAGAGGGAGGGGGGGGGGAAATGTTTGCACATGGGAGTGATAGATGAAGATCTCTTCAGGTCTAAGGTGGTCAGGTTACTGAACCCACTCGGGAACGACTTGGGTGGTCGCTCCTGAATCCTTGGTGGGAAATAAAGCCAGTATATACCAGGTATATACTGAGTGGGAGTAGCGAGCGTCAACAAATACAATGACAGAAAGTCCTAAACAACCCGCTGTACCACCATATACTTATATATTTATATCATTTCCATCTATCCCCGCCATAATGTTGTCATGAACTAGGGGGTAAAGTACGGTAAGCACACATTAAAAAGCATGAACCAAAAGATAAAACATACAGCTGAGAGTTATGTTGAGGTCTTGACCTAGTGTTTCACCTCGTTGGGCTTATCTGGCAGATCCAGACGCGAATATAGGATTATAACCTTCTAAGAGCACACATGTTAAAGCATAACCATAGTTCTATAGTTCTGTAGGTATCCCTTGGTACCAAAAGCAGCAACAACAAGGAGAGGGTAGGGGAGGGAAGAAGGGTGGGGGGGGGGGAAGAAGGTAAACAGGGAAACAAACAAGCAAGGAGGGAGGAGTCTGGTAGGGTATGACATAGAGAGGGGACATCTGATATGTAACTCGATGTTAATATAATACAAATTAATCTTAAGCATTTGTTTGTATCATATGAGCGGAATATCAATTTATCCAACATTTAGATTATCTGGCTATCCCCCCTTCCCCCTCCCCCTCATGTATAAGAAGGCACAACGGTGCAATATTAGCAAACTGGGCAAATTCTGCCAATTATCTAGAGTTCCCCTTTTCTATCCATGCGAACATGTACTTAGAGCAATAAAGTCACTGTTCATGCTGAGGCCTGCTTCTTAAGTGAGGAACTTATGAAAGAAAAAAAAGGATAGGAGGGAGGGTCAGTCTTCATCCGAAGTGTCAGCGTTGCCCTCAGTGTTTGCATCCTGCTGCACATTTGGGAGCCCTCTGTTGCTGAAAACTGCGGCTGCGGGGTTTCCCCCGTTTGAAAATCTTGTATTGCCTCAGTACCGCCCCAGTTAGGAATCTTGATTATGGGTAGGCCCAAGTCGGTGCAGAAGTCTGCAAGACCCGCAGAGTGTCTTAGTGTAGACAGCTTGCCACCAGCAAATACTGCTAAAGCAAAAGGGAACCTCCAGTGATATGTTAAACCTTTCTCTCTCAGGGCCTTGAGCAATGGCTGTAGAGCACGTCTTTTCGCCAAAGTAATAGCGGAGAGATCATGGTATAAGTGGATGGTATGATCATTGAACAGGATCTTGTCTTGATTCCTGGCAGCGCGCATAATCTCATCTTTCAGTGGGAATGATTCTAAGCAACATATGATGTCTCTGGGTTTATCGTTATCAATGTTGCGTGGTTTAAGAGCTCTGTGTGCTCTAACGTATCCAATCTCAGTGTCTGAAGGTCTCTCAAGAAGGTTGTTAAAGATGGTTGATAATGCTGGCTTTATCTGATCATTGGCCACGGACTCAGGGACCCCTCTGACCCTTATGTTGCAGCGTCTTCCCCTATTGTCTAAATCCTCCAGGTGTGAGGAGTGTGTTAATAGCAGGTTGTTGTGAGTGATTGCCGTTTTCTGGAGCAGACTGATGTGGGTGTCTCGCTTAGAGCCTGCGGCCTCTAAAGTGTTTAGGCGGTTTCCTATAACAGCCACCTCCGTGCGTACTCCAGCTATGGCTGCATGGAGAGAGGTTTTAATGTCCTTTGCCATTGCTCGGATGTCTGCCAGAGTAGCGGTTTTGTGCTGTTTATCACCCACCTTCTGGATCTGCGTTGGGGAAGAGTCTGGGGAAGGCTGCGTTGCTCGCGTCTCCTTAACCGGCGCCATCTTGGAAGTCTGAGGTGCGGCCTTCCGAGGCTTAAAGATCTCCGGTACCGTTCTCCCAGATTGAGTGAACGAGGGTCCAGGGTCAGCTGAGGTGGTCTGTGAGCTCCGCGTCCTTCTCATGCCAAGCCGGGGGTAGAACGGTGCGGATTACAAGGTGCTTATGGTGGATGTGGTGCGGGAGCTCTGGATCAAGCGGCCATCTCCTGTCAGCGCCAAACCACGCCCTGGCAGGCGACTTTTAAAA
This sequence comes from Hyperolius riggenbachi, assembly GCF_040937935.1. Taxonomy (NCBI): domain Eukaryota; kingdom Metazoa; phylum Chordata; class Amphibia; order Anura; family Hyperoliidae; genus Hyperolius; species Hyperolius riggenbachi. The sequence continues at coordinate 165,859,392 of NC_090656.1, read as the reverse complement.
CCTACAAAGAATGTTTCTGGTCACAAAAATGATGGAAAACTTGTTGCAGAATCGGGTTTTAACCCCTAAAGTGCAGAAATCCCGGTACATTCCTCAATTGGTGGAATAAAGGACTGCTTTTAAATGTCCAGAGTGGTAATGTAAAGACTATGCCTACTTCACACTAACAGACCAAAAGCTGCATTTACTGAGATTGAGCGCTAACAGGTCGGTAAGGCTCTTAGGTGTGCGGGTGCTGCATACGCGCTCAACTGAATGGACCAGCATGGGCATTTAATTTAAGAAAAAAGTGTTATTGTAATTTATTTAAAAAATGATTTGTTTTTTAGAAAAAAAATGTCATTGTCATTTACAAAAAAATTTAACTGCAACTCCAATGCAGAGCCATGCAGTGGAGGCTTGCCAGTGGTGGCCAGCAGGTGGAAGGCTGGCAGCAGGCCATTCATAGTGGTGTCATCAACTCCAATGCAGAGCCACGCAGTGGAGACTTGGCAGAGAGGTTTAGCAGGTGACAGGCTGGCAGTAGAGATGTCACAAATGTTCCTTTCGCGAACGGCGAACGCGAACTTCCACAAATGTTCGTGAACAGGTGAAATGTTATTTAGAAAAATAATTAATTGTTATGTAGAACATTTTTTTATTAGTGCACTGGGATGTGAAATAGGCCGTGTGGAGCTGGGGGTGATATACCTGCCCTGACCATGCTTTTCAGACCAGGTATCAGTGGGTAGATGGACCCTTGCCCCAACAACAGAGATGCAGTTACTTGGCTCTGCACATAATGGAGCATATTTTGAACAAATGAGGTAGGATAAATAAAGGAAAGGTGTGCGTCAATCAATTCACAAAATTAGTTATAAATGTAAAATATAACTTTATTAGATTCATATAAAAAGGTATACATTAGCCTGATTTCTAGGCTGGCTGGCTAGCCCCACACTCATACCAAATCACCTCACACACCAAGTCTATGCGTATATAATTAATGGCCAAGATTGCAATCAACCATTAGGGGAAACAATGTTCATAATCTTGTTCACGGAGGAACCATACACATGTCGGAGTACTTATAATTCAGTAGCAAAGGTCAGCAGTAAAGATTCAATAAGGCAGAAAGATGGACTTATGGCAGAGGCTGTGGCAGAATCCGCAGCACAGACTGGAAGTCACTGTTAGTGTATGAAGCAGCACAGCAGCATAGTAGCACATGCAGTGTTAAACGACCAGAGTCCATCAGAAGGAACACGCCAAACCTGACATGTTTCCCCAGAAATTGATAGTCGGAAATGGATAGTTTACTGCAGACAGTAAACATATACTTTTTCCTTGTGTGATAAAGTGGGCTTATTTCGAAGGATCTCTTGTCTTACGTTGATTTATATCCTAAGGAAGTATAGGTTGTTGTTGAATGTAACTTTCCTGAAGTAATTGCTGCTTTGGGCTCCAGCCAGTGGCACGTCATGTGATCAGTATCCCAGTTGTTGGTCATGTGACCTATGCCTCAGGCTTTATTCAGGTCAAGTGACCTGTGTCTCAGGCATTATTGAGGCCACCGTTTGCTGAAGGGTGTTGTGACGCCCACACGGTTTTTGCGGGAACCGTGTGGGCGTCACAGTGCTAAACGATATAAACACAAACAAGAACTAAACTAAAATAGCTGGGGTAAAGCAGAAGAGAGCACAGTTTCAGGGAGATGCAGAACACGATTGGATTGCTGTTTATTGAGTAAGATCTTGTTGCTTTTTACGGAAATATGGACCCTGTGACAAACTCACAACTGAACTTAAATCAGCAAAAGAAAAATTAAGCTACTAGATATCAATGTGGGCTAACAAATTTGTAAGTCTTGCCATAATCATATGTTTTGTTTGTGCCTAAAAAAATCATTAGGTGGTGCTTTATATAATTATTCAGGAAAATGCACATGGAAAATGTGACTGAAGGCAGCAGTGGACAGATGTTGGTCTGAGACAAAGGTTGTGCCTCATCCCCATCTTGGTTGCCAGGTCATAATTGGTTTCCCAGAAAATTCCTTCTGCGGTGTTGCTCTGATCCATTCTCAAATTCATACATTATGTCTTCTGCCAAGATTATCGCAATGAATAAAACATTTTAATGTAGTTTAATAACTTTCATGAACATTTTAACATTAAGTGAGAAGTGTAAATTTTTATTCTAATTAGTTGGACAAGTTGATTAACACTTTAGATAGTATAGCAAAATACAGGTAGTCTCCAGTTAACGAACGAGATAGGGACTGTAGGTTCATTCTTAACCTGAATCTGTTCTTAAGTCGGAACACTATGGCATCTCTGTCCCCTGTACCTTCTCGTACCTCCTCTGTGCCTCCAGTGCCCCCCTCAGTGTCACCTCTGAACTCTGTACCTGCTTGTACAAGTTTAAAAGCCTTTTTTTTTTTGCATTTTTTAAAATTAATTTTCTCAAAAAAAGTCCCATTTGACATTGTTTTTACTTGTTTCCACAGAATCCATGCCATTCCTATCGAAAGGCCATCCGTAAGTCGGAGACTACCTGTAGGAACATTAACACATTGGCCTAAATTCACTTAGCTTATCGCCTGTCTTTAAAGAGAACCAGAGAGGAATAGTTAAACGTTATTTATACTTACCTGGGGCTTCCCGCAGCTGCAGAAACCCTAATCGCTCCCACGCTGCGGTCCTCAGCTTCCTCCGTTCGTCGGTGCGGGTCCCGTCACTTCAGCGCGACTGGCCAGTCGATCGTAGCTGAAGTGCGCTCCTTGCGTACCTCTCCAGCGGCTGCTGGAGAGATACGCAAACAGCGCACTTCACTGGCGTAGGCTGGCCACGCCCCCTGGAAGGACGGGACCCACACCGGCGAACAGAGGAAGCTGAGGACCTCGGCGTGGGAGCGATTAGGGTTTCTGCAGCTGCGGGAAGCCCCAGGTATGTATAAATAACTTAATTATTCCTCTCTGGTTTCCTTTAATAACGTTTCTAGAGTTATCACCATGGTGATCAGGCATGTAGTATTCAGGAAACAGTGTACTTCCGGCAAACCTAACGTTAACTCTTCTGTCTTTAAGTTAAGGGAAGATCTCTAAAGTTAACTCTTCAATCCTTAAAATAACTCCAGAATTCTAAAGTTAAAGACAGGCTGTTAACTTAACTACAGAGGAGGTAACTTAAAGCGGAATAAAACCCAGAATTTCTTCTTTGCGCTAATAGATTATTTACAGCTTATTATATACAACCAGCATTTTTTTTTTTACTAGAAGGGCATTCAAAGGGTTAAACACAGGCCTTAGAAGCTCCCCTGCAGGGAAAGCTGGACAAATCCAAACTAGAGATAATGTTATCTTGTGTTTAATTGTATGAAGTGAGAAATGTAAACAAACGGTTCTCTGACACTGCAAACTCTCCTGAAGACAGTGAGGCAATCAGAAAGCATCAGAAAGCATTTCTGCTTTTGTTAGAAGATGAATAAAGCAGTTATGAATAAAATGCAAAGTCAGCTTTCAGAGCAAAAAAAGTGTACTTTGGGAACGTATAATTTCTAAATGAATAATAATACTTATGCACAAAAGCAAATATGATAACTGTATGGCATATAAAAAGTAGGAAACATGTTTTAATTGAATATTATGTCAGGGTTCTATACTGCTTTAAAGAGTAACTGTCGGGCATAAAATCAAAAAACAATTTTTTATTTTTATCTGGTAAACCATTATTAAGGATGCTAATCAGGCAATCCACAAGTTAAAATCACTATTACTTTTCTTGTTGATAAATTATCATTCCCCAGTTTACCTGACTCTTATTTGGTACACAGAAAATTTGGTACACAAAAGAGAAGTTGCAGGGCATGCTGGGTTATCTGTTTTTGCTTCCCCACTTCCCCTCAGACTTAACTAATGCAGCCTGATTGGCTGAAGCCTCTTTCCCTCCTGTTTTCCCCTCCCACACCTCTGTTCCTCTCTGATTGGCCAACATTTCTCAGGCTGAAACAATGCACTTTCTATAGTGAAGGGCGGGCAAATCAGGCAGAGGAGACTAAGGGCGGATATTACATCACGCCTGGCTTCAAAATAGCCACAGTAAATATGGAAACTGTCTAGAATAGGATTCTCTACTTTTCCTTTATAAAAATAAATTAAAGGAATAATCATGTGGACAGTGCAATACATATGTTATGTAAGTAGAGCAAGTATTTATCTACTTATATATTTGTTTTTTTCCCTGAGATAGTATGGCTGACAGCTCCTCTTTAAGGAATGAAGAGATAAGATAACTCTCTCACTGTGAAAACGTATCTCTACACCTAATAAGGCAAGATCGATGTGTGGTGGTAAGTTTTCTCTTGCCTTATTATCTCCAGCATGATCTTAGTGAATTGAGGCCATTGTCATTAACCACTTCAGCCTTCAGTGTTGTTTCACCTTAAGGTGCGTACACACGCACTACATCCGGCAACAACGGGTCATTCAGACCCTCCCGCTGGGCGGACATTCAGCCGACAGTAGTGCATGTGTACGCGCTGTCGGTGGACTGATAAGGCTGTTCAGAAACAGCCTTATTAGTCCGCCGACAGTGCGTACACATGCACTACTGTCGGCTGAACGTCCACCCAGCGGGAGGGTCCGGTGGACCCGTCGTTGCCGGCGGTAGTGCATGTGTACGCACCTTTATGCATCCAAGCAGCTTTCACTCCCATTCACCAATAACTTTATCACTACTTATCACAATTAATTGATCTATTCTTGTTTTTTCTGCCACCAATTAGGCTTTCTTTGGGTGGTACATTTTGCTAGGAATTATTTTTTTTCTAAATGCATTTTAACAAGAATATTAAAAAAAAAATTTGAAAAAAATTCATCATTTCTCAGTTTTCAGCCATTATAGCTTTAAAATAATACATGCTACCATAATTAAAAACCACGTATTTTATTTGCCCATTGGTCCCGGTTATTACACCATTTAACCCTCCTGGCGGTAACATTCAGGGTAAGCCGCACAGGATGATTTCTCAGGCCCTGCTGGGCCGATTTGCATAATTTTTTTTTTGCTACACGCAGCGCTGAGGGGTGGATCGGGACTCCCGATGACGTCACGACATCAATGACCGTTGCCATGGTGACGGGAAAAGCCCTCCAAGAAATCCCGTTCTTTGAACAGGATCTCCTGATTGCAGATCGCCGGAGGCGATCCTAGCGGGTGGGGGGATGCCGCTGCATGGCGGCTATCATGAAGAGAGCCCTAGGCTCGCTACATGATTTAAAAAATAAAAAATAAAAAAAACTGCTGCGCTGTCCCCTGGCAGTTTTTAATAGACCGCCAGGAGAGTTAAATTATGTCCCTATCAAAATTTATAGTGTCAATATTTTATTTGGAAATAAAGGTGCATTTTTTCAATTTGTGTCCATCACTATTTACAAGCTTATGATTTAAAAAATTATAGTAATATAATCTCTTTATGCCAATAGGAGATGGATCAGCTGATCAGGACGATCAGCTGATCCCAGCGCAGTGGGTGAATGGCTGAGTGATGCTGGGCGGCGCTGAGGAGCCTTGCCTGTCAGTTGCTGGTTGTCAGACCAGTCAGATCCCACAGTGTGTTAGAACCAGGAGGACCTGGGAATTCACACTTAGCCAGATTACACTTGTGTTATATGTTAGACCAGTTCCAGGGTGTTGTGACCAAGGACCTCACACCCAAGCTTAGGGATACTGTGTCATTGTTGTGTTATACTTTAGACCAGTTCCAGGGTGTTGTGACCAAGGACCTCACACCCAAGCTTAGGGATACTGTGTCATTGCTGTGTTATACTTTAGACCAGTTCCAGGGTGTTGTGACCAAGGACCTCACACCCAAGCTTAGGGATACTGTGTCATTGCTGTGTTATACTTTAGACCAGTTCCCGGGTGTCGAGACCAAGGACCTCACGCCCCAGGCTAGGACTTTGTTATATATATATATCTGTTATGACTATTTGCTCTGTCGACCTTTCTCTTGCTTTCTGATTCGGTACCTCTGCATATCTGCCTACCTGTTGCCAGACCCTGCCTGTACCCGGTTACCGAATCAGTCTTCTGTCTCTGTACCTCATCTGCTCGTGTGTTGCTGACCTGGCCTGCCCGACCACCCAGGCTGTCACTCTCCCTGAGTGCTCAGTCTATCTGTACTAGCAGTGACACTATTCCACCAGGTCTCAGCTGCAACCAGGACTCCCGCTCCTCAGAAAGTCCGGCCTGTTAGCAGCCAGTGGCCTCTTCCTCTGGAGTCCCCTGGCTGCAGTACAGTTTACCATCCGATATTATTATCCCTGGTTACCAGGCCCTCACTATTAAGGAGATTTTCTGCACTGCCCAGGGCCACCTGCCCCTCAGGTGGTTCTTGGCCGAGCTGCTTATATCTCCCGCTTCTCGGGAGATAGCCCACAGTTCATCAAACACTTTTACTTATTAGGTGTCCAGAGGTTAGTCATACTTGTATTATTGGTGATTCTGCAGATCATCCATAATCAAGTATACATCTGCATTGTTGATGATTCTGCAGATCATCAACAATCAGATTCTCTCTGTGTGCTGACACCAATCGTTACACTGGCCTGCAAATAATGAGTAGTGTTTGGAAGGAGGAAGCATCGGAGTCACGTAAAACGTGTTGTGCAAGGTAGAAAAACTCCTCCTGACTCTGTCCACTTGATCGGTGCAGAACAACGGCAGTCGGGAGTATGTGAGCATTCCTAATCGGCTACTGGCATGTTCCCGGGGGGGTATACTCCTGCACCCGCTTGTTTTGCTGGCAAGTATGTGTCCCTTTCTGCCTGGCAGCTCATGCAGCAAATATTCCTGGTTTCCCTTCAAAAATGTTAAAAGCCACCAGAGGGGTTTGTGGAGCAGAGGGCTAAGGATTCTATGAGCAAACTGTCTGCCTTCCCCCTACACCTCATGTGGTGCATACCATAAAGTATAGCAACAGCATCAGCATGTGAACAGAGAGGAGAGACAGTAGTCCACAGGGTGCAGTTCTGGGAATTTGGCAAAGCATGGAACTCACCTATGAGCACAGTCTGTGTCTTTGCTGGGTGCTTGTCAGCTGACATCTTTAGAAAAACAAAGAGGGAAGTCCCTACTGAGAACTTGCATGTCAGCAGCCCATATGACATGATTTTTCCAGATTGTTATCACCATCCTGCTGCATTTTTGTGTGCTCAGGCTTCTGTTCTTTGTATAGGCATGCAGCAAAATCGCATAGCAATTACACTGTTATGCATTATCTAGCAATTCAAAATATTTTCCCAGCATTTCTTTTCTCCCTGCACAAAACACAAACACCTTACAGAACTCGGTGGGGCCACATAAGTAGAAAATAGAAAAAACTTGATCCTTTTTAAAATTTGAGTACCCCCCTTAAGGACCCTCTGCAGGGCCCTGATAAGCTATGCTGAAATCGAACACCAACACTAGTGGTGAGTAGTTCAGCTTAATTGTTCTCAAATCTGTAGAGATGTATTAGTATAGTTCATTCAGCAAAACATCAGGATTTACAGCTTGATTTATTTCTTTCCAATATTTTACATTAATAGAAAAAAAATCAAAATAAAATATTTAAATTTGAAGTTCTTAAATAAGAGTGTGGCAAAATGCACAGGAAGGCAGATGCTTTCCATTGTAGTGATATGTAGAGCTCTTAGCTCTAAAAATTAGACAGAAGCAACATCTTAGCAATATCTCAAACAGTAATAACTAACTCTTCCTGAACAGCCTCAGGTCAGCTTATCGATGTCTGTCTGTAAAGATATGAAAGTCTGTTTTTATTTTTTTTTCCTTTGCTAGTGGCAGTTTAGAAAGTCATTATTGCAAATGAAAAATTCTTTTTTTCACTTCTTTCCCAAAACTCACCTCTTAATCTTGAAATGTTATTGTGCAACCCTTTTAGCAATAAAAATGTAAGAAACATAATGACACAATGTTATCTGAAAGATTTTTTTGTCATGTGAATGAGAGATTTGCAATATTCATAATGACTAGAAATCTCATTTTAATTTTGTATTAGTTACTGAAGAGCTTGATGAGCAGCCTGAATGGGTATCCTTGAAATAAAATGTTTTCAGTTTCACCAAGAAGAAAGCTCATTTTGTTGCATTTTAGCTATTGGGTAGAAATCAACAAAAGAAAACAAGTGGAATAATTTCACTTTATCCTCATTTTTTTCATCAAGTTTGGCGATGTTCCCCAGAAAATTAGAGATGGCTGAATTAGGCCTCCATGTTTAGTAGTGATGGCAGAACCGTTTGCTGGGAGAACAGTTTCCGTCGAATGGTCGTCGTTATCCTGTTCACGAGTAACGCAATCTATACAGGCCATTCGTGACTTCCCTATTTATTCCATGTAACCAATTTTTGACCCTTTACTCTAAACTCACATGGGATAAGATGGACAGTCAGACAGAGTCACCTCCCCCCCCCCCCTCATAAAAGGCACAATCCTGGTGACCATTTTCCCTCTACCTGTAACGTAAAAATCAAGGGAAATGGGGGGTTGGGAGGCATGTGCAATAAGTTCAACAAGTACAACCTTTTCTATAAAAATACAAAAACTTTAATTAATTATTCTTTTACAAAAACACTATCATAAAAAATGTCGCACACATAGTGCGGCCAAACAATCAGCACAACCAAAGCTCACACATCCACACACAGCCGCTCCTAGCTGAGACCACTAAGCAGAAGCAAGTAGCAATGTAGCCACACCGTGTACATGGACAGTTCACAAGGCGACTACACAAGACTGTGTAGAGTATGGCTCTCATACTACATGAAGGGTGGTAAGATTGGTCTGTGATCTTTCAGTTTCCAAAGACTATAGTCTGATGTGTGTATGCACCCATAGGGAAACATGGACACATCCGTTCTCCTCTCAGCTGTACCTGACAGCAACTGATATATAACTGACAGCAACTTGGTATATTTCAGATCTGACAAAATGCTGTCAGAACTGGAAGGGATTATCGTCAGAAGAAAATGGTGAGCTTCTGAGAGGAACTGATGGCAAGGTAACTATGTAATGTTCATTTGAAGTTACCTCATGTGTTTATTTTCTATAATTTTACTCAGTACAGGTTCTCTTTAAGGACCAGAACCTTTTTTTCCATTCAGACCACTGCAGCTTTCACGGTTTATTGCTCGCTCATACAACCTACCACCTAAATGAATTTTGGCTCCTTTTCTTGTCACTAATAAAGCTTTCTTTTGGTGCTATTTGATTGCTGCTGCAATTTTTACTTTTTATTATATTCATCAAAAAAGACATGAATTTTGTCAAAAAAAAATGATTTTTTTAACTTTCTGTGCTGACATTTTTCAAAGAAAGTAAAATTTCTGTATACATGCAGCACGAAAAATGTGGACAAACATGTTTTTAATAAAAAAAAAACATTCAGCCTATATTGATTGGTTTGGGTAAAAGTTATAGCGTTTACAAACTATGGTGCAAAAAGTTAATTTTCCCATTTTGAAGCATCTATGACTTTTCTGACCACCTGTCATGTTTCATGAGGGGCTAGAATTCCAGAATAGTATAAATACCCCCCAAATGACCCCATTTTGGAAAGAAGACATCCCAAAGTATTCACTGAGAGGCATGGTGAGTTCATAGAAGATTTTATTTTTTGTTACAAGTTAGCGGAAAATGACACTTTGTGACAAAAAAGAAAAAAAAAGTTTCCATTTCTGCTAACTTGCGACAAAAAAAATGAAATCTGCCACGGACTCACCATGCCCCTCTCTGAATACCTTGAAGGGTCTACTTTCCAAAATGGGGTAATTTGTGGGGTGTGTTTACTGTCCTGGCATTTTGGGGGGTGCCTAATTGTAAGCACCCCTGTAAAGCCTAAAGGTGCTCATTGGACCTTGGGCCCCTTAGCGCAGTTAGGCTGCAAAAAAGTGCCACACATGTGGTATTGCCATACTCAGGAGAAGTAGTATAATGTCCAATAAATGATTGTCAGCAGCGCTTCCTTAATAGTATTCCTCCACCAAGAATAGTCACCCTTCAAGAGTGCGACTCACCTATTCAATATGCTACGCTTTATGAACCGTGAACTTGGAATACCATTTATCTGCCTGACTGTGGTTTAAGAAGTGTCGTGGAAGGCGAGTGGAGCCTATGTAATGCCCCAAAGGTGCTTTTGCTACTGTTATCGTAGCATATTGAATAGGTGAGTCGCACTCTTGAAGGGTGACTATTCTTGGTGGAGGAATACTATTAAGGAAGCGCTGCTGATAATCATTTATTGGATCTTATGTGGGAAGATACTCATTCCTAAAACAGAAGCGCATGCCTGAGGAACTGTACTAAGCCTTAGCTTTTTTCATTAGATATGTCAGCTGCATTGCTCTTTGTTATATAAAGGGAAGAACTGACAACACATTTTAAGGACTGGCAGAGCTTTTTGCATACTAGTGAAGGGTTTATAACCCAAACCAAATTTGTAACAGTGTGTGAGGAATACCATTGGAGTGGGACTGTGCAATTTAAGTGTGTGCAATTTCATGCTACGTATTGCAAGCGCTGTATTTTGTTTGTTATTTAAGTAGTATCATGTGTTTTGGGGTGTATTTTTACACATACCCATGCTGGGTGGGAGAAATATCTCTGTAAATGACAATTGTTTGATTTTTTTTTTTTACACACAATTGTCCATTTACAGAGATATTTCTCCCACTCAGCATGGGTATGTGTAAAAATAAACCCCAAAACACATTTTACTACTTCTCCTGAGTACGGCGATACCACATGTGTGGCACTTTTTTGCCCCCTAACTGCACTAAGGGGCCCAAAGTCCAATGAGTACCTTTAGGATTTCACAGGTCATTTTTGTTTCAAGACTACTCCTCATGGTTTAGGATCCCTAAAATGCCAGGGCAGTATAGGAACCCCACTAATGACCCCATTTTAGAAAGAGGACACCCCAAGATATTCCGTTATGAGTATGGTGAGTTCATAGAAGATTGTATTTTTTGTCACAAGTTAGCGGAAATTGATTTTAATTTTTTTTTTCACAAAGTGTCATTTTCTGCTAACTTGTGACAAAAAATAAAATCTTCTATGAACTCACCATACTCCTAATGGAATACCTTTGGGTGTCTTCTTTCAAGAATGGGGTCATTTGTGGGGTTCCTATACTGCCCTGGCATTTTAGGGGCCCTAAACCATGAGGAGTAGTCTTGAAACCAAATGTCGCAAAATGACCTGTGAAATCCTAAAGGTACTCATTGGACTTTGGGCCCCTTAGCGCACTTAGGGTGTAAAAAAGTGCCACACATGTGGTACCGCCGTACTCAGGAGAAGTAGTATAATGTGTTTTGTGGTGTATTTTTACACATACCCATGCTGGGTGGGAGAAATATCTCTGTAAATGACAATTGTTTGATTTTTTTTTACACACAATTGTCCAATTACAGAGAGATTTCTCCCGCCCAGCATGGGGGTATGTGTAAAAATACACCCCAAAACACATTATACTACTTCTCCTGAGTACGGCGATACCACATGTGTGACACTTTTTTGCAGCCTAGGTGCGCTAAGGGGCCCAACGTCCTATTCACAGGTCATTTTGAGACATTTGTTTTCTAGACTACTCCTCACGGTTTAGGGCCCCTAAAATGCCAGGGTAGTATAGGAACCCCACAAGTGACCCCATTTTAGAAAGAAGACACCCCAAGGTATTCCATTAGGTGTATGGCGAGTTCATAGAAGATTTTGTTTTTTGTCACAAGTTAGTGAAAAATGACACTTTGTGAAAAAAAAAACAATACAAATCAATTGCCGCTAACGCTGGACAAAAAATAAAATCTTCTATGAACTTGTCATACACCTAACAGAATACCTTGGGGTGTCTTTTCTAAAATGGGGTCACTTGTGGGGTTCCTATACCGCCCTGGCATTTTACGGGCCCAAAACCGTGAGTAGTCTGGAAACCAAATGTCTCAAAATGACTGTTCAGGGGTATAAGCATCTGCAAATTTTGATGACAGGTGGTCTATGATGGGGCGAATTTTGTGGAACCAGTCATAAGCAGGGTGGCCTTTTAGATGACAGAGCTTGTATTGGGCCTGATTTGATGGATAGGAGTGCCAGGGGGGTGACAGGAGGTGATTGATGGGTGTCTCAGGGGGTGGTTAGAGGGGAAAATAGATGCAATCAATGCACTGGGGAGGTGATCAGAAGGGGGTCTGAGGGGGATCTGAGGGTTTGGTCGAGTGATCAGGAGCGCACACGGGGCAAATTAGGGCCTGATCTGATGGGTAGGTGTGCTAGGGGGTGACAGGAGGTGATTGAAGGGTGTCTCAAGGTGTGATTAGAGGGGGGAATAGATGCAAGCAATGCACTGGTGAGGTGATCAGGGCTGGGGCGTTCTGAGGGTGTGGGCGGGTGATTGAGTGTCCTAGGGGCAGATAGGGGTCTAATCTGATGGGTAGCAGTGACAGGGGGTGATTGATGGGTAATTAGTGGGTGTTTAGGGTAGAGAACAGATGTAAACAATACACTTGGGAGGTGATCTGACGTCAGATCTGCGGGCGATCTATTGGTATGGGTGGGTGATCAGATTGCCCGCAAGGGGCAGGATTAGGGGCTGATTGATGGGTGGCAGTGACAGGGGGTAATTGATGGGTGGCAGTGACAGGGGGTGATTGATGGGTGATTGACAGGTGATTGACAGGTGATCAGTGGATTATTACAGGGAAGAACAGATGTAAATAATGCACAGGTGAATTGATAAGGGGGGGTCTGAGGGCAATCTGAGCATGTAGGTGGGTGATTGGGTGCCCGCAAGGGGCAGATTAGGGTCTGATCTGATGGGTAACAGTGACAGGTGGTGATAGGGGTTGATTGATGGGTGATTGATGGGTAATTAGTGGGTGTTTAGGGTAGAGAACAGATGTAAACAATGCACTTGGGAGGTGATTTGACGTCGGATCTACGGGCGATCTATTGGTGTGGGTGGGTGATCAGATTGCACGCAAGGGGCAGGTTAGGGGCTGATTGATGGGTGGCAGTGACAGGGGGTGATTGATGGGTGATTGACAGGTGATTGACAGGTGATCAGTGGGTTATTAGAGGGGGGATAGAGGCATACAGTACACAGGGGGGGGGGGGTCTGGGGAGAATCTGATGGGTGGGGGGGTGACCAGGAGGGAGCAGGGGGCAGTTCAGGGCATAAAAAATAGCGTTTACAGATAGTGACAGGGAGTGATTGATGGGTGATTAGGGGGTGATTGGGTGCAAACAGTGTTCTGGGGGGTGGGCAGGGGGGGGGGGTCTGAAGGCTGGGGTGGGAGTTTAGGGGGGCTGTGGGCAAAAAAAAATGTGTGGTGCATACTTACTCCTCGCTGGTGGTCCCAAGGACTTCACACCTAGATTAGGATTGTTATATGTACTGTTGCCTGTTATGATCTCTGGCCTTCCTGACCACTCTCCTGCTTACTGATTCGGTACCTTTGCCTATCTGATAACCTGTTGTCGACATTGCCTGTACCCGGATACCGAATCAGTCTCCCGTCTCTGTACCTTATCTGTCCGTGTGTTGCCGACCTTGCTTGTCTGACCTTTCTGGCTGTCACCCAACCCTTGGGTGATCAGCCTTACTGTACTATCCGTGACACTTGCTCTCAGGTGTTCATGAGCTGCAAGGGCCACCTGCTCCTCAGGAGACCATCTTGTAGCTCAGTCAGTGGTCTCTACCCCTTAGGAGTCCACTGGCTGTAGTACAGTCTGATTCCCTGCCCCACAGGGAATCCTTGGCTGCAGCACAGTCTGATTCCCTGCCCCTCAGGGAGTCCCTGGCTGCAGTCCGATCATATCTCCCATTACACCAGTTATCACTCTTGCAGTCCAGTCAGTGGTCCCTGCTCCTCAGGTGTCCACTGGCTGCAGTACCATCTGATTTCCTGCTCCTCAGGGAATCCTCGGCTGCAGTTCTATCATATCACTCTTTCACCTAGTTCTCTCCCCTGCAGCTCAGCCAGTGGTTCCTGCTCCTCAGGTGTCCACTGGCGGCAGTACAATCCGAAATTCCCTGCTCCTCAGGAAATTCTCGGCTGCAGTACAGTCTGTATCTCCTCCACATCAGGAAATCATCTTGCAGCACAGTCAGTGGAAACCTGCACCTCAGGGGTCCGCTGGCTGCAGTGCAGTCTGATTTCCTGCTCTTCAGGGAATCCTTGGCTGCAGTAGTGTCTGTATCTCCTGCTTCTCAAGAGATAACTTCTCTGGTTACTGTTGCACCAAACACAATATCACATTGGGTGTCCTGTGTCCAGCTATACTAGTATCATTGGTGATTCTGCAGATCACCACATGATCAGGTATAGCGAGGGCCGGATTTGTACTTTCCAGTGCCCTAGGCCTGCTGTCACCAAGTGCTCCCCCCCCCCCCAAAAAAAAAATATTTTGTCCAACACTCTGAATAGCAATAACTGGTTTGAATGGGCTCATTTCAGTTGTGCTGCTCTGCCCCCCAGTCCCCCAATAATTCCTGTAATTTGCGCTCCTGCCCGAATGTGCACAGCAGCCGATAGTGTTCTGGGCATGCATACTTGAGAAATGACGCTGATTTATGACCGGTACATGTCAAGAATGCATAACACTATACTGGCATTGGTTGCTGTGCACATCTGGGCAGGAGCGAGGAATTACAGGGAGCGCGAGTGGCCAGAGCATGCGCTGCTTCTTTATCCTCTGTGCGACTGGCTGCAGTCGGAGCCACAAACAAGTGGCAGGGCAGTGCAATGAAGAAAAGCCCATCCAAAACAGAGAACAGGTAAGTAGCAAACATCCTGTCAGGACCCACGTTGGATGTTTGGTTGTAATTAGTGTGGACCTGAACTCAAAACTTCCTCTCTGCTCTAAAAGATATGCAACAATATAACCTTTAAATAAAAACATTTCTTTGTTACAGCTGATACAAATCCTGCAATAAATCTGCAGTGTGTCTAATTCCTGCTTTTATGGAAGCAGACGTATTGCTAACATCTTTTGCTTTCAAATGAGCTTAGATGTTGTGGCAGTCAGGTGACACATTGTAGAGATAAATTACAATTTGTGATTAGACACAGAGGAGGGTCTAATCATACATACATACATTTCTCTGTTTTCCTTCTGTCCTGTGCAAGAGTTCAGCTCCACTTTGAAGCATCTGAATGACATTTATTTATATTTGCTGAAAAATCTATGCATCTCTTTTGAATGCTGAATGTACATATGGTGGTGTGCTCTAACATATTGACAGTATACAGCAACAAAGTATGAAGAAGAGTCAATATTCACAAAGCGACACAGCGCTCACCACCTGCTGACAATTCTTTCCAGTCTGCAGCTGACTGCCACAATGAGAGAAAAACCTAAAAAAATCCTCCTCACACACAAATGGTTTCTTCGCAGCAGCGCTTCTGTGGTTTATTCCTGTGCAGGATTAGGCACCTATATGAAAAGAGAGCGGGTACATAGCGGGTAAACCTTTAAACACACGTACACCCTGTGTCAACACAACACACTGTGCTCTGGGGTAACCACCGCATGCAGATGGGGGTAAGAGTCCCCCCTCAGTCCCCTGCTCACCGGATGTCTGCTTTAAACCAGGCACGTAAAAACACTGCAACAGGTGCATGTATCATAAAAACAACAGCTCATAACATAAGTCCGGCTCACCGGCATCCAATTCCTCTGAGTCAGTGTTTTTACGTGCCTGGTTTAAAGCAGACATCCGGTGAGCAGGGGACTGAGGGGGGACTCTTACCCCCATCTGCATGCGGTGGTTACCCCAGAGCACAGTGTGTTGTGTTGACACAGGGTGTACGTGTGTTTAAAGGTTTACCCGCTATGTACCCGCTCTCTTTTCATATAGGTGCCTAATCCTGCACAGGAATAAACCACAGAAGCGCTGCTGCGAAGAAACAAAGTATGAAGAAGGCTTATTAGCAGAAAGCTTTCTCTTTTTCTTTTAAACAATTAAATGGTATCATCCTGATTCAAAACTTTCTGCTTTCGCTAATGGCTAAGATGGTACAATGCTCTACTGCTACTGGAAAAAAGAAGGATTCCAAACCAAACACACTAGCTTAGAGGTAGTAACAGCTCAGGTGTCCTTTAAAGTCACAGTTTAGCAATGAAAGGGAAGCAAGCAGTTCTCATAGATGGTAGGAGATGAAGGACAGAAATGAGCCAGGAAAGAGTTAACTGAATCAGACAAGCAATCACTTCTAGCTAGGAAAAAAAAGAGAGAGTCATACATAAGGATTAGTTAAAGTAATTTACAACTGCTGTGTCAGTGTCAAAGCTGTAAAAGAGGTGAAGAAACTAGCAGACCTCACTGATGTTTGGGAATGCCTGCATTAAAACTCAGCGTAACTTAGTTCTGTCTGCTTTGTAATGTAAATCCCTGGCATTTCTCACATCATCTGTATGTCTATCATACAGAGGAATGGTGACAGTTATGATTGATCCTGATTGTTATAACACATCAGGAAATGTGAAAGAGAGAAGCAGGGATTGGGGAACTCTGGAATTCAGCAGAGCAGGGCGCTGCCTGGCTGCACTGCGGGACCAGAAGAGATGATTAACTTTGACATATGACCTCTTCTCTCTCCAAGTCATGCCGCCCTTCTTATCTTATCTGATTTTATCGCCAGAGGCCGTGGCCTTTCTGGCCTTTCCAGAAATCCGGCCATGGGTATAGCATCTGTATTATTGGTGATACTGCAGATCACCAATAATCAGAAAAAATCTGTGTTGCTGACACCAATCGTTACACTCACAAAGGTAGTTGCAGCCTTGTCTTTTTTGCTTATTTACTTTCCCCTCAGACTTAACTAATGCAGCCTGATTGGTAGACGCCTCTTTCCCTCCTGTTTTTTCCTCCCACACCTCTGTTCCTCTCTGATTGGCCAATATTTCTCATGCTGAGAAGCTGCAGAGTCACACAATGACTATGCATTTTCTATTGCAGAGCTGGGTAGGAGTGTCTGAAGACTGTGTTTGCATTGGGTGCCCTCCTCCCAGAGTAAGGGAGGAAATTACATCAGGATTGGCTTCCGACACAGGGATTCCAAAACTGCAAATGCCTGAAACAGTTTCTCTTTATTTACTATGTAAAACGCACTGAAATCAAAACGTGGACAGTGCAGTACATATGTTATGTACATACTGTAGATCAAGTATTTATCTACTTATATATGTGTTTTAGTTTTTTTTAGATAGTGTAGCTGACAGCTCCTCTTTAAGTGCTTCAGAAAACAGGACAACCAAGGGTGGAAGAGTTCAGAGAACCTATTTTGCATAGATAACAACTGAAGCTTCTTAACTCTTCCTGTGCTGGAAAACAATATGAGACTCCTTTCTTTCCTACTAATGTTCTGTTTCTTAGCTGTACTACACATACAATTTATCTCAGAAGTTTATTTTCAGTTCAGGTTTGCTTTAAATACACCAGCCTGAATTAAAAATGGTTTGTTCAGTGGTATGTCAAATATATATATACTGTATATTAGTAATGGAGCAACAACTTAATTCATTTAATACATTTTTGTGCAGGTTGGTTAGGTTTTCTTGGCTTAGCAAAAGGGAATATCCTGCTGTTTTCCTATTATAAATGTATCTTGTCAGTTGTCCAGTTTTGAGATAAATGTTTCTCAAACCATACTGTGACAACACTAGCCATTAACATCTGATGCAGAAAGACCTTGTATTTGACCTACAGATTTTCACAGCAAAATAAGCAATGCCTAGAACCAGGAAGAGTGCTTCACCTTTTGTGGGGATGTAGACAGGACAAGCTCCAGTGATGGCCTAACTGAGCATGGTGCTTAGGAAATGAGAAAGATAAAAAAAATGTTGCTCGACATTCTTTATGTGAGAATTAGCATCTATAGCTGAGGTCTTGGATGTGAAAAAAACACAGGTTCTTATTTATGATAATATTTTATGAGTTATGCTGGTGAGCACAAGAAAATCAAGTTTGCCTCTTTTTTAACTCATATGTATAAATACCTGCATGTTTCTGTGATGCAATTACATTTGTATTCGAATGCATCTGAAAACCAAAAAACAATGTTTTCACAATAACCAGAGATGTCCAGATAACCGCTATATCTAGAACAAATTGCCATGGGTTGTGGTTTGTGGACTGCATACGTTCACTTTTTGTTATTTCAATATCTCTCATCAGAGATGGATTAAAATGTAATGGGGCCCTAGACAAAGATTTAAGACCCCGTGTGGTCCTTTTGTTAAGCCAAAGTGAAGAGAAGTCAAAGAAGGTGACTGGTGGGCCCTTTGACACCCACTAGGCCCTGAGGCCCCTGCCTAGGTTGCCTGGTGGACGATCCTGCTTTCTTCCTCATAAGCTAAAGCAGAAAGATGACTAGAAGTTGTTTTGGCTTCTTCATTTTCTTTTCCCTGAAACTTGAAGACTATTTAATTTCTTTGGTGATTTTGTACGGTTGACCCCAAAAATTATACTCAATTACTTGCAGCTATTCTGGTCGATTAGCCTGAAATTGTTTGCAGTTTGAAGCTAGAGACCATGTAACTTGATGTGATGTCAAGTCGCTCTGGTTGTTTGGATAGGGGTTAGTAAAGAAATAACATATATGGATTCACTGTCTTTCTTTAAGGTTGCATGCCATCACTTTAGGAGTTACCTGTATTGCTGGCTGGAGGGACAGGGACAGGTTGCAAACAGGTAGTGTAACTGGAATAGGCCAGGGTAGTTGGGAGCCAAGAACAGAGTGTCAACCACACTGAAGTACATACCAGTGTTGTAGCCATGCGCCTTGTCAAGCTGACAAATAAAGACATATACAGTGAAATGAAAGTGAAATTAAGTTTATTGGATTTACAGAAAGTACGCAATAATTGTTTAGATAACAATTAGGCAGGTGCATACATTTGGGAACTGTTGTCCTTTTATTAATTCCAAAACCTTTAGAACTAAATTATTGGAACTCAAATTGGCTTGGTAAGCTCAGTGACCCCTGACCTACATACACATGTGAATCCAATTATGAGAAAGAGTATTTAAGGGGGTCAATTGTAAGTTCCCCTCCTCTTAATTTTCTCTGAAGATTAGCAACATGGGGGTCTCAAAACAACTCTCAAATGACCTGAAGACAAAAATTGTTCACCATCATGGTTTAGGGGAAGGATACAGAAATCTGTCTCAGAGATTTCAGCTGTCTGTTTCCACAGTTAGGAACATATTGAGGAAATGGAAGACCACAGGCTCAGTTCAAGTTAAGGCTTGAAGTAGCAGACCAAGAAAAATCTCAGATAGACAGAAGCAACAAATGGTGAGAACAGTCAGAGTCAACCCACAGACCAGCAGCAAAGACCTACAACATCATCTTGCTG
The DNA here is from genome assembly GCF_040937935.1 of Hyperolius riggenbachi. Classification (NCBI taxonomy): domain Eukaryota; kingdom Metazoa; phylum Chordata; class Amphibia; order Anura; family Hyperoliidae; genus Hyperolius; species Hyperolius riggenbachi. Next base: position 165,840,001 of record NC_090656.1, on the reverse strand, counting down.
TAGATGGAGTCACTGTGCATCGTTCAACCATTCGTCGCACTTTACACAAGGAGATGCTGTATGCAAGAGTGATGCAGAGGAAGCCTTTTCTCCACCCACAGCACAAACAGAGCCGGTTGAGGTATGCTAAAGCACATTTGGATAAGCCAGCTTCTTTTTGGAATAAGGTGCTGTGGACTGATGAAACTAAAATTGAGTTATTTGGACATAACAAGGGGCATTATGAATGGAGGAAAAAGAGCACAGCATTCCAAGAAAAATACCTGCTACCTACAGTAAAATATGGTGGTGGTTCCATCATGCCGTGGGGCTGTGTGGCCAGTGCAGGGACTGGGAATCTTGTCAAAGTTGAGGGACGCATGGATTCTACTCAGTATCAGCAGATTCTGGATACCAATGTCCAGGAATCAGTGACAAAGCTGAAGCTGTGCCGGGGCTGGATCTTTCAACAAGACAACGACCCTAAACACTGCTCAAATGCAGAGGAACGAGTACAACGTTCTGGAATGGCTATCTCAGTCCCCAGACCTGAATATAATTGAAAATCTGTGGTGTGAGTTAAAGAGAGCTGTCCATGCTCAGAAGCCATCAAACCTGAATAAACTAGACATGTTTTGTAAAGAGGAATGGTCCAAAATACCTTCAACCAGAATCCAGACTCTCATTGGAACCTACAGGAAGCGTTTAGAGGCTATAATTTCTGCAACAGGATGATCTACTAAATATTGATTTTGTTTCTTTTTTGTGGTGCCCAAATTTATGCACCTGCCTAATTTTGTTTAGACAATTATTGCACACTTTCTGTAAATCCAATAAACTTAATTTCATTTCTCAAATATCACTGTGTGTGTCTCCTATATGATATATTAACTGATATTTTTATCATAACAACCAACGATTTATACAGGAAAATTATGATGATTAACAAGGTTGCCCAAAATTTCGCATCCCACTGTATGTACTACGTGTGTGCTTCCAAGGATTATGCTCAGTGTTAAGGCAGGAGGGATTCCAACCACGTTGTCACAGAGGACAGTATTTGATGCAGGATAAATATGATACTGAACCCTGTGAATCCCATTACATAATCCCCAAAGTCCCTTAGATTAACTGCATACAGTTTACAAACAACTGATGTTGTAAAACCTCAATTGTAGTTTAGTCATAGGGAAACTGACCCTTGACATAAAAGCTAGTTTTACTAAAATTAAGATAAAGTGACCTATCGATAAGTGAACTAAGGTTCTTTAATATTAAGGTATGTATGTAATGGTGCCTATGGTGTGCCTATGGTGATTTTATTTAGACATGCCTGCACTCTCTTCTTCATTAGGCAATTAATGTTGAATGTGGAATCCGTAACTATATGAGACAAGGAGGTCTCCCTGTGAAGACTGCAGCTACACATGTTTTCTGCAGCCTGTTTTCAACAGGAAATGCTGTTAAAAACAAAGAAAACTCTGAGAATCCCTTATGAGGAGATGGACTGACCCAAAATCTGTCAGTTCTGTCAGATTTTAACTGCCTACTTTTTTCGCGATAGTGGTCCTTTAAAAAGTACTTTATTGATAAGGTGTGAAAATATCTCCTGGGAGAAAACAGTGAAGTACGACAGAAGCGTAATTACCCTAAATTGTAGAAAAGTTGCCTCCCTTAAATAAATAGATCTAAAAGTGGCAAACAAGTACTGTAAAAGTGGCAAAAATCCCCACTATCGGTTACCAAGTAACCCAAATGTAGAAATGAATTTAAAATGTAGATAGCAAGTGCTTCAGAAATTAGCATTCTCTCAATTCTTCAATTCTAAAATAATTTTCCACAATCAAAACTGTGAAAAATAGTTTTCCTCTTATTCTGGCTGAAAAAGTCTGGCGAATACAAAATGGAGATAAGTATCACCCCCAAAGCCTTTTCCAGCTTTCCAAATACATGAATTGTCAAATAAGGCAAGAAGAACTCATTTTGTAAGCTTGAACCTGAGCAGCAATAAAAGTCATAGCCCTCTGTTATTCTCTATCGAAAACTAATTTAAAAAATACCATTTGAAGTATGATTTACTGTGTATAAACACCTTAAATTAATTTCTGGAAAAATTATTTTTAGCTAATTTTTAAAGATTAAAATGTATACATAATCAGTAATAAGCCACCTGAGACATCTTATCAAGGATAGGTAAATAACGAAATAAGTAAACCAGGAACTTATCTGCACATTTGCTTATCTGAAGGGACACTGGCTCATTTAAATGCTTTTCCCTGCAAATCCTTTAAAGAAAGCATTCATCCTCATGGCATGCATCTGTCATATGTTTTCCTATAGTATCATAGTTTAAATTTTGTACACACTGCCACCCAATAATTTTGGATTGTGCCTGACTTTTAGAGGCATAAAGATATGATGTGCATGTTCATCGGTAATGCATTATGGAGGATCTATTTTGCTCACTTTAACCTAAATTATTGCAAATACCTTCTGCTTTGAGAAGTCAAAGTTATATTTTGAATACTTAATAATTTTTTCATTGTAGTAGTTTGTAGAAGTCCTGATTTCTGGTATGTATGTACTACATGTTTAAATAATTAATAGGCAATGGAGTAATGAATCTTTGTTAAATTTAGAGGTATGGTTTCTATTGTTCATGGGGATCTTAAATTATGTCACATAATTAATTTCCCTGAGTCTTTTTTACAGTGGAACATTCTCCAAATTGGTTTCAGAAAGTAACACATACATGGTAGTTGGATTATCAAATTTCGGTTCAAGCCCTACCTAGTACACCATACACATAGAGTAGCTGTGGCCTCACTATCTTTTATCTGTGGGTGCTCTGATTTTGTCTTTTCCTTTCCAAAATTTGGTAGGTTATAGGGCTTTTACAGAAATTACCCATGAGTGTGACAGGCACAGTAGCTCGTGAGTCTCTCTATAAGACATGATGGGATGTAATTGGTATAATATTGTTGGCAGGGCTGTTTCTGCTGGCCTTTTTTGTAGCTCAGTTAAGACCCCCAATGCAAAGCCAACCAATGCCCTATCTTCCCATATGATATGCCTTCATGAGTACATGATATACATAAAACATGTGTGTTAAGAACCGGCCCGCGGCACGCCTGCGTATACGGTTCCCGACTGCGGGTTTGACCAGATCAAGCGGGGGACAGCCTTATTCAAGCCACAAACAAGGCTGTGACCCCTAAAAAGCTTCTTAAAGCCACCACTAGCGGTTGCTAGACACGTCAACTCAGCTGTCGAGTGCTCAACACGCAATTTGCATTTTCATATTCGGGTCAGCTTTGCACTTAGGCCGAATACGGGAACGCCACGCACCCACACACGCAGTACAGTTGTACAGTAACACAGCACAATCAGGCACTGACTTGTAATGCAAGTTACACTGTCCTGCAGCAAAACCACTAACAGTCGTTCCGAACGATACTGTTAGCCACTCCCACTCTGCTGTCGAGTGCAGAAGTGCCCCATACACACAATGCAATTACACTTTCAGACGGTAGTGTTGCTCAAGCATACAATTAGGCATGGACTTATACACAGCTACACTGCAGTCTCCTCTAGGCTATGAGTGTTAGTTTAGTACAGCAGAAGTCAAGCTTATTAAATAATAATGTAATATTCCAGGAAAAAAGTGGAACAATGCAGAACAGAGTATATACAAAAGATTACAAAAAACAAAATAAAAAGTTTACAAAGATACACACAAGCGATTTGCTTACCAAAAGAACAGGGATCAAGATAGACAAATCTTGGACTTGGGTTCTGTGGACGGACACCATTCTGATTGGATCAGGAGCCAACTTAGCTTAGACTGGGAGTCCGGCTCCAGCTACCGTCAGGAGTAGACTGATTTTAGGTATCTGTCCCCTGCTTTTTATAATGGAATATTTGCCTTGAGGCTGTAAGCCTGTTTGGACAGGGGGAACTAGATTTAATTACATCCTCAGACATAATTTGATTCCCAGAGATCTAACATCCACATGTGAAAAGTGTATTATAGCACACCCACAACAAAATACTTCCTTAACCTCCAATTTCCCCAGGTTAAAGTGTATTTTAGTACATACATGAAAAGACTTCCCTAACATCCAATTTCCCCAGGTTAAAGTGTATTTTAGCACATACATGAAAAGACTTCCCTAACATCCAATTTCCCCAGGTTAAAGTGTATTTTAGCACATACATGAAAAGACTTCCCTAGTCCAAGTTACAGGTGACAAACACATTGTTGACAGTATTGGCCTGAATAGCCATCTCCTAATTAGAGGCTAGGTAGACAGTCCCTAATTGCAGAGATTTCCCATCTCCCAGTTAGGAGCAGACAATGGCCATTGAATGTAGGGTCAATTTACATGATATAACGAACTCCAGGCAGCTGCCAGCCTCCAAAGCCCGACTGGCTAGCAGACAATCCCATATGATACAGTAGTACACAGCAGACATAAAAATGGGAAAATGAACATATATTACTGTATTATCCTTATCATAACTAGCTGCTATATTCCTGACACGCCCCCTCTTCCAGATGGCGCTGGCAGATGATTCTAACGAATCGTCCTGCCAAAGCCTACATTGACAGCCTGGCCGGGTGGGGTGACCCTTTAGCATCCTCAGGAGGGTTCCCCACCTGTCAGTTAGCTCCAAGCTACACGAATGGAAAGCTAGGTCAGGTTGCTGCAATGTGTTGTTGCCCTTGGCAACCTGATGTAACCAACCAGGGGAATGCAGGTCAGTGACGACCATGAATTTGCGACCATAGAGACCGTGCTGCAGCTGGGGAAGGGTTCCAACCATCGCTACACGCACTTTCTCTATAGTGACAGGAGCTATCTCTCGGTCCCTTTGGGGAACGATTATCTTCTGGTCTGCCTCCTCCACTTCGGACAGCTCCGAGGGAATAACTTCCCTGAACCCTCTCAGCCCGCCCCTCCCAGCTGGTGACCTGGTGGCCAGACCTCTGAGCTTTTTCAGGCTGCTGTCAAATCGAACAGCCCCAGAGAGCTCAGTGCTGCCTGTCACACATTCCAGGAAGCCTGCAGACGGAAAGGCTCCTGGGCCCTCAGGGCCAGGTTCCGAATTGGATGTGGCTGACCCAGCAACATTTGCCACTTCGATGGACAGTCCCTCTGCTGTAGACCCGCTAGTGCTGCGGGTTACCACTGCAGCTGAGGGAGTGCCCACATTACACACATCATAAATCACATCACATTTGGTCTTAAAAACATCTGAAGGGGAAAGATCTGGCCTGGTGCCGTCTGCCCCTTCAGTGGACAGTCCACCTGCTGCAGCCCAGCGACCACTGCTGGTTACTCCTGCAGCCGACGGAGTGTCCACAGGACAAGCATCATTATGTAGCACAACACATATGATATCAACATTATCTGCAGCATTATACACAGTGCTACTCAGCACTTCACAAGTAGCATCAACAGTTCCTGCATTGATCACCTCGATAGTCCGTGCGTCATGAATGACATCATCAGTTTCTGCATTCTTTGTATCAACATGTCCCACTCCAGGCCTAGGCACTGGAGAATCACTAGGGCTGGTTCCTATTATAAAGTCTGTAGCCCCTGGGGCCTCACCAGCACTTCCCACTTGCACAGCATTATCAAACAGTACCTTGCAAGAGTCCTGAACTTCTGCTGGGGATGCAGGCTCCACGGGGTTTGGAGTAGGCTCATACCGGGCCACTAACCATCCCAGGTCAGTACCCAGCAAAACGTTGGTGGGGATTTTGTCAGTTACCCCAACTTCTTTCAATCCGTTGCCGGCCCCCCAATCTAGGTGGACCAAAGCGGTGTGTATGGCTGGGGCGACACCCCCGATTCCTCTGACAGCAATCATTTTCCCAGGTATGTACTGCTCCGGGTTCACAAGCTGGGGATGTATGAGAGTCACTTATGCTCCAGTGTCTCTCAGCCCAGTGGCAACTGTACCCCCAACCGTGACAAGCTGCAGATTCTCTGCATAGCCAGTGGCATTTCTGGTAGCACACAAAGCAGTTGGGACTTCACTGGGGTTTGAGGCTTCACTGGATTTTGGGGCCTCCCTCTTCCTCTCTGGGCAAGTCGTGCTGATATGACCCACCCTGTCACATACAAAGCATTTCCGAGTGTCAGTGGTTGGTTGCTTGAATCCAGGAGACAGCTTGCCTCTTCTGGGTGCTGGGTGAAACAGGTTTAGCAATCTGTTCTCCCCTCCAGCTGGGCGTAGTAGTCCTCCGAGACTTGGGTGCTCTATGGGCAGTGTAGGAATCGGCTGTTTCTGCAGCCTCATCCACTGTCTTTGGTTCTCGATCCAGCACAAACAGCCGGACCTCAACAGGACACGTGTGGAGGAACTGGTCTTTTATCATCAGTTCCTGCAGGGCATCCAAGGTTTCCACTGACAGTCCTTTTAGCCACTGCTGGAAGGCAGTGCGCAGGTTGCAAGCATGATCCAGGTAACTGTCATTAGGACCTCGCTGCACTGACCTGAAAAGTTTGCAATACATCTCTGGTGTGAGGTGGTATCGCGCAATGATGGCTTTCTTAATTGCCTCAAAGTCTGTTTCTTCCTCCTGGGGGAGACTCACAAACGCCTCCAGGGCCTTGCCTCTCAGCCCTGGTGTGAGGTATCTTGCCCACTGCTCACGGGGCACCCCATACTGCTGACAAGTCCTTTCAAACCCCTGTAGGAAAGTGTCTATGTCAGAGTCTTTGTCCATAGCGGGGAACTTATTCAGGGGGATTCTGTGGACTCGCTCACCTTCGCGTTCTGCGGGTCCATCAGACCGGTTCTGCTGCTGAAGTTTAGCCAGCTCCAGCTGGTGTTGCCGTTCAGCACTTTCCCTCTCGGCCTGGTGTCGCTGTGCAACTTGTTCCCTCTCGGCCTGGAGTCGCTGGGCAGCTTGTTCCCTCTGGGCTTGTCGTATTTCCCTCTCTGCTTGCCGATGTTCCAGAATGAGCTTTAGGCGCAGTTCGGGCTCAGCCGAACCTAGTACCACTGGCTGTAGGTCGGCTTCCAGAGATGTCATCTCCGTGTTTGGCGGATCGTCCAGGACATCGTCTCCACTCTCATTCTGTGGCGGGAGCGATTCCTTCTCTGGCGTGTCGTGAGCTGCATCCGCTGGCATTGAAGCACGGGCTTGCTCTGCCTCATCATGCTCCTCGAGGGCATGAACTAACTGCTCCTTAGTCTGGCCGCTCACTGTCTCGATGCCTTTGTGCTCACACAGGTTGAATAGTATCTCTTTGCTTTGCCTTGCATAGCTGGATGCTTTCTGAGCCATCGTGTTGAAAAAAGAAAAAGAAAAAGGGGAGGGGAAGCAAAATACCTGTGTGTATCTTTGAACAAAAAAAAAGTATATAAATTCTACACTGAGAAGACTTCTGTAGGCTAGTTGCTTCTAACAGCTTCCAGCCTTTAGTACACAGAATAGAGAGCTAAACTGCGTACTAATGTACCAAACGTTCCCACCACTGCCAGTCAATTATGTCAAGAACCGGCCCGCGGCACGCCTGCGTATACAGTTCCCAACTGCGGGTTTGACCAGATCAAGTGGGGGACAGCCTTATTCAAGCCACAAACAAGGCTGTGACCCCTAAAAAGCTTCTTACTGCCACCACTAGCGGTTCCTAGACACGTCAACTCAGCTGTCGAGTGCTCAACACGCAATCTGCGTTTTCGTATTCGGGTCAGCTTTGCGCTCAGGCCGAATACGGGAACGCCACGCACCCACACACGCAGTACAGTTGTACAGTAACACAGCACAATCAGGCACTGACTTGTAATGCAAGTTACACTGTCGTGCAGCAAAACCACTAACAGTCGTTCCGAACTATACTGTTAGCCACTCCCACTCTGCTGTCGAGTGCAGAAGTGCCCCATACACACAAAGCAATTACAATTTCATACGGTAGTGTTGCTCAAGCATACAATTAGGCATGGACTTATACACAGCTACACTGCAGTCTCCTCTAGGCTATGAGTGTTAGTTTAGTACAGCAGAAGTCAAGCTTATTAAATAATAATTTAATATTCCAGGAAAAAAGTGGAACAATGCAGAACAGAGTATATACAAAAGATTACAAAAAACAAAATAAAAAGTTTACAAAGATACACACAAGCGATTTGCTTACCAAAATAACAGGGATCAAGATAGACGAATCTTGGACTTGGGTTCTGTGGACGGACACCGTTCTGATTGGATCAGGAGCCAACTTAGCTTAGACCGGGAGTCCGGCTCCAGCTACCGTCAGGAGTAGACTGATTTTAGGTATCTGTCCCCTGCTTTTTATAATGGAATATTTGCCTTGAGGCTGTAAGCCTGTTTGGACAGGGGGAACTAGATTTAATTACATCCTCAGACATAATTTGATTCCCAGAGATCTAACATCCACATGTGAAAAGTGTATTATAGCACACCCACAACAAAAGACTTCCTTAACCTCCAATTTCCCCAGGTTAAAGTGTATTTTAGTACATACATGAAAAGACTTCCCTAACATCCAATTTCCCCAGGTTAAAGTGTATTTTAGCACATACATGAAAAGACTTCCTTAGTCCAAGTTACAGGTGACAAACACATTGTTGACAGTATTGGCCTGAATAGCCATCTCCTTATTAGAGGCTAGGCAGACAGTCCCTAATTGCAGAGATTTCCCATCTCCCAGTTAGGAGCAGACAATGGCCATTGAATGCAGGGTCAATTTACATGATATAAGGAACTCCAGGCAGCTGCCAGCCTCCAAAGCCCGACTGGCTAGCAGACAATCCCATATGATACAGTAGTACACAGCAGACATAAAAATGGGAAAATGAAAATATATTACTGTATTATCCTTATAACTAGCTGCTATATTCCTGACAATGTGTCTCTTATGTCAAGTGCAGCATACCTTCCCCTCTTCTTCATAACAAGTCAGCCATGTGCTCTTTATAATCAAATCCCCCAAATATCTCCATATTGCAAGGTTAGCCATGAAATCTCCCCTTATAACAAGTGCAACCATGTCTTTTTTAAGCGCAGTCATTTTCCACTTAAAAGGAATGCACCTATATCTTCACTATATTGAGGTCTGCAACAACCTCCATAAATATATTGCCATACCATCCCCCCACCGCCCATGCAGTCCTGTCGTCCTGCTCCCAAACTTAATGCTGGCAATATCTCCTTTATAACAAGTGCAGCCATGCCCTTAAAAACCATTTTAGCAAGTGCAGTATTTTCCCTTATTATAAGTACACCCCACATTTCCCTTATGATAAATTCATCTTTGTTTAACCCTTTTGGGACCAGCTGCCTAACCTCCGTTCAGGACCAGGCGATTTTGCATGGGGGGGGGGCGCGTTTGTGGGGGTCAGGCAGCCTGATCCCTGGTAGGTCTAGCTGGGCATGGTGTCCCTCTTTTAGGGAGGTGTCTCCCCTGTAGCCAGCAGCCTTTACTCACCTCCCAGGCTCCAGCTATGAGCAGCTGTTGAGCCTTCAACAGTGGGCGGCGTAAATCCTACGCCGCATTAGGCTTAGACACCCACAAGTGCAGCGTAGGAATTTACCTACGGTGGTCCCCAAAGGGTTAAAGTGACTGAAGCAAAAAAAAATGCTATAATGAATTGTATGTGTAGTACGGATACTTAATAGAACATTAGTAACAAAAAAAATAGTCTAATATTTTTAGTTTCAGCTATATAGTTTTTTTATAACATTGCAGCATTCTCTAATATTTTCAAACTAAACACTACACGCAGCATTCTAAATGATTTCGCAGAGCAGGCTAGTGAACTTTTGAACTTTACTCTGCAGAAAAAACAAAATACAGTGACAGACAACTGAGGTAATAAGCCTCAGAAAACAGAGCTCTCTGCAACAGATAAGCTCTTTTGCTTAGATAACATCTGGAGTTTCTTAACTCTTCCTGTACTGGAAACAATATTAGACTCATATCTCTGCTGCTAATGTTTTATTTCTTAGATGTACTACACATACAAATCATTATATCATAAGTTTATTTTCACTTCAGAGGAGCTGTCAGCCATACTATCTCAGAAAAAAACAAACACATATATAAGTACATAAACACTTGCTCTACTTACATAACATATGTATTGCACTGTCCACATTTTGATTTTAGTGATTTTTCTACAGTAAAAAAAAGAGAAAATTCTTCTTAGCATTTCCCATTTTAACTGTGGATATTTTGAAACCAATCCTGATGTTATTTCCCCCATACTCCTCTGCCTGATTGTGTATGCATTGCATACCCTCCACTATAGAAAGTGCATTGTCTCAGCATGAAAAATATTGACCAATAAGAGAGAAACAGAGGTGTGAGAGGGGAAAACAGGAGGGAAAGAGGCTTCAGCCATTTAGGCTGCATTAGTTAAATCTGAGCGGAAGGGAAGTAGAGAAGCAAAAAAGGACAACCCAGCATGCCCTGCAACTTCCTTTTTGTGTACCACTTTTTGTGTGTATCAAATAAGAGTCAGGTAAACTGGGGAATGATCATTTATCAACAAGAAAAGTAATAGTGATTTTAACTTTTGGATTGCCTGGTTAACATCCTTATTACTTGTTTACCAGATAAAAACAGAATAGATTTTTGATTTTATGCCCGACAGTTACACTTTAACATATAGAGTATTCCATACTTACTTACTCCAAGCTGCACAGGCTAGCAGGGAAGCATGGGAATTTGCAAACAGTCTTAAAGGACAACTGAAGATAGAGGGATATCTAGGCTGCCATATTTATTTCCTTTTATGCAATACCAGTTGCCTGCCCGTTGGGTAGTCTCGTGTAGCGTCACTTGACTTTGCCTGCAGGAACATAGATCTGCATGATCCATCTTGATCCACCTTCATTGCACGCATTCCTCAATGGAGGACTTTACTGGATCCTTCTTCCTGCATTCCCGCAGTGAGTATGTAGCTTTAGGACTGTCTACCTCTACTGTAGTAGTAATACTACTATTACTACTGTTACTAATTACAACCAGATCATCCAGAAGGCAATGTAGGTAGGTGCCTAGGGCCTTGAGAGAGACTAGGGGACTGGTTGATGCTAACCTCTACCAAATCTTAAAAAAAAAAAGGTGGTCATCAAAGATGGGCCCAAACTTGGTACTTGCCTATGATCCCATTTCACTATAATCTGTTTCTGCTACTACTAATAATAATAATATTTATTCTCTACTATAAAGTCACTGAGTTTCCTACAGGCATTTACATCAGGTTGGGTATGTGTTTACAGTGAAGTTACATCATGTGCTTTGAATTGTGTAATATGTTTAGTAATGTAGTAATAAATAAATACATCTCACTTATTTATCCACCCAGTTGCTAAGAGTTAAATTATGTAGTATGTAGGAAACATGTTACTACTGACATCTGCATCTGAATGGTACACATGTCAACCTGAAAAAGGCAATAAATATAACTTTGTTAAAAACAAATCATCTAAGAGCAAATTAAATGGTTGTTTTGCTTTGTGTTCTGTCAAGTGGTGTTGTAAACGTCTCTGCACGCTTTTAAGATGTTTAACAACATTAACCACTTGAGGTAGTCCATAAACTGCAACATAGTTGTATTGTGGGTAGTATAACATAATAAATGGTGCCTGAAGAGTTAACTATATCAAATCTGGGGATTGTATCTTGATTTGAAGCAACTACATAGGATAATTATGCAGTGATCAACAGCCCTTTCATTTTAATTAGGCTGTTGCTGTAACAAAATGTCCTCCTGCTTCAACAAGAGCCTATCAGGTTGAAAGGTCTATTTACTAATTGGATGTTAGAAAACATATGCCAACCATTGCTATGCGAGCAGGATCACATTTGGTTTCTGGTTTTATGTTCTGCAGTCAGATTTGATTTGCCTAATTAGTGGTAATAATTTTAAAACGACATGGCATTCCCTTGATCCCTCTGTTTATAATAGATATAGTTGTTTCATTAACAGATATTAAACAGAGCTAAAGTGCTATCACACTCTGCTACAGACTGCTAGGGAACACAGAATAGAGACACCGAGAGCCCAGTATAGTGTAGTATGTACTGGTATGTGGATACGGTAAGTAAGTATCTATTTATACTCACAAACATGGGTTACCATCCAGGTAACCACTATATCAGCAGGTGAGGAGATTAGACCTGCCCCCACTCAGGATTAAGAAGTCACTCTCTGTAGATAGGAAATAAGGGGCAACACCTCTCCACCAAGGGTGGACTCAGGAACTATATAAGCAGACAGAGGCGCCAAAAGGATAAAATATTCTAAATTGTTTAAAATGAGAGGAGGCAAAGGTGGACTTACCTCCCCCAAGCAGACACACACGAGTGATATTCAAAGCAACAAACATTTATTTATATACTCCAGAAAGTGCAAGTGCAACGCGTTTCGCGGGCATCTCCGGCTTCATCAGGCAATAGAAACGGAGCATAAAACTCAAATAAGTCTGGTGCAAAGCTCAGCACAGATATATTTTTCAAAGAGCAATTCTTCATTCAATACAAACTGTAACGATCGGTGTCAGCACACAGAGAGAATCTGATCGTTGATGATCTGCAGAATCATCAACGATACAGATGTATACCCAGGGGCGTAGCAATAGGGGGTGCAGAGGTAGCCACCGCATCGGGGCCCTTGGGCCAAAGGGGCCCCGAGGGGCCCTCTCTCAAATACAGTATTAGCTCTCTATTGGTCCTGTGCTCATAATAATCACTTATATAGATACTTTGAATAGTAGGGATCATTAACAAACAGCTCCCCATCCCCTTCTTGCACCTCTGACACTGTGGTTGCCATTGGCAGGTCTTGGTGTGCCGTATCAATTGTTATGTATAGAGTGCTTGGGGGGGCCCAATGTAAAACTTGCATCGGGGCCCACAGCTCCTTAGCTACGCCACTGTGTATACCTGATTATGGATGATCTGCAGAATCACCAATAATACAGGTATGACTAACCTCTGGACACCTAATGAGTAATGTGTTTGATGAACTGTAGGCTATCTCCCGAGGAGCAGGAGATATAAGTGACTCGGCCAAGAGCCACCTGGGGGGCAGGTGGCCCAGGTAGTGCAGAAACTATCTCTTAGATAGAAAGGATCTGGTAACCAGGGAAAGCAGTATTAGATGGTGAACTGTACAGCAGCCAAAGGAAATGACCACTGGCTGCTAACAGACCGGACTCGCTGAGGTGCGGGAGTCCTGGTTGCAGCTGACACCTGGTGGAATGGTGTCACTGCTAATACTGATCAACTGAACACTCAGGGGGAGTGACAGCTCCTTGATCTCGACACCCGGGAACTAGTCTAGAGTATAACACAGTATAGACACAGAGTCCCTAAGCTTGGGTGTGAGGTCCGTGGTCTCAACACCCTGGAACTGTTCTAACATATAACACAATAGTAATCTGGCTTAGTGTGAATTCCCAGGTCCTCCTGGTTCTAACACACTGTGGGATCTGACTGGTCTGAGTGCTCACATGTTAGCATTCACAACGGCAGACAACCAGCAACTGACAGGCAAGAAGTATATATAGTGCAGCGCTCCTCAGCGCCGCCCAGCCCCACTCAGCCAATCACTCCCTGCGCTGGGATCAGCTGACAGTCCTGATCAGCTGATCCCTCTCCTATTGGCATAAAGGTCCTGCCTCCTAGCGCACGCGCGCGTAGCTCTCCATCTGTGTGCACTACTAGGCTCAGACACACCAGACGCATGCTGCTGTGCGGAAACCGCCGGTCTGAACGCGGAGACAGCCGCCCCGCTGCCAGACCGCGCGGCGGTATCTCCGCAATCCTTTACAGTACCCCCCCCCCCCTCCCTGAGGAGTGGACTCCGGACACTTCCCACCAGGCTTCCCAGGATGTGAGTCATGAAATTCTTTCTTTAATTCCTCCACATGCATGCGACAATCTGGCACCCAAGTTCTTTCCTCCACACCATATCCTTTCCATAGAGTTGGGCCGAACCTCCGATTTTAGGTTCGCGAACCTGGTTCGCGAACTTCCGCGGAAGGTTCGGTTCGCGTTAAAGTTCGCGAACCGCAATAGACTTCAATGGGGATGCGAACTTTGAAAAAAAAAATTATGCTGGCCACAAAAGTGATGGAAAAGATGTTTCAAGGGGTCTAACACCTGGAGGGGGGCATGGCGGAGTGGGATACATGCCAAAAGTCCCCGGGAAAAATCTGGATTTGACGCAAAGCAGCGTTTTAAGGGCAGAAATCACATTGAATGCTAAATGACAGGCCTAAAGTGCTTTCAAACATCTTGCATGTGTATACATCAATCAGGTAGTGTAATTAAGGTACTGCTTCACACTGACACACCAAACTCACCGTGTAACGCACCGCAAACAGCTGTTTGTGTAGTGACGGCCGTGCTGGACTGGTGCGCACCATGGCGAGAGTGCAGGTTTTGGTGGCTTTACAGCCCATATGGTCGCCTGGCTGATGTAGCTGAATGACAGAACAGTGACTGTCCAGCTGATCAAATTTGGTCTGACCACAATGAGGCAACGACCTTATTATCGTGGGTGTGCCCCCCGAGACACTCATCTAGGCGCCGGTCATTGCTTCATTGTGATGCGCAAGCCTCTTCATTACGGCAAGGTAATGATCACGAAGGGGAATGGGCGCATGTACATGCCTTTTCTTTTGTTGTTGCAGCTGCCCGCAGTGCAGCCAGAAAAATTAGGCAGTCATGTACACGCACCAGAAAAATTATTACAGCGGCCGCTGCTAGCAGCGGCCTAAAAAATTCAGCAATCCACCTGGAGTCCCGGACCCTGTTGGTGGTGGCGGAGAAGGTAGTCAAGCGGCCTGCAGGCAGACATGCTGTGTGGAGGGACTGGGAGCGACTTAGTCTTCTTGGGGCAGGCCAGGCAGCCAGTCACACGGCGTGCAGGCAGAGATGCTGTGTGTGCGGGGACTGACTTAGTCTTGGGGCGGGCAGCAGCCCTCCGGGATCCATGCCTCATTCATTTTGATAAAGGTGAGGTACTTAACACTTTTGTGACTTAGGCGACTTCTCTTCTCTGTGACAATGCCTCCAGCTGCGCTGAAGGTCCTTTCTGACAGGACGCTTGCGGCAGGGCAGGAGAGAAGTTGGATGGCAAATTGGGACAGCTCTGGCCACAGGTCAAGCCTGCGCACCCAGTAGTTCAAGGGTTCCTCATCGCTGTTCACAGCAGTGTCTACATCCACACTTAAGGCCAGGTAGTCGGCTACCTGCCGTTCCAGGCATTGGTGGAGGGTGGATCCGGAAGGGCTACGGCGAGGCGTTGGACTAAAGAACGTCCGCATGTCCGACATCACCATGAGATCGCTGGAGCGTCCTGTCTTTGACTGCGTGGACACGGGAGGAGGATTAGTGGCAGTGGTACCTTGCTGGCGTTGTGCCGTCACATCACCCTTAAAGGCATTGTAAAGCATAGTTGACAGCTGGTTCTGCATGTGCTGCATCCTTTCCACCTTCCGGTGAGTTGGTAACAGGTCCGCCACTTTGTGCCTGTACCGAGGGTCTAGTAGTGTGGCCACCCAGTACAGGTCATTCCCCTTGAGGTTTTTTATACGGGGGTCCCTCAACAGGCAGGACAGCATAAAAGACGACATCTGCACAAAGTCGGATCCAGTACCCTCCATCTCCTCTTGCTCTTCCTCAGTGACGTCAGGTAAGTCAACCTCCTCCCCCCAGCCGCGAACAATACCACGGGAAGGTTGAGCAGCACAAGCCCCTTGCGATGCCTGCTGAGGTTGTTCTCCTGCCGCTGTCCCCTCCTCCTCCTCCTCCCCCAAAGAAACACCTTGCTCATCATCCTCTGAGTCTGACTCGTCTTCTGCACACGACTTCTCTTCTTCCTCCTCCTCCCCCCTCTGTGCTGCCGCAGGTGTTGAGGAAACAGCTGGGTCTGATGAAAATTGGTCCCATGCCTGTTCCTGCCATAACGGTTCCTGGTCACGCTCAATCACAGCTTCATCCGCCACTCTACGCACAGCACGCTCCAAGAAGTAAGCGTAGGGAATTAAGTCGCTGATGGTGCCCTCACTGCGGCTCACCAGGTTGCTCACCTCCTCAAACGGCCGCATGAGCCTGCATGCATTTTTCATCCGTGTCCAGTTGTCGGGCCAGAACATCCCCATCTTCCCAGACTGTTTCATTCTACTGTAGTTGTAGAGGTAGTGGGTCATGGCTTTCTTCTGTTCTAGCAGGCGGGAGAACATGAGCAGGGTCGAGTTCCAGTGAGTCGGGCTATCGCAAATGAGGCGTCTCACCGGCATGTTGTTTTTGCGCTGAATTTCCGCAAGGCGTGCCATGGCTGTGTAAGACCGCCTCAAATGCCCACAGAACTTCCTGGCCTGCTTCAGGACATTCGCTAAGCCAGGGTACTTTGCCACAAATCTTTGAACCACTAGATTCATGACATGTGCCATGCAGGGTATGTGTGTCAGCTTCCCCATATGCAAAGCGGCAAGCAGATTGCTGCCGTTGTCGCACACCACGTTGCCTATCTCCAGGTGGTGCGGGGTCAGCCACTCATCCACCTGTTTCTTAAGAGCAGCCAGGAGAGCTGCTCCAGTGTGACTCTCTGCTTTGAGACAAGACATGTCTAAGATGGCGTGACACTGTCTTACCTGGCATGCAGCATAGGCCCTGCGGAGCTGGGGCTGTGTAGCTGGAGAGGAGAACTGCCACTCAGCCAAGGAGGAGGAGGACAGCGAAGAGCATGTAGCAGGAGGAGAGGAGGTGGCAGGAGGCCTGCCTGCAAGCCGTGGAGGTGTCACAATTTGGTCCGCTGCGCCCTGCTTGCCATCGTTCACCACCAGGTTCACCCAATGGGCTGTGTACGTAATGTAGCGGCCCTGCCCGTGCTTGGCAGACCAGGCATCCGTGGTCAGGTGTACCCTTGACCCAACGCTCTTCGCAAGAGATGACACCACTTGCCTCTCAACTTCACGGTGCAGTTGGGGTATGGCCTTTCTCGAAAAATAAGTGTGGCCTGGCATCTTCCACTGCGGTGTTCCGATGGCCACAAATTTACGGAAGGCCTCAGAGTCCACCAGCCGGTATGGTAACAGCTGCCGAGCTAACAGTTCCGCCACGCCAGCTGTCAGACGCCGGGCAAGGGGGTGACTGGCCGAAATTGTCTTCTTCCGCTCAAACATTTCCTTCACGGACACCTGACTGCTGCTGTGGGCAGAGGAGCAGGAACCGCTCAAGGGCAGAGGCGGAGTGGAGGAGGGTGCCTGTGAAGGTGGAAGGGAGAAAGCGGCAGAAGCAGATAATGCACCTGATGGAGGAGGAAGAGGAGAAGGAGGGTGGCTTTGCTTTTGTGTGCTGCTGCTGCTTTTGCTCAGGTGGCCATCCCATTGCTGTTTGTGCCTTTTCTCCAGGTGCCTTCGTAAGGCACTTGTCCCTAAGTGAGTGTTGGCCTTTCCACGGCTCAATTTTTGTTGGCAGAGCGAACAGATGGCTTTGGTCCAAAGCTGCCCCAGCTTCTTTCAGCAACTTCTCTCCTCCTACTACTCTCTGACTCCCCCTCTGAACTGTCCCCCTCTTCATCTCCTCTATTGGGAACATACAGAGGATCCCTATTACCGTCATCATCGTAGTCATCCTGCCCAGCTTCGCTTGCCTCAGACAAATCCAAACTTGCACCATCAGTAGGTCCTTCATCCTCCTGACACGTTACATCCATAGTGTTGCCGCGTAACTCAGACATATGAGCTGGTGAAAATTCATCTGGCTGTAACAACAATGGCTGTGCATCAGTGATTTCACCACTAAATAATTCTTGCGAAGTGTCAAATGCAGCGGAAGTGGTGCTAGTAGTAGCGCTGGTGGCTGAGCAAGATGAGGTGTTCTGTGTCGCTAAATACTCAACCACGTCCTGACAATCTTGGGAGGTGATGGGACGTGCCTTCTTCCGAGCACTGTACTGTGGGCCAGGTCCACACGAAATTACATTTACACGACCTCGCACAGACCTGCCGGGTGGCCTTCCTCTGGCTCTGGCACTACCTCTTCCTCTACCTGTTTTGTCCATATCGGGTATGCACGGTGGGTTCACTTAACTGCACAGGTATGCGCACTGATGCGGTGGGTTCACTGAACAGAACAGGTATACAGTGGCGGCTTCACAGAACAGGTATGCAGTGGCAGGTTCACTGAACACAACAGGTATACAGTGGCGGGTCCACTGAACAGAACAGGTATGCAGTGGCGGGTTCACTGAACAGGTATACAGTGGCGGGTCCACTAAACAGAACAGGTATGCAGTGGTGGGTTCACTAAACAGAACAGGTATACAGTGGCGGGTTCACTAAACAGAACAGGTATACAGTGGCGGGTTCACAGAACAGGTATGCAGTGGCAGGTTCACTGAACACAACAGGTATGCAGTGGCGGGTTCACTGAACACAACAGGTATGCAGTGGCGGGGTTACTAAACAGGTATACAGTGGCGGGTCCACTGAACAGAACAGGTATGCAGTGGTGGGTTCACTGAACACAACAGGTATGCAGTGGTGGGTTCACTGAACAGGTATGCAGTGATGGGTTCACAGAACAGGTATGCAGTGGTGGGTTCACAGCACAGGTATGCAGTGGTGGGTTCACTGAACAGGTATACAGTGGCGGGTCCACTAAACAGAACAGGTATACAGTGGCGGGTTCACAGAACAGGTATGCAGTGGCAGGTTCACTGAACACAACAGGTATGCAGTGGCGGGTTCACTGAACAGGTATACAGTGGCGGGTCCACTGAACAGAACAGGTATGCAGTGGCGGGTTCACTGAACAGGTATACAGTGGCGGGTCCACTGAACAGAACAGGTATGCAGTGGCGGGTTCACTGAACAGGTATGCAGTGGCAGGTTCACTGAACACAACAGGTATGCAGTGGCGGGTTCACTGAACAGGTATACAGTGGCGGGTCCACTAAACAGAACAGGTATGCAGTGGCGGGTTCACTGAACACAACAGGTATGCAGTGGTGGGTTCACTGAACAGGTATGCAGTGGTGGGTTCACAGAACAGGTATGCAGTGGTGGGTTCACAGCACAGGTATGCAGTGGTGGGTTCACTGAACAGGTATACAGTGGCGGGTCCACTGAACAGAACAGGTATGCAGTGGCGGGTTCACTAAACAGAACAGGTATACAGTGGCGGGTTCACTAAACAGAACAGGTATACAGTGGCGGGTTCACAGAACAGGTATGCAGTGGCAGGTTCACTGAACACAACAGGTATGCAGTGGCGGGTTCACTGAACACAACAGGTATGCAGTGGTGGGTTCACTGAACAGGTATGCAGTGGTGGGTTCACAGAACAGGTATGCAGTGGTGGGTTCACAGCACAGGTATGCAGTGGTGGGTTCACTGAACAGGTATACAGTGGCGGGTCCACTGAACAGAACAGGTATGCAGTGGCGGGTTCACTAAACAGAACAGGTATACAGTGGCGGGTTCACAGAACAGGTATGCAGTGGCAGGTTCACTGAACACAACAGGTATGCAGTGGCGGGATCACTGAACAGGTATACAGTGGCGGGTCCACTGAACAGAACAGGTATGCAGTGGCGGGTTCACTGAACAGGTATACAGTGGCGGGTCCACTGAACAGAACAGGTATGCAGTGGCGGGTACACTAAACAGAACAGGTATACAGTGGCGGGTTCACAGAACAGGTATGCAGTGGCAGGTTCACTGAACACAACAGGTATGCAGTGGCGGGATCACTGAACAGGTATACAGTGGCGGGTCCACTGAACAGAACAGGTATGCAGTGGCGGGTTCACTGAACAGGTATACAGTGGCGGGTCCACTGAACAGAACAGGTATACAGTGGCGGGTTCACAGAACAGGTATGCAGTGGCAGGTTCACTGAACACAACAGGTATGCAGTGGCGGGTTCACTGAACACAACAGGTATGCAGTGGCGGGGTCACTAAACAGGTATACAGTGGCGGGTCCACTGAACAGAACAGGTATGCAGTGGCGGGTTCACTGAACACAACAGGTATGCAGTGGTGGGTTCACTGAACAGGTATGCAGTGGTGGGAGTGGTGGGTTCACAGAACAGGTATGCAGTGGTGGGTTCAAAGCACAGGTATGCGGTGGTGGGTTCACTGAACAGGTATACAGTGGCGGGTCCACTGAACAGAACAGGTATGCAGTGGCGGGTTCACTGAACAGGTATGCAGTGGTGGGTTCACAGAACAGGTATGCAGTGGTGGGTTCACAGCACAGGTATGCAGTGGTGGGTTCAATGAACAGGTATACAGTGGCGGGTCCACTGAACAGAACAGGTATGCAGTGGCAGGTTCACTGAACAGGTATGCAGTGGTGGGTTCACAGAACAGGTATGCAGTGGTGGGTTCACAGCACAGGTATGCAGTGGTGGGTTCACTGAACAGGTATACAGTGGCGGGTCCACTGAACAGAACAGGTATGCAGTGGCGGGTTCACTGAACAGGTATGCAGTGGTGGGTTCACAGAACAGGTATGCAGTGGTGGGTTCATAGCACAGGTATGCAGTGGTGGGTTCAATGAACAGGTATACAGTGGCGGGTCCACTGAACAGAACAGGTATGCAGTGGCAGGTTCACTGAACAGGTATGCAGTGGTGGGTTCACAGCACAGGTATGCAGTGGTGGGTTCACTGAACAGGTATGCAGTGGTGGGTTCACTGAACAGGTATGCAGTGGTGGGTTCACAGCACAGGTATGCAGTGGTGGGTTCACAGAACAGGTATGCAGTGGTGGGTTCACAACACAGGTATGCAGTGGTGGGTTCACAGCACAGGTATGCAGTGGTGGGTTCACAGAACAGGTATGCAGCCAGACAGGAACAAGTTAAGCCTAACTAATCTTTCCCTGAGAGACAGTCTGCAGCAGCTCGCCCTACTCTCACTAACGCAGGCAGCACACGAGTGACCCTAATGGCCGCCGCTGCCTGCCTTATATAAGGGGGGGTGGGGCTCCAGGGGCTAGTGTAGCCTAATTGGCTACACTGGGCCTGCTGACTGTGATGTAGAGGGTCAAAGTTGACCCTCCATGTGCATTATGGGGCGAACCGAACTTCCGCAAAGGTTCGCCTGCGGGACGCGAACGCGAACCACTGAAGTTCGCATGGAACCGTTCGCAGGCGAACCGTTCGGCCCAACTCTACCTTTCCAGTGGACCAGATACTGTATGGAATTCTGCACTAAGTGAGAGTCCAGGATCTTTTCAATATCATATTCTGGTTGGTCATCAACTAACACAGGGTGGGGGGGGGGGGATTCCACGTGCACTGCTGGCTTCAGTAGAGACACATGGAATGATCTCACACCTCTCATACTGGCTGGGAGATCAATCGCGTAAGTGACATTATTAATTTTCTTGGACACTGGGAATGGTCCTATAAATCTAGGACCCAGTTTGGGTGACAGCTGCTTCTAGGCCAAATGCCGAGTGGATACCCACACTAAATCTCCTGGAGAAAACTTCTACTCTACGGACTGCCTTTTATCTGCCTGCTTTTTCTGGGTTTGGAAAGCTTTCCCTAGGTTCCTCTTAACCATTCCCCAAATTTCCTTCAAAGCTCTCTGCTAATCCTCCAGAGCCGGGAATGGTGTGGATGCCACCGGCAATGGAGCAAACTTCGGTGATCTTCCCGAGACCACCTGAAATGGGAAAAATCCTGAAAAGGAGCTTTTCAGGTTGTTGTGCGCAAATTCTGCGAACGGCAAAAATTTTACCCAATCAGATTGCGCATCTGCAACATAACATCTGAGGAACTGTTCTAGGGATTGGTTAACTCTCTCGGTCTGGCCATTGGTCTGTGGGTGGTAGCCTGATGAGAAAGCAAGGTCCATATCCAGTTGATGGCAAAAGGCTCTCCAAAATGTAGAAACAAATTGGACTCCCCGATCTGACACTATGTTTTCCGGAATGCCATGCAGCCGGAAAATATGCTGGATGAAGAGATCAGCCAGTTCCTGGGCCGAGGGGAGTCCTTTCAAAGGAACAAAATGAGCCATCTTACTGAATCTGTCCACTACCACCCAAATGACTGTCTTGCCCTCAGACCTGGGGAGTTCACCCACAAAATCCATGGACACATGGGTCCATGGTTCACTTGGGACTGGCAAGGGTTGCAAAGTACCAACAGGGGCCTGACGAGAGGGTTTACTCCTAGCACACACTGCGCACTCTCTTACAAACTCCTTACAATCTGTTGCCAATGAAGGCCACCAAGCACATCTGCCCAGTAAATCCTGAGTTCTGGTGGCCCCAGGATGACCAGCATTCTTATGGGAATGAAACAGTTGCAAGAGTTGTAGATAGAAAGGCAGTGGTACAAACATGACCCCATCAGGCTTCCCCTCTGGAACATCCTGTTGGTAAGGACTCAGAGTGACTGTCCAATCATTCCAAGTCTCAGTGGCTGCCAGAACTACCTTCTGAGGTAGAATGGTCTCAGGGGCTGAGGGCTGTACTGTCTCAGGCTTGAAACACTTGGACAAGGCATCGGCCTTGATGTTTTTACTACCAGGAGTATACGTAATTACAAATCTGAATCTTGCAAAGAACAAGGACCACCGGGCCTGACAGGGGCTAAGTCTCTTGGCACCCTCTATGCACTCCATATTCTTATGATCAGTGTAAACTGTGATAGTATGTTCTGCACCTTCTAGCCAGTGTCGCCATTCCTCAAAAGCTAATTTGATGGCTAAAAGCTCCCGATTGCCTATGTCGTAGTTTTTCTCTGCGGTTGAAAACCTATGAGAAAAGTAGGCACATGGGTGGAGTTTACCCCAACGGCGTAGGGCCCGCGGTCGCAACGGTCGCCATGGTGACTGGGCCCAGCTCCGGAGGAGGCGGGGAAGGGGCCCAGGGGGCCCATGTCCGTTTGGAGGGCCATGCGGCCCGTGCGCATTATTGGGAGGGGGGAGCTGCAGCCGCGGGGAGGGAAGCCCGACCTCTCCCTCTCAGTGTGTGTATCAGCATCTATACAGAGCGGGAGGAGATCAGTGGCGATTGGAACCAGGGACGCAGGAAGGTGAGTTCTGCCTACAGCGCTTCCGTGAGCACTCACTCTGCATCTGAGGGGGGGCCCCGGAGAGAGGAAGGGAGGGAGAGGTCGGGCTGCCCTCCCCGCGGCTGCGCTCCCTCCTCCATTATGGGGGGGGACCTGCCTACCCTATCTTGGGGGGCAGCTACCTACCTAATCTATCCTGGGGGCAGCTACCTACCTAATCTATCCTGGGGGGGCAACTACCTACCTAACCTATCCTGGGGGGGCAACTACCTACCTAACCTATCCTGGGGGGGCAACTACCTACCTAACCAATCCTGGGGGGCAGCTACCTACCTAACCTATCCTGGGGGGGCAGCTACCTACCTAACCTATCCTGGGGGGCAGCTACCTACCTAACCTATCCTGGGGGGCAGCTACCTACCTAATCTATCCTGGGGGGCAGCTACCTACTCTAACCTATCCTGGGGGGAAGCTACCTAATTTACCCTGGGGGCAGCTACCTAATCTATCCTGGGGGGCAGCTACCTAATCTATCCTGGGGGGGCAGCTACCTAATCTATCCTGGGGGGCAGCTACCTAATCTATCCTGGGGGGCAGCTACCTAATCTAACCTATCCTGGGGGGAAGCTACCTAATTTATCCTGGGGGGCAGCTACCTAATTTAACCTATACTGGGGGGCACCTACCTATCTAACCTATACTAGGGGGCAGCTACCTAATCTAACCTATACTGGGGGGCACCTACCTATCTAACCTATACTGGGGGCACTTACTTATCTAACCTGTATTGGGGGCACCTAACTAGCCTATACAGGTGGCAACTATACTGGCTACCTATATTGGAGGCACCTACCTCACTAACCTATACTGGGGGCACCTACCTATCTAACCTATGCTGGGGGCAACTATTCTGGCTACCTATATAAGAGGCACCCACCTAGCTAACCTGTACTGGGGGCACCTATCTATCTAACTTATACTGGCGGCGCCTGCCTATCTCACGTATACTGGGTGCAACTATACTGGCTACCTATGCTGGAGACACCTACCTGGCTAACCTATACCGGGGGCAACTATACTGGCTTACCTATGCCTGGCTACCTATACTGGGGGGACCTATAGCTGGCTATAGGGATTCGGATATGTGTGTGCGTCGGGTGTTGCCGGGGGAGGGGGGGCTGTTGTTGCCGGTGTCCCACATCCAGATTCCGCATCGGGGCCCAGGGGTTTGTAGCTACGCCACTGGTTTGCCCTGTAAGCCTGACCTCTGAGACAATACAGCTCCCACCTCTGAAGCATCAACCTCCACGATAAAAGGAAAGGTGACATCAACATGTCTCAATATATGTGCGGAACAGAACAGTTTTTTCAGTGTAGAAAAGGCAGTATGGGCCTCTGCTGACCAGTGGTGAGTATCAGCCCCTTTCTTGGTGAGACTGGTGAGAGGCAAGACTATGGTAGAGTACCCCTTTAAGAACCTCCTGTAGTAGTTGGCAAAACCCAGAAATTTCTGGAGTGCCTTCAGTCCTACAGGCTGAGGCCACTCCAGGACAGCAGAAACCTTCCCTGGATCCATAGAGAGGCCGGATGTAGAGATAATGTACCCCAGGAAGGCAACCGAGGTCACCTCGAAGAGGCATTTCTCCAGTTTGGCATAAAGCAGATTCTGTCTTAGCTTCTCTAGAACAAACCTAACATGCTTGCGGTGTTCAGAGAGATTGGATGAAAAAATCAGTATATCGTCCAGATAGACTAGGATGAACTTCCCCAACACCTCCCTGATTACCTCATTAATCAACTCCTGGAAGACGGCCGGAGCGTTACACAACCCGAAGGGCATCACCAGATACTCGTAATGCCCGTCGGGCGTGTTAAAGGCCGTCTTCCATTCGTCACCATCCCTAATACGAACTAGGTTGTAAGCACCTCTCAGATCTAGCTTTGAGAAAATCTTGGCGTTGGTAACCTGGGTGAATAAATCGTCAATCAAGGGTAACGGATAACGATTTTTCACTGTGATCTTGTTTAAGCCTCTATAGTCAATGCAGAGACGGAGGCCTCCATCTTTTTTATTTACAAAAAAGAATCCTGCCCCTGCCAGTGAACAAGAGGGACGGATGAATCCTTTAGCCAAGTTTTCTCTGATGTATTCCTGCATAGCTAGCTTCTCAGGCCCAGACAGATTATAGAGGTGACCCCTGGGAGGCATACAACCAGATCTCAAATCGATGGGACAGTCAAAGGTACGGTGGGGGGGAAGTTTATCTGCTGATTTTGGACAGAACACGTCAGCAAATTCTGCGTATTGTTTTGGCACACCTTTAATCTGAATCTTGGTGTTACCCACAGTTACTTTCGCTAGACAATGATGATAACAATGGGTAGACCAGCTCGTTAGCTGACCTGAAACCCAATCTATCTGAGAAGAGTGAAGCTGTGGCTGGAGCACTTTGCCTATAGAGGCCTAACCACATATGTACATTGTGTATACACGGAGATATAGATCAGTCTCCTTGTTCCCCTTTGTGATTAAGAACACTGTATATATTCACAATCCATAAGAGGGTTTACTTTAAAATAAAGTGTGTCCAATGCAACAGTCATTGGTTTGTTAAAGTTAACAGCAAAGTGTATCATCAGTTGACTGCAAAACTTTACCAAGGGTCTTTGCTGACCCCCCCCCCATTAATTTCCATGGGGTGTAGCTATCTTGCAAGCATTTGCATCAAAACAGACCAGATGAACTATTGCTTAACCCAAATTGATTGGTAACTGTTGATTGTAGGGGACACACCTGCCTGTTGGAAGGGCTTAAACCATGAAAAAACCCTGCCTCTGATATTGCTAAATCAGAACAAACAAGACCCCATAGGGGTCAACAATAACTCTACGATCGTTTCACTCCTTAAAGCGGACCCAAACCAAACATTTTTTTAATTCCAAATATTTAGTTGCACCACTCTGACACATACAAAGATAAATAAACACTCCTTCAAGCCTATGAGCATTTCAGTGCATGCTTTTCAGCCTTCTCTTTGCATAACCAGGGTTATACAGGTGGCAGCCATTAGCAATTCCTCCTTTGCTGGACACCATCTACTCCACCAGTTTGCCGGATTATTTGCCGGCAATATGAAAGGAAGGGAGGGGTTTCTCCAATAAATGTAAAATATTTTATATTTGTCAGCATGCAGCTGAAAAAAGGCTGCTATTTATTATTATAATTTAGAAAATAGATTTTATTTTTGAAATCTTGTATTTTTAGTTTGGGTCCACTTTAAGCGGAGCGTCGTCAGGAGTATGTGTAGTGCATAAAGTATTTACAATGAATATACAATAATCATCCCCCCATCAACACACATAGGGCTTGATTCACAAAGCGGTGATAACCCAGTTATCACGCCTAAAAGACTTTAGGCGTGATGACCTTTTCACCACTGAGTTATCACCGATTTTTCCTGCTGTTCGCGCGAAGTTACCGCGCGCGCAAAGTCCCATAGGGCTTAATCGGAGCTTCGCGCGAAGCGGGGGCCGCTGCACGCGCAAAACTTTGCGCGCGGTAACTTCGCGCGAGTTTCTTCTTATCATGCCTAAAGTGACTTTAGGCGTGATAAGGGCCTTTTCACCACGGTGCTAACACTTTGCACCGCTTGGTGAATCGAGCCCATAGATTCCCCAAGCAAACAGCCCTAGTCAGAGCTGCACGGGTGGCCATTAGGCCAGATTAAATAGGATCAAGTGTCTCCGCCCGCATCTTCCAGGGCCACACCCACCTTTTCTGAAATCCAGCTTTCCACCCTGCCTCCATCACAATTGGTGCCCTGCATAGAGCATTAGTCTAAAATTCATGTAGTGATGCCTGACAAATGATTTCCTGGTGTGTGACATCACATCCTGTGTGTCTGTGAGTGAACGCCCCCTGGTTATCTGTCATCTCCTGTTGAATATACTAGAGTTGCATCCTCAGCATCCATATAGTCCTGCTGCTGGATAATTGCTAAGCGTATCACATGGGGCTGCTGCCCTCACATACACATAATACATAGGATAAAGCTGCTGCCCCTGCATCCACATAGCCGTATTGACAGACAGCTCCTAGAAAAGGAAAGGGGTGCTTCCCTGCATCCACACAGACATACACATAATATATAGGATAAAGCTGCTGCCCCTGCGTTCATATAGCCGTATTAGCAGACAGCTCCTGGTGAGGGAAAGGGTTACTTCCCCTGCATCCACACAGACTCACCACTGCTTGCATCATTAACAGAATGCATCCCCCACTCTATGGGGATGCGCTCATATGTGAAATACATGTTCGCCTATAAGGGCACATAAATTAAACATCCAAGCACATGGAATAGGGCTGCTGCCCTTGCATACACATAGGACATAGAATGAGGGGTGAACAAATATGTATTTGTGTGTAAACAAGCACTTTGCCATGTGGTTGATCATCGCATGGCTCCTGCGCATACCTCAAAGTCATAGTGGTGCGGGACATATGTAGTACATACACCTATTATCCTCCGATCTATCTGTGGTTCAGTGTGCTGTCATATCAAGTTGTGTATATTAAACTTGCAACGCCAGCATCTATATATTCCTACTGCTGGATGTTTGCTACGCATATCGAATGTGGTTGTTGCACTCGCATACACATAGCACATAGAGTAAGGCTGCTGCCTTTGCATCCATATAGCCGTATTAACAGACAGCTCATTATAGAGAGAAGAGCTGCTTCCCCTGCATCCCCACTGAGGAAAATCCCCTGCCCTACCAGAATGCACTTGTATTGTAACATCCATGTTCACCTATGTGGGCACATAGTTTATGCATATCCGCCTGTGGATGATCAGGGCATGTGTGCTAGGGTAATTTGACAGCTCTAGGGTGCATGGAAAGCAGGGTATATCAAGGGGGGTTTGGAGGGATGGGCGGGGGGCAGGGGTGGGGGGTGGTGGGAAGTGCGGAGGGGCCATGATCCAGTTGTCTAACGTCAAAAACGGGGTGCACGCTTCGGGAAAAAGCATTGCATTGCAACAGGACAGTGTATTGGTGAACATTGAGGGAAGACCCCTACAAAAAACCTTTTACTGAAAACTCCTCATTTAAACCACGTGGGGCTATCGTATCCATACGAAAGATCCAGGCTAACTCCAATTGCAGAAGTTTCTTATCCAGATCTCTACCCCTCCTCCCTGTTCTCCACTGTTGGAGACCCCAGAAGGAGATGGCCAGTGGTGCCAGCTCATGGTGGGTATTCATATGCCTGGCTAATGGGGTGTCCCTTTTATGTTTGATATCCCCCACATGTTCTAGTACCCTATCCTTTAAAGCCCGTGTTGTTTTTCCCACATACAGGAGATCACACTCACAACTGGCCACGTACACTAAACCTTTTGTATTGCAATTAAAAAATGACCTGATTTCAAACTCCCTGTTAACCGACTTTGCCCAAAACTTTTTGCGTTTGGATATGTATAGGCATGCCTTGCAATGTCCACATTTGAAGGTGCCTGATGGTTTAGGTGGCAACCAATTTAAATCTGTCCTTGCTGCCTTTTTTTCTGTGTATGTACTGTAATGAGAGTGAAGCTGTAACCATGGCATGCCAAGAATGACGGTAGAGGTTGCCATACGCAGAACCAGAAATTGCAGATTCTCCTTATGTAGCACCCCAACACTGAACCTCAAATTCGGGGTTCGAGACAGAGGATGTCTACTCTGCAGAGGAGAGTCATCTACAGCAGTGACCAAAACCTGTTGGTCTAATGGGAGTATAGGAATCCCCAAGTTTTTAGCAAACTCGTAATCTATAAAGTTAGCTGCTGAACCAGAGTCTATGAAAGCTTCAGTGGTAACAGTCTGGCCCTCCCATGTGACTAAACAGGGAAGGAGCAAACGATTGTTGTTTAGAGGTAAAGACTGCACGCCTAGGGTATTACCTCTGACTACACCTAGGCAGCAGCGTTTCCCGACTTTTTGGGACAATTCTGCACCTTATGACCCTCCTTTGCACAGTATAAACAGAGCTGTTCTGTTTTCCTGCGATTCCTCTCCACCAGTGTCAATTTGGACTGTCTCACTTGCATTGGCTCTGGTGGAGGTGAGACGGGTGGTGGAGAAGCGTAGGAGACATATCTTACAGTGTTCTTACCGCGGTTTTGTTTCTGATAGCGTAATCGGCGATCGACCCGTACTGCTAAAGCGATAGCCTCATCAATAGTTTTTGGTTCAGGGTGTCCCAACATCAAATCCGAGACTGCGTCTGACAACCCTGATAAAAAACAGTCTAATAGTGCAAATGACCCCCATCTAGCTGACACAGACCACTTCCTGAATTCATCTGCATAGACCTCTACCGGATCCTTGCCTTGACGCAAAGTCTTGAGCTTCCGCTCAGCAGTAGAGGCAATGTCCGGATCATCATAAACTATGGCCATGGCCTTGAGAAATTCCTCAACTGACGTTAAAGCCTCATGCCCTTCCTGCAGGCTATATGCCCAAGTCTGAGAATCTCCTTACAGAAGGGTCTTAATAAAAGTAACTATCTGTGCCTCCGTTCCTGATGAATTGGGTCTCAATTCAAAATATGACATTACTCGATTTTTAAAGTTCTGAAAGTCAGATCTATGACCAGAAAACCTTTCGGGTACAGACATGCGTAAGTCTGTAACTGGAGGAGATCACACTGTGTTTACAGCCGTCTGAAGGACATGTATGGACCCAGACAATGCTGTGATCTGGGTCTGATGACAGTCCAGTTCCCTAATGAAATTTTCTACCGAGGTGGTGAGTGCATGAAGACGGCTGTTAAGTGCGTCCATTTTGTTTTTCAGGTCTGCCGTTCTGTAACAATCGGTGTCAGCACACAGAAAGAATTTGATCGTAGATGATCTGCAGAATCATCAATGATACAGATGTATACCTAATTATAGATGATCTGCAGAATCACCAATAATACAGGTATGACTAACCTCTGGACACCTAATGAGTAATGTGTTTGATGAACTGTAGGCTATCTCCCGAGGAGCAGGAAATATAAGTGACTCGGCCAAGAGCCACCTGGGGGGCAGGTGGCCCAGGTAGTGCAGAAACTATCTCTTAGATAGAAAGGACCTGGTAACCAGAGAAATCAGTATTAGATGGTGATCTGTACTGCAGCCAAAGGAAATGACCACTGGCTGCTAACAGACCGGACTCGCTGAGGTGCGGGAGTCCTGGTTGCAGCTGACACCTGGTGGAATGGTGTCACTGCTAATACTGATCAACTGAACACTCAGGGGGAGTGACAGCTAGGATGGTCGGGCAGGCCAGGTCGGCAACACACAAGCAGATGAGATACAGAGACAGGAGACTGATTCGGTAACCAGGTACAGGCAGGGTCTGGCAACAGATAGACAGATATGCAAGGTGTGTGTGCAATTCATCCAAAATTGTCTGCCACACACAAATCACCAGATCCACAACACACGCGTCACACTCATCAGATTCAATCAAAGTGTACACAGAATCGATACAAGCATTAAGAATCTCTTCGATTTCTGCGACGTAAAAATCGCAAAACACCTTCCAATCAATCTCGAACTCCTCATTCAAAGCCCCAATCTCCCACGGAGCGAATGGAGGCTCAAACAACCCTCTATCAAGGAAACACTTATACGGGTTGGGATCAGGAACATGCATAGATTCTCTTACTGCTTTAATATAGTGTATAATTCTGCCTATCATAGGATCCACATATGCTTTTGCTTGGGGTAATGAAACCTGAGAAAAATCGTACAAATCAGAAATTCCCTCTACACTGGGAATTTCGGTTTGGCTGGTCATACTGTAATGATTGGGGAATTACTTCCGTGGTCAGCGCACAAGATGTGCGCTGACACTGCGGAAATCCTCCACAAGCGTATAAAACAACAGAACCCAGCTTTGGTGCAATGCACCTGTAGAGAGAAACTCCCACCGGCAGATGGAGCTGTGAAATGCAGAGGAATAACCCCTCTGCACTGCCACAGATGCCAGATGGGAATTGTACGAGGTGAGGCAATGCAGGAAAAGATAGCCCTTAGAGAGAGAGAGTGAGCACAGAGACAGAATGTATGTGTGTCCACCAATCTAATCGCCACCCGGTGATGGTGAACACACAACAGCGAAGACCAAGTGGGAAGGCAATCGCAAGAATGGCGATTGCTAATAGCGACACCAGACTGAGTAAGACAGAGCAAAGGAAGATTAAAGACAGAACTGATAACAAACTGTAATCCAACACACAGGAGCAGACAGGACTAACTACACGCGGTCGCCACATGTTAAGCGCACTATCGACAAAGCGCGTGCACGGCATGGTCGCCACACGAGAAGCACAATAGCGACAAAGCATACCAACCCTGACTAACCAAAGAAACACGAAAACAAAAGAGAACGCGAACGCTTGCTAAGCGGTTACCTCACCGAGACGACAGCAAGCGTTCGTTCCAGACAGACAGACAGATGGAGCAACCAGTAGCAACTGCTGCTTTGGCAACACTCCTAAGGCAGAATACAGAAGGAACCGCCGCCTCTACCGCTAGGGCGAATGAGATCCAAACAGACAGACAGATGGACAGAACTAGGCAATACAGATAATATTAGCAAACAATTTGCAAAGGGCTGAGACTCAAGGTAAGTCTAGCAGGATCAAACCTTTATGACCAGCAGGGAATTCTGGGAGGAAATGGTATTTATACTGCAAGCCATCAAAGGAAGCAGCTAAGCAATTTGCATGCCAAGTGGATGCAAATTCCTCACCAGAACAGCAACTCTGCAAGTTGCAGATTGAAGACAGGTCTCCTTTCCAGGGACCTGCAGCACTCAGACCTACAAAATGGTCAAAAAGCTGTCTGCCTGTGCACATTATACACGCACATTACAAATTACAGGCACATACATACACACACATATCACAATATTAATAAAATTAATAACTTACACCCCCCAGCGTCTCTCCCCCCCCCCCCCCCCCGAAAAAAAAACACTTGTAAAAAAAAAATCAGTTTAAAAAAATACATAAATAGTTGCTTTAGACACTCAGCTTTTTTAATCTATATTTTATGAGGGAAAATTACTTTACCTTTATTACATAGGGGCTTGTAATTATAGACCGGACAAAAAAAAAAAAACAGAAAAATAACACCTATATTTCAAAATAATATATTATCGCCATACATTGTGATAGGGACATGATTTAAACGGTTTAATAATCGGAACAACTGGGCAAATAAAATGTGTTGGTTTTATCCACAGGAGAATGTTTAATTTTAAAACTATAATGGCCAGAAGCTGAGAAATAATTATTTTTTTCTATTATTTTCTTATTTTTCCTGTTAAAACACATTTAGAATTAAAAAAAAATCTTAGCAAAATGTACTACCCACAGAAAGCCTAATTGGTGGCGAAAAAAACGAGATATAGATCATTTTGTTGTGATAAATAGTAATAAAGTTATTAGGGAATAAAAAGGAGGAGGACTGACAGGTGAAAATTGCTCTGGTCCATTAGGGTAAAAACCACTTGGGGGTGAACTGGTTAAAAGGAAATAAATATGGCAGGATCCATAGCCATCTCAGATCAGTTGGCTTTAACATAAAAACTTGTGCTTAGGTATTCTGGGTATTTAGAGTCCTTTAGAAAAACATTCTCATTTTTTTTCTTATGTTCTTAGCCATCCAATAATTTATTATATCAAGAACTAGCAAATGTAAAGGCCAGTCATAACAACTTGTCTAGTTTGCTACATGTGATGAAAATACTCACTTTAAAGGACATCTGAAGTGAGAAGAATATGGAGGCTGCCATATGTATTTCCTTTTAACCACCCTGGCGTTCTATTAAGATCGCCAGGGCAGCTGCATGAGGGTTTTTTTTAAATAAAAAAAAAACTATTTCATGCAGCCAACTGAAAGTTGGCTGCATGAAAGCCCACTAGATGGCGCTCCGGAGGCGTTCTTCTGATCGCCTCCGGCGCCCAGAATAAACAAGGAAGGCCGCAATGAGCGGCCTTCCTTGTTTTGCTTAGATCGTCGCCATAGCGACGAGCGGAGTGACGTCATGGACGTCAGCCGACGTCCTGACGTCTGCCGCCTCCGATCCAGCCCTTAGCGCTGGCCGGAACTATTTGTTCCGGCTGCGCAGGGCTCAGGCGGCTGGGGGGACCCTCTTTCGCCGCTGCTCGCGGCGGATCGCCGCAGAGCGGCGGCGATCGGGCAGCACACGCGGCTGGCAAAGTGCCGGCTGCGTGTGCTGCTCTTTATTTGATCAAAATCGGCCCAGCAGGGCCTGAGCGGCACCCTCTGGCGGTAATGGACGAGCTGAGCTCGTCCATACCGCTAAGGTGGTTAAACAATACCAGTTGCCTGGCAGCTCTGCTGATCTATGTGGCTGCAGAAGTGTCTGAATAACACCAGAAACAAGCATGCAGCTAATCTTGTCAGATCTGGCAATAATGTCAGAAATAGGGTTGCCGCGATATACCGGTATGACGGTATATCACGGTTTCAATGTGCACGGTAATCATACCATTCACATTCACGAAATACCATTTTTTCCCACTTCCGCTTCCGCTGCGCTCTTCGTTCGCTGACAAGTGCCCGGCTGTCTCTGTACACAAGCTCTCATCTCGCACTTCCCGGCAAGTCCGTGCACTCATTGGCTCAGCGCATGGTAAGAGGCGTGACCATAGCGCTAGCCGGCAACTGCAGAGGCTCATGGCTGTGTGTGAGCTGTGTAAAGACATGATGTGCAGAATCACTGACCGGCTGAGCAGGAATGTTCATTAGTTTGCATGGAATTTAGTGCTTGAAGCGGGGACCGGGGACGGAGCAGTGCGGCGGGCTGTGATTGATAGCACAGTGAAAAAACACGTGCTGGAGTCGTACATGGAGCTGACAGCGGGACGGAGCAGCGTGGTGAGCTGTGATTTATTTTATAGCATAGTGGAGGGTCGCATGCAGGTTATGGTGAGGGATGGAATACTGTCTGTGGAGTCGGCTGCAGTGTAAACTGCAGACATGTTGTCTGGTGAGAGCCAGTGGAAGCACTTAGCTCTCTTTATTGTTCTTATATATTGTTCTTTATGTGTGCTTTTGAGGGGAGAGTCCTGTGTCTCTACATTTATAGATAGATGTTATTTTTCCCTCTCCTACCATAGTCTGAGATTCCCCTGTCCACCAGTACCTCCCCATCAGCATCACACAGTGTGAGACCCCCCTCCATATAACCCAAAAGGAAGATGCTTCATTGTCCAATAGCAGCAGCCAGTGTTTACCCCCAGTCCACTAGCATCACACAGTGTGAGACATCTAGTATGAACCCCTTACCCACATCAACAGCACCCAGGGTGAGATCTCCCTCCCCACCTGATAGCTTTCAGCGGCACTACTTTCCCATCCAGCAACACTCAGCGCAATGTTCTCCCATACCCAGTTTACCGAAACACCCCACATGACACAGAACTGCACCCTGTATGTACTTAACATGCCTTCTCATCTGACTGAGCACAGCAAAACACATAATTTGATCTCTCCCGTGTCATTAGTGACCTGACTGACAGAAGCAGAACAGATTTCTGCACCCTGCATGTATTTAAAGAGAACCCGAGGCGGCATTTTCAAATCCTAAGACACACAGACTTGTCCTGTATGCCTGTGTCATTGTGCTGCAGCCGATCCCCCAACCGCGCTCTGCTATCCCCCCAGCAAAATACCACCAGGCTAGCGACAGTCTGCTTGTCGCTAGCCTTCTATTTACCTGCGGCTTTTCAATCCATCAACAGGCTCCCCCCGCCGCTAGCTTCCTCCCGGAGTGGCAGGCGGCTGCAGCACAAGGACACAGAGGCATGTCATTGTACACAGGACATGCCTCTGTGTCCTATTAAGATTTGAAAATGCCGCCTCGGGTTCTCTTTAGAGTCTGTCTAATGCCCTGTCATCTGTGACAAAGCACCGCACACATTGTAATTTAATCTCTCCCCCGTGTCCACTGACTGCCGCCTCAGATAATCTAATTTTGAAAGCACACCAACTAACTGAGCACATGTTGTAATTTGATCTCTCCGCATGTTACCTGTGACCTGACTGCCACCACGGCAGATAAGCTAATTTTTAAAGAGAACCTGTTGCACTGCAGATAGCTGAGGATTTTCAGCCACAGATCATGCAAGCTCAGGCAGCAGAGATGTATGCAGCTGTACCTGAGCCTGTACTAGCTGAGTGAAGCAGGGGAAATATGCAGGATGCTGATGCGATGCTTTTAATAAGGCTGATTGCAATGAGAATAATTGTGTAATACCGTATACCGTGATACCGTCATACCGCGGTATTTTTTTTGACGGTTATCATACCGTGGAATTTCATACCGTTGCAACCCTAGTCAGAAACACCTGATCTGCATATGCTTGTTCAGGGTCTATGGCTAAAAGTATTAGAGTGGAGGATCAGCAGGATAGCCAGGCAACTGGTACTGCTTAAAAGTAAATCAATATGGCTGCCTCCATATCCCTCTCACTTTAGTTAAATATCAAGTTCTTGGAGAGGCACACCTTGCCGTGTGTGTTCGGGTGCACAGCCTAGATGCAAAAAGCCACATCCATCCAGTAACAAAGATCCAGGTTCGGCTGGCACACCGATGCAAGTGATTAAAGATGTTTTATTCCATCATCATATGCACAGAAATATGCTGATCCATATGCTGATCCATATGA
Organism: Hyperolius riggenbachi; assembly: GCF_040937935.1. Taxonomy (NCBI): domain Eukaryota; kingdom Metazoa; phylum Chordata; class Amphibia; order Anura; family Hyperoliidae; genus Hyperolius; species Hyperolius riggenbachi. The sequence goes on along the minus strand of NC_090656.1, from coordinate 165,804,245 downwards.
CAAGTATTGTGATTCACCGTTGCAACCGAAAAGATTAAATCAAATTAATCCATTGACATGCTTTTTAGGTGATAGATGATTAGATTGCCTAATATTTATTTTCCATACCCTTAGGGATGTGATTATGCTTCTCCTTTGAATCATGCTTATCTGATTGGTGCTATGCTTCTCTGATTGATTTATATGTTCATAGTATTTATGTGATGTGAGTTCCCCCAGCCGAATTAGAGATATTTCATGCTGCACTTTTATTACACAGGGTTATTAGGCATCTTCCCCTTTTTCCTTTTGTTTTCCCCCCTACCCAGTTCCTTTTCCCTCCCCCCTTCCTCTTAACATGTTGAATTTCATCTGGCAATAGGAGAGGGTCACATCAAACATATGATGTGTCTCCCTATCGCTGCTGCCTACGTGTCCCAGGCGCTTAGTTTGCCCACACAGTTGCTTACAGTATGGGTAACCAAGGTTACCCCACGCCGAGACGGGTAGGCAGGGAGAGAGCGCGCATTGCCACGCCCCCCAGCCAATCGAGAGCTGTTGAGCCAGAGGAGGCTGAGTTTTTTTTTCAACCACACCACACCCCCTCCCCCCCCCCCCCCCGTTCCGCTCTCTGCAGGAGCTGAATCCCAGACTTGATAGCGATGAGGTCAGCGTCGTGTGCACACCTGTCCTCAAAGCCAATTACCGTATATACTCGCATACAAGTCGAATTTTTGACCCCCAAAAAGGGGGTCAAAAGTTGGGGGGTCGGCTTGTATGCGAGTCTTCCCTGGTGGTCTAGTGGTGGGTGGTCCGCGCCCCGCTCCCCCCTCGGCCGCCGCTGCTATTACCTGCTTAGGCAGCAGCCGCTTCCTAATCCGCGTTCCTCTTCTGAAACTTTTCAGAGTGTATCACAGCAGCGCGCCCGGCGCTGCTGCTGTGACGATGCAGGGGCAGGAAAGAGCAGTTCCCTTGGTAACGGCGATACAGATCGCCGCTATAGGGAGCCGCGCTCTTTCTTGCACTCTGCATCGTCACAGCAGCAGCGCCGGGCGCGCTGCTGTGATACACGCTGGAAGTTCAGAAGAGGAACGCGGATTAGGAAGCGGCCGCTGCCTAAGCAGGTAATAGCAGCGGCGGCCGCGGGGGGAGCGGGGAGCGGGGGGGCCGGGAGCACTACCTACCTATGCTGGGCACTATACTGGCTAAACTGGGCACTATACTGGCTAAACTGGGCACTAAACTAGCTAAACTGGGCACTATACTGGCTAAACTGGGCACTATACTAGCTAAACTGGGCACTATACTGGCTAAACTGGGCACTATACTAGCTTAACTGGGCACTATACTGGCTAAACTGGGCACTATACTGGCTAAACTGGGCACTATACTAGCCATACTGGGGCACTATACTAACTAAACTGGGCACTATACTAGCTAAACTGGGCACCCCAGCCAATCGAGAGCTGTTGAGCCAGAGGAGGCTGAGTTGTTTTTTCAACCACACCGCACCCCCTCCCCCCCCCCCCCCCCCCCCGTTCCGCTCTCTGCAGGAGCTGAATCCCAGACTTGATAGCGATGAGGTCAGCGTCGTGTGCACACCTGTCCTCAAAGCCAATTACCGTATATACTCGCATACAAGCCGAATTTTTGACCCCCAAAAAAGGGATCAAAAGTTGGGGGGTCGGCTTGTATGCGAGTCTTCCCTGGTGGTCTAGTGGTGGGTGGTCCGCGCCCCGCTCCCCCCGCGGCCGCCGCTGCTATTACCTGCTTAGGCAGCAGCAGCTTCCTAATCCGCGTTCCTCTTCTGAAACTTTTCAGAGTGTATCACAGCAGCGCGCCCGGCGCTGCTGCTGTGACGATGCAGGGGCAGGAAAGAGCGGTTCCCTTGGTAACGGCGATACAGATCGCCGCTATAGGGAGCCGCGCTCTTTCCTGCACTCTGCATCGTCACAGCAGTGATACACGCTGGAAGTTCAGAAGAGGAACGCGGATTAGGAAGCGGCCGCTGCCTAAGCAGGTAATAGCAGCGGCGGCCGCGGGGGGAGCGGGGAGCGGGGGGGCCGGGAGCACTACCTACCTATGCTGGGCACTATACTGGCTAAACTGGGCACTATACTGGCTAAACTGGGCACTAAACTGGCTAAACTGGGCACTATACTGACTAAACTGGGCACTATACTAGCTAAACTGGGCACTATACTGGCTAAACTGGGCACTATACTAGCTTAACTGGGCACTATACTGGCTAAACTGGGCACTATACTGGCTAAACTGGGCACTATACTAGCCATACTGGGGCACTATACTAGCTAAACTGGGCACTATACTAGCTAAACTGGGCACTATACTGGCTAAACTGGGCACTATACTGGCTAAACTGGGCACTATACTGGCTAAACTGGGCACTATACTAGCTAAACTGGGCACTATACTGGCTAAACTGGGCACTATACTGGCTAAACTGGGCACTATACTAACTAAACTGGGCACTATACTGGCTAAACTGGGCACTTTACTAGCCATACTGGGGCACTATACTAGCTAAACTGGGCACTATACTGGCTAAACTGGGCACTATACTGGCTAAACTGGGCACTATACTAACTAAACTGGGCACTATACTGGCTAAACTGGGCACTTTACTAGCCATACTGGGGCACTATACTAGCTAAACTGGGCACTATACTGGCTAAACTGGGCACTATACTGGCTAAACTGGGCACTATACTAACTAAACTGGGCACTATACTGGCTAAACTGGGCACTTTACTAGCCATACTGGGGCACTATACTAGCTAAACTGGGCACTATACTAGCTATACTGAGGCACTACCTACCCATACTGGGCGCTATACTGGCTATACTGGGCACTATACTGGCTATACTGGGCACTTTACTAGCTATACTGGGCACTATACTAGCTATACTGGACACTACCTACCTATACTGGGCACTATACTAGCTATACTGGGACACACTGGGGGGCTGCACCAATCCAGAATTTCCTACCCCCAGCTTATATGGGGGTCAATCATTTTTCCCTGTTTTTTCAGGGAAAAGTTGGGGGGTCGGCTTATATGCGGGTCGGCTTATATGCGAGTATATACGGCAACCTGCTCAAACTTATTGCTTGACCCACTGAGTTGTGCTCCCATTTTTGCCTGAGGAAGCGGGGCCACGCCCGCGAAACGCGTTGCATTTGTGGAGTTGAATAAATTACTTGACAATTCTATTTTATTGAGACTCAAGTGAGTTTTCTTTTTTTGTAAGAGGGAGGTGAGTCCACCTTAACATCCCCCTCTCCTTTTAAGCGGTTTTTAAAACGTTTTACTCTACTCTGGCGCCTCTGTATACCGAGTTTTTGCTGATCTTCTAGTCCACCCTGGGTGGAGGGGTGCATCCCCATCTACTATCTACAGAGAGCGACTTCTTAACCTGAGTGGGGTCAGGTCCTAATGCTCCCCACCTGCATTTAAAGTGGTTGCCTATTGGTAACCCGTGTTTGTGAGTATATATATACATAAAATTGTATTGAACTCTTCATTTTACCTGACAATACTGCACCATATTGGGCTCTCGATTCTCTTCTTGTTTTTAAGCAACCTGCTTGCCAGGTTGCTAAGGGAACCGCCCCCGGGACACGTACGGCTGAATCTCCACGGGGGCAGCGGCTGGCACGAAATTTGGAGTTGCAGACTGCTATTATGTTGGACTTTTGGAGCGCACAGGGGGCATGTGGTGACAATCAGGATATAACTGGCCATGCATAGCATATACAGGTTAGCCCATGCAGATGGATTTATTGCTTTGATGTTAATATTTATGCGATGTTGTTGTATGAAGAATAATTTGCATATTGATGAGGGGGAGAAGTTCCTGGATGCCTGGGAATTGGTCACAGTTTATTTATTTGTGCTTGTATCACAGATCACTTGTATGTCTGCACTGTATCTGATGAAGGGGACCCTTTGTGGGCCCCACAACAATTGTCATATTTTTGTGCATACGATGATGGAATAAAACATCTTTGATCACTTGCATCGGTGTGCCAGCCGAACCTGGATCTTTCTCACCTTAGTTAGTTGTCCTTTATATCTGTAGAGTGAAAACATATCTTCAGGTCTTGGTAAAGGCTGAAAACTTAAGTCTAAGAACTAATTGTTGTGGTTTTAAAAGTGAAGAGGTTCACTGTTTGTGCCTGATGTAGGATTTTAGCTGCTTGATGGCTAGGGGTCTCCTTTGTTTATTTCATCATGTGTTAAATGTTTTCAGCGGGCAACAGGCTAAGGCTGCAGACAGGCTAGTTTAGTACCTGGGATCTTTTAATATGAAACTATCTCGTTGTAATATATGCAGAAAATGATTTGGCATTGCGCTGTTAAAAAAAAGTCTTGTCTTATGCTGTGCACATACGATGTGTTTTTTCGGTCAATTTTCCACCCGATCGATTTCAATTTGATTTTCCAATTGATTTCCGATTCGATGCTGTTATCTTTTCTTATCTATTTCCATTCACTTGTATGAGAAATCGATCAGAAAAAACTATCGAAAATAAGATCGGACATGTCGGAAAATTATCTATCGAACCATCTAACACAAAATTGTATGGTGTGTACCGAGCATTACCTTGCTTTCCCTAAAAAAGACATAGGTCCTAATCCAATCAACTTTTCTCTAGTGTTTTCTAACAGGACATAATTGTCATCTTATCCATGGTGTAACATTCACCCCTGGCACCCCTGCCATCCCTGCCATTGCAGGGGGGGGCAGAGGCTTTGGGGGCCCCATCTCCTCCATCTTCCCATCCACAAGTGTAGCCAATCAGCAAATAACCCTTCCCGTTTGCTCACAAAAACCGTCCCTGCCACCTCCTCCCACCATGCAGAATAGTGAGTAGCGGACGCAGCTACTTTTTTCCTGCTTCCAGATGCTGTTTTACAGCAAAACACTTTCTGCTGCCACTTGCATGGCTCCCAATCGCATAACCCTCATGCGAAATGATCGGGCGGTAGAATCGAGCGGGAAAAAAGAGGCGGGTATGCCCAGCATAAGTCTCTGGACATTCCTGAACCTCTTTCCTGACCTGTCTTTGCTAACTTGTTGCCGAGCCTGTTTATTCTGTCTTTGACCTTGCTATTTGCTTGATCCTTGGTACTGTGCCTTATCTGCTAAAAATGTTACTGACCCTGTTTCCATTGTTGACCTTGCTATTGGCTGCTCCTTTGATACCATGCTGATTTTTTATATTTGTATGTTGTAATTATTTGTATATATACTCTGCATATATTGCTTTTACTTAGCTAAATAGATTAGGGTGTTTGATGATTCCCTGTATATAGTGTGCTGTGCATGAGGTTTGCATCATATTTGCATTATCAGATTGTATGCACCATCTGGTTGTAATAAACTCTTATTTGCACCTTATACTCTGGTCTCAGTATCTGTATTGCTGCAAACTGTGGTCATCTCCAGTCCCTATGTTCAGGCTTGTGACAGCTATCCAATATTCAGGCTTTTGTTCTGTATGCCCACAGATTTTTTGGGATTATCTATATTTTAATATATAATGTATTTTAGATGATAATACCCAAATTCTTAGCAATTTCATGTTGAGGAACACTATTTAGAAATGATTGTATCATTTACTCATACAGTAGTTCTTTATCTATTGCCAATGAATTTAAAAATCTAATAACTTTTGTATGATATGCTTCACCAGTACACTCCCCTCCCCCTTTTTAGCATCACATACCTCTTCCATATTTTTTTTTACCCTATCTCGACATTTTCAAGCCATGTTAACATTTTTTTTTATCAAAACAACACAATTTCCTAGTTTCAACACTTGGTATGCTGTCTTGGCACTAATTCCAGTAAAATATATTTCACTTAGAGTTTGGACTTTGTAAAAATTAGGCTGTAAGTAAAACGGAATATTTAACATACGATACACAAAATAGGTTAAAATTAATTATTATTTAGAACACATTCTAATTAAAACTGACAAATCTGTACTTTTCTGTATAACTTATAGATATACTGTAGATGTAATAATAAGTGCAATATTTTAATATTTGGTAAATCCACAATGTATCAAGCCAAAACTAAGTAAAAGAAAAAAACAACTGTAATTTAAATGTGATGTCCATGAAAAATAAAGAATGACTATGAATGCCTCACTGAACAATAGATTATTGAAATGAGCACATCATATTCTACTAAAATCCCTTGAAAATCTAGACTGTAGAAAAAATATATTTCTGTAAGTATTCAATGTAAAACTGACTAACATAGAAAGGTGTAAATGTTTGGTTTTGTGTACTTCATTGGAATTTAGCTTCTCTGCATCATCATGATGGCCTTGAGCAATAGTTGAATGCAATTAGAAGTTCATTATTTATAGTGACAAGGTAGTCAGGTTGACAGGTTCTGAACAGTCAATTAAACTTAGATAGAAATGCAGTATGAATTGTTACAATATCCTTGACACAAAAGATTGCAAATACTGTGGATGGCAAATTCAAATTACCCAGGGTGGTGCTCATTGAGTTGTCAGAGTCTGCTGCAAAATAAATACTTCTTCGGTCTCAGTATGTACATTCAATGATCATGATTATTATGATAATCTTTCTCATATATACGAAAAGCAACAAAACCATGACAAGAGGTAACTGAATCTTGCACTATATTAAGATGTACTTTTCTGCTACATTTTGAAGAGGTCACCAAACATTAACTGCTGGGATTCTTATTAATTATGCACACACATGACAAGCTTGCATCTTCTGCATTATGTGCAGTTACTTAATGGGAGAGGCCTGCATTAATTCTGAAACGCTAGCATGCTGAGAAATTATATTAGTGACATGACTGGGAGAGAGGAGGCACCCCAAGATGTGATGTGTGGAATGGATAACGTAAGCTGGATAAAACATACATAAATAGGCTTACCTCTAAAAGAAAGGGGAAGACCAAAAAAAGTAATATACAATGTTTAATAGAAACCAGATACTTGAATGATAACGCATTTCATGGATCACAGTCCGCTTCCTCAGATCAAATAACAAAAGTGTCTCAATACTAGCGATTTGCAAGAGACGCTCCCTGCTTTCAAATGGCTAGTATTGAGACACTTTTGTTATTTGATCTGAGGAAGCGGAATGCGATCCGAGAAATGCATTATCATTCCAAGTGTCTGGCTTCTATAAATTGTATTACTTTTTTTGGGCTACCCCCTTCTTTTAGAGCTAAGCCTATTTATGTACGTTTTATCCAGCTTACATTATCCATTCCACACATCACATCTTGGAGTGCCTCCTCCCTCCTAGTACTATCCAACACCAACCCCCTCTGCTCGGGGGGGTTGGCCATGTATATTGGTTCCTTGGAACCCTTACACCCCTTTTTCTTTTCCTGGAGAGCGACCTACATTTACGGAGACTAAAGAACCTGAGTGAGGACGGGCTTTCCTCACCAGCCGTACACTGTGGTTGCTGGTCTTGCAACCTATTCTTGTGAGTATTCTGCACACACTGTTGTTATGTGTCCCATACCCTCAATGTGCTACACTATCAGGGGCTCCTGGTGTCCCTGACTCATTTTGTGTCTCCTTTGGAAGGTCCTCGAACTCCATTGGTACCACACCCTTTACGACTAGTGACTTGGCAAGAGATATTGACCCTTATGCAATTATCTTTTTCTCCTGAGTTTCTCCATCTTCTATTTAGAATAACTTTTCAGCACTTTGCAATTGAAAAAGTACCACAAAGTAGGTGGTGAAGTACTATTGAAAGTATTTTAAGTATTTTCTTGCTTGCTGTGTGTTAGGAGCAGTGCTGCTCGAATACCCCCAATCACGGATTCGGCTATTCAGCCGTGATTAAAAAAAAATACGGAAATGGCGTGATTGATTTTCCGGATTTGAGTCGGCCTCATGAATTCGACTTAGATTTTTTCAGTGAATGAGGCAATCACGCCTAATCACGGCCGTGATCACGGAATAGCATTTGAGCTATTCATTAAGCCCCGATACATGGTACAATCCCCCAAATATAACTTCATAATCACTCACTAGCTCGCTAAATACAATTATACAGACAGAGCAGTAGTAGATAGAATCAGTGAGCCTGCCAATGCCTGCACTGCACTTAGCACAGCAGCGCCAGCAATCAATCACTACACTTTCTCACTGAACTACACTGACTACAACTAACATTAGTAATTACTCACTGGCTAGCTAGCTGAATACAAGTATATAGTACAGTATAGCACTGTTAGGAGTAAAAATGCTATGTTATTGACAAAAAAGATGATCCTCTCAGTGCCACAGTCTAGCAAGAATGGAGCTTTTCATCATGACCGCCGCTTTATATACAGGAAGGGAGGGCATAGCCTCCCCTCCTGTGATTGGTTGCTAGGGCCAGAGATGTGACGAACTGTTCGCCCGGCGAACATCTCTGGAGCTCTTACTACTTCCAGGTCGCACTGACCCGGAGTTGTACGCCTGCGCTGCCCAGCTGAGCGCGTCCTAGATCGCGCTTCTGTTGCTGGGGAATCTCTGGGCATGAGCGTGACGTCATTCATGACGTCACGCACACGCGCAAAAATTGCCCGGCAACAGGAGCGCGATCTAGAACGCGCTCCGCCGGGCAGCGCAGGCATACTACTCCAGGTCAGTGCGACCTGGAAGTAGTAAGAGCCCGAGGGATTTGGAGATGTTCGCCACATCTCTAGCTAGGGCCTGGCTGGGGGGCCTTTGATTGGCCCAGAGATGTAATTTCCACCCAATCACGACCTATCTAGTCACGGCTTTTTTTTCCACCATCAGGAGCGTGATCACAGCTGAATATTTGCAATCACGGCATGCCCCGTGACCTAATTTCGTGATCATGAATCGATTACAGAGTTGAATACCGAAGCCGAATTTTGGAAAAATGCTCGTGAATCATGGCTATTCCATGATCACAGAAATTATCCAAGCACCACTGGTTAGGAGCCTAGCATTTTGCACTTTAAAGATACCAGAGCACATGTATAAGAGAACAATGCACGTTAAAGTGATGTTCTTTTATGAAAAAAAGTTTTCATTTTGAAACCATTGGGACCTGATCGAGTTTATAAATGTATTATAACAGACTGAACTGCTATTTTTTATGCAATTTTATCATTATGATGTTGTTTTTAACTGTTTTGTAAAATGCCAGGATCTGTGCTTTTGTTATCCTGCTGGTGGCAGCATTGATGAACTTTGGTGTGGACTTCCGGTGTCCACCAGCAGATGGCTCTCGTCTTGCTGGGAGCTGTGCAGTTCCCCAGCTGGCCAGCAGTTGGAACTGTGAGAAGATTCTGGCCAGTCACCTGATCAATGTGCTGCATATTTAACAGTGGACTTCCTAGCAGCACATTGCTAGATTATTCTGGTACTATTGCAGTGTTGTGGCTCTGGCCATTTTCCTGTGCTCCCTGATCCTTGGAAGATAAAAAACACAGAGGGACACCGAGAGCCTAATATAGTATAGTATGTATTGGAAAAGGAGGGGTGTTATTAAAGGTAAGTACAGTATACTCACAAACAAGGGTTACCTCATAGGCAACCACTGTGAAAGGCAGGTGGGGAGAACAAGCCTGTCCCCACTCAGGAGTAAGAAGTCGCTCTCTGTAGATAGGAAGAAAGATAAGACTTTTCGCCCTTCTACCAAGGGTGGACTGATATATGTCATAGGAGAACAGAGCTGCCAAAAGGATAAAACATGCAATGCGTTTCACGGGCATAACCCCAGTTTTCACAGGCTGAGGGCTGGAGATACAGATCTGTTTGCCTGTGCGTACTGTGATAAACAGAACATGGGCACTCTCATTGTATCACAGGAATAAATAATCATAAACCATTGAAGCTGTTTGCAGCTAGATTTGCTGTGTTAATTATAAAAAATTTAGATAAAATATATAGACAAGTTACTTGTTATAGTTAGTTTTTCATCTCAGAGCCGCTTTAAGCAGAACATCACCCAAATTAGGTGGAACTTCCTAATAGGAGTAGATTAATTTCTTAAAGGGTAGTGAATGGTCAACATTCTTTTTCCATTCTGCAAGCATTTTAGTACTGGCTGATGGCTATTTTGAAGCAAGCAGTAGTCTCGATTTCTGAGAGGAAGACCTTATTGGCTACTTTGTTGTCATCTCTTGTAAAAATTCTGGGAGATGGAGCAATGGCTTGAGTGGGACTGGGCTTCCCATATGGTCAGGGAAGAAGGAGACTTTCCCATAGGGCCGTATTGGGGGAATTTACAAATCAAGTGTAGTCCATGATGTGTGTAAGAGATTGCGGAAAAGCCGCCGCGCGGACTGGCAGCGAGGCGGCTGGTTCCGCGTCCGGCTCGGCGGTTTGCCCGCGGCAGCGTGCGTCTGATGTGGCTGGGCCTGTTATTGCACACAGATTGAGGAATACGCGTGTGCGCGCTGAGAGGCAGAACCTTTATGACAAACGAGGAGGGATCAGCTGACCAGGATGGTCAGCTGATCTCAGAGCGAGTGGTTATTGGTTGATCAGCGATGGGTGGCGCCGGGGAGCGCCACTCTATATATAGTTATTACTGGTCAGTCTCAAGTTGTCTGCCGTTGCGAACACTTACGTGAAAGCACTCAGACCATAGTCAGATCCCACAGTGTGTTAGAACCAGGAGGACCTGGGAATTTACACTGAGCCAGATTACTACTGTGTTACCATTGTGTTATACTTCAGACTAGTTCCAGGGTGTTGAGACTACGGACCTCACACCCAAGACTAGGCATTGTTTGATATCTGTTATGACCTATTGCTTTCCTGACTATCCCTCTGCTTTCTGATTCAGTACCTACACATATTTGATTACCTGTTGCCAACCCTGCCTGTTCCTGGTTGCCGAATCAGCCTTCTGTCTCTGTACTTTATCTGCCCGTGTGTTGCCGACCTAGCCTGCCCGACCTTGCGAGCTATCCCTCTCCATTGAGAGATTAGTTTCCAGACCTGCTTGTGACACCCACCTTCTAGGTGTCACTTAGCCACAGGGCCTTCCTGCTATTCAGCCTGGGGCTCCACCCCTTTGGAAGTCTCAGGCTGTTGGAAGGTCTTCGCACTTCCCAGAGGGAGGTAATTCTCATACTGCCAAGGACCACCTGCTCCTCGGGTGGTCCCACTCAAAGTCATTACTGTTGCACCAAACACTCACACTATATAGGTGTCCAGAGGTTAGTTATACTTGTATTATTGGTGATTCTGCAGATCATCAATAATCGGGTATATATCTGTATTCTTGGTGATACTGCAGATCACCAATAATCAGATTCTCTCTGTGTGCTGACACCGATCGTTACAATGTGTCCGTGCAAAGCAGGTACCTGCAGGCAATATAAAAGATTCCTCTAAAATTTAAAAAAAAACGATTCAGTTGTTTTAAATTCAGTTATATTGTATATTGAACTGCAGGATCCTTAATTATACCGTCTTAAAAAAATGTCACTGTAGAAACTTGAAAATGTTAGTCCTCCCCATCAGTGGCGTATTGGGACTCCCAGATTCTACCATGAACTCCCCCCCAGAGAGTCGTTGCCCCCACCTCCTCCTGGGGCACCGGAGGTGAGGAAAAGCCCCTTGTCCGTGGATTGGACAAGGATTCCGGGGGAGAGGGGAAGGCTTGGCTGCCCTTCTCCCCGGAGCCCCCCCCCCCATACCATGGACCAGGCGGGCTGGTATAGCTCAGGGTGCGAATCACCAGTCGACCAGGGCTCCGCATTTTGGTTATCCCAGCCTGCATGGGGGACAAGGGGCTACAGAGGTTCGGGAGGGGGGACCCCACGTCATTTTTTGTGGGAAATTTCCCACTATCAACACAAAAAAAATTTTTTTTAAATATTGTTTCCCACTATCGTTTTAACATATCCTGAACATTTGGTGTTGCTAGGATGTAGGTTTTTTTTACTATTAACTGCTAAAGTCAGCAGGAATTATTTCACTAAGAACTGTCATTTGCCGCATTTAAATGTATACTTTTTTCCTTTAAAATTTTAAAATAAATTTTCTCAAAAACTATAAGGTCTTTTTGAAAAATTTTATTTCCTCTTGTTCCCACTGTTCTTCACATATCTGGCAAATTTGGTGTTCCTTACATGCAAGGGAGCTTTGCTATTAAAGAGACACTGAAGTGAAAAAAAAATATGATATAATGAATTGGTTGTGTACTATGAATAATTACTAGAAGATTAGCAGCAAAGAAAATATTCTCATACTTTTATTTTCAGGTATATAGTGTTTTTTCTAACATTGCATTATCCTATAATATGTGCAGATTACACAACACTCAGCATTCAAAATGAGTATTTCAGAGCAGTCTGTGAAGTAATGACATCTCCTCTGCCAGAGGAAAAGTAAACAGTTCAATTACAGTTGAGATAATAAAAGTCAGATAACAGCCCTCTCCAGGACCAAGTTAGTCAGGGAGTGCAATAGCTTTTTTGCATAGAGATAACAGGAGTTTCTCAACTCTTCCTGTACTGGAAACAATTAGACTGATGTATCTGATCTTAATGTTTTTTTTCTTAGCTGTACTACACATACAAATCATAATATCATCATTTTTTTTCGCTTCAGTGTCTCTTTAACTACTAAATTTTGCGGGTTTTGGCGGCTTTATAATCACAAATACAATTTTTGGAAATGTTAAAATCGATTTTCTCAAAAACTAAAAGTTGTTTTTGAATTGTTTTAAGTTGTAGCCACATCTCACCTTCATTATCCATGCAATATTGGTGATTGTAGCATGTATGGGGGCTTTGCTATTAGTTAAAACGCTTTTCCGTGATCATGGCCGTGAATTTACTTTGCGAGTTCATTTAAAATCTGGAAATTAATCACGCCATTTCTGGATTTTTTTTCAACCACGGCCGAATAGTCGAGTCCGTGATTGGGGGTATCCGAGCATCACTGGTTATGAGCTATACGTTCTGGTGGTGAAATCTTATGATTAGTTCATGATAGGAAGTGTAATAATTGTAATCTTATTGTTAACTAGCTGGACGCCCGGCGTTGCCCGGGTATGTATTTGGCTGGTGTTGGATCCGCCCACTTTTCCTAACCCTAACACACAATTACTTAATGACCAAGTTTGTGAGCTTTGCAGTCTTTGGCGTCAATAATTTGCATTGAAATAAAATAAATCTGATTGGATGTGGCTCCACCCCTTTTCTGAATTTGAACTCCAATCACCCAATGGCCAACTGTACCAGGTACAGGTGATTAACAGTGCAAGTAGCTTTTGCCATTAACAGTGCACGAATGGCAGCAATTACATATTCCCCTTGAAAATCAATAGGTGAATTTTTATTAGCTTTTGTAGCCCAGTGAGCAATTGTGCAAAGGTTAAAAACCCTACCATTAACAATGTAAGAATTGCTGCAGTTTACATTTTCTCAGTGAAATTAGCATTTGTCTCCGCCTACTGATGACCCGGAATTGCCCGATTATGTATTTGGCAGGTGTTGGCTGCGCCCACTTTTCCTAACCCTAACACATAATTAATCAACTACTCAATGACCAAGTTTGTGAGCTTTGCGGTGTTTGGCATCAATAACCTGCATTAAAATGAAACAAATCAGATTGGCTGTTTGGGGCTCCACCCCCTTATATAAATTTAAACCCCAGTCACGCAATGATCAACTGTACCAGGTTTGAGGCTTGTGCCATTAACAGTGCAAGAATGGCAGCAATTAAATATTCCCCTTTAAAATCAATAGGTAATTTTTGATTGGCTTTTTTAGGCTCCACCCACTTTTCTGAATATTAATCCCAGTCACCCAGGAACCAACTGTGCAAAGTTTGAGAACCCTACAATTAACAGTTTAAGAATGGCTGCTGTTTACATTTTCCTAGTAAAATTTGTATTTGTCTCCGCCCACTTATGACTCCACATTGCCCGCTTATGTATTTGGTTGGTGCTAGCTGTGCCCACTTTTCTAGCTGTTTGTGGCTCCACCCCCCCTTTCTGAAATTGGACCCCAGTCACCCAATGATCAACTGTACCAGGTTTAAAGGCTTGTGCCATTAACAATGCAAGAATGGCAGCAATTACATATTCCCTTTGAAAATCAATAGGTGAATTTTGATTGGCTTTTATAGGCTCCATCCACTTTTCTGAATTGTAATCCCAGTCACCCAGTGACCAACTGTGCAAAGTTTGAGAACCCTGCCATAAACAGCATAAGAATGGCTGCAGTTTATATTTTCTCAGTGAAATATGTATTTGTCTTCGCCCACTGATGACCTGGTATTGCCCGATTATGTATTTGGCTGGTGTTGGCTGCGCCCACTTTTCCTAACCCTAACACAAAATTACTCAATTACTCAATGACCAAGTTTGTGAGCTTTGCGGTTTTTGGCATCAATAACCTGCGTTAAAATAAAACAAATAAGATTGGCTGTTTGTGGCTCCACCCCCTTTTATTAATTCTAACCCAAGTCACCCAATGATCATCTGTACCAGGTTTGAGGCTTGTGCCATTAACAGTGCAAGAATGGCAGCAATAAAATATTCCCCTGAAAAATCAATAGGTAATTTTTGATTGGCTTTTGTAGGCTCCACCCACGTTTCTGAATATTAATCCCAGTCACCCAGTAATTAACTGTGCAAAATTTGAGAACCCTACAATTAACAGTGTAAGAATGGCTGCAGTTTACATTTTCCCAGTAAAATTTGTATTTGTCTCCGCCCTCTTATGACCCCGTGTTGCCTGCTTATGTAATTGGCTGGTGTTGGCTGTGCCCTCTTTTCTAATCCTCACACACAATTAATCAATTACTCAATTACCAAGTTTGTGAGCGTTGCGGTGTTTGGCATCAATAATTTGCATTGGAATTAAACAAATCTAATTGGCTGTTTGTGGCTCCACCCCCTTTCTGAAATTGAACCCCAGTCACCCAATGATCAACTGTACCAGGTTTGAGGCTTGTGCCATTAACAGTGCAAGAATGGCAGCAATGTAAATATTCCCCTTGAAAATCAATAGGTGAATTTTGATTGGATTTTGTAGGCTCCTCCCACCTTTCTGAATATTAATCCCAGTCACCCAATGACCAACTGTGCAAAGTTTGAGAAACCTACCATTAACAGTGTAAGAATGGCTGCAGTTTACATTTTGCTAGAAAAATTTGCATTTGTCTCCGCCCACTTATGACCCCCTGTTGCCCGCTTATGTATTTGGCTGGTGTTGGCTGTGTCCAATTTTCTAACCCTCACACACAATTAATTAATTACTCAATTACCAAGTTTGTGAGCTTTGCGGTGTTTGACATCAATAATTTGCATTGGAATGAAACAAATCTGATTAGCTGTTTGTGGCTCCACCCACTTTCTGAAATTGAACCCCAGTCACCCAATGATCAACTGTACCACGTTTGAGGCTTGTGCCATTAACAGTGCAAGAATAGCAGCAATTACATATTCCATTTGAAAATCAGTAGGTGAATTTTGATTGGCTTTTATAGGCTCCACCCACTTTTCTGAATATTAATCCCAGTCACCCAATGACCAACTGTGCAAAGTTTGAGAACTCTACCATTAACAGTGTAAGAATGGCTGCAGTTTAAATTTTCCAGTGACATTTGTATTTGTATCCGCCCCCTTTTTGGTTATAGGAATAAAAAGTATCTTATACTTTATTCCAGGTAATGTACTATGTGTGTGCCAAATTTCATTCAAATCCGTTCAGCCATTTTTGCGTGATCGAGTAACAAACACCCAAACATCCAAACATCCAAACATCCAAACATCCAAACAAACATCCAAACATCCAAACATCCGAACTTTCCCATTTATTATACTAGCTAGTCGCCCGGTGTTGCCCGGGTATGTAATTGGCTAGTGTTAGCTCTGCCCACTTTTTTTAATCCTAACACACAATTACTCAAGGATGACCTAGTTTGTGAGCTTTGCGGTCTTTGGTATCAATAATTGGCATTGAAATGAAATAAATCTAATTGGCTGTGGTTCCACTCCTTTGAAAATCAATAGGTGAATTTTGATTAGCTTTTGTAGGCTCCACCCACTTATCTGAATATTAATCCTAGTCACCCAGTGACCAACTGTGCAAAGTTTAAGAACCCTGCCATTGACAGTGTAAGAAAAACAAAAGTTTGCTTTCTTAAAACAGAAAGAATTTGCGATAATTCAGGTTGGAGTGAGCTTAAAATGTCGCCCAGTGCATCACTGTTGAATATATGCAAATTAACCATTGTTACCCTTAAAAGCTAAACACACCTCCAGAACTGCTGGAATGCAATGGTGTGTCATTTTGTTAATTTGTACAGAGCCATAATAATCCAACATGCATACAGACTGCTTTGGATTGTTTGATCCTCATCAGTGCATGGCATGGATTAATTTGGCTCTATGCAGTAGGGCTTGTAACACCAAGAGGTACAGACTAACCAGCAAACTCATGGTGACCCAGAACTCATTGGAGTGTGTAAGAGACTACAATGGTCCTAAAAGCACCCTTACTAAGATGTTAAGAAAAACAAAAGTCTGCTTTCTTAAAACAGAAAGAATTTGCGATAATTCAGGTTGGAATTAGCTTGAGATGTCTCCCAGGGCATCACTGCTGAATATATGCAAATTAACCATTGTGCCCTTAGAAGCTAAACACACCTCCAGTGTAACAATGTCTGCAGTTTACATTTTCCAGTGAAATTTGTATTTGTCTCCGCCCCCTTTTTGGTTATGGGAATAAAAAGTATCCTACACTTTATTCCAGGTAATGTATTATGTGTGTGCCAAATTTCAGTTTACATTCTAGCAGTAAAATTTGTATTTTTCTCCACCCACTGATGTCCTAATGTTTCCCGGGTATGTATTTGGCTGCTGTTGGCTGTGGCCACTTTTTCTAACCCTAACACACAATTGTCAATAGTCAATGACCAAGTTTGTGAGATTTGTGGTCTTCGGCATGAATAATTTTCATTGAAATGAAACACATCTGATTCGCTGTTTGTGGCCCCACCCCTTTTCTAAATATTTAACCCCAGTCACCCCATGATCAACTGTGCCAGGTTTGAGGCTTGTGCCATTAACAGTGCAAAAATGGCAGCAATTAAATATTTGACTACAAACAATACTCCTGGTGCACAAGTCATATATGTTGGCAAAAACTCCCCTAAGGGAAGGAGAACAAGGGCTGGATAATACTTGGCAAAAATTGAAACAACCAAGTTCTCTAATGCATAAACATCTTTATTAAATGTATCAGACCCACCAAGACCTCCCATAAAACCCACCCACTCCCCCCTCTAAAAAGCCTATCTAGATTTTGGAGCGCTCCTCATCCACGCACACCACTCATACATAAAGCACAATTCTGGCTCTGGCCTGGAAGTTTCATCAATAATCTTATCCGACCTCCAATTACTAGGACCTCCGAACACTGTGCAATGATATTTGATAGAGTCCATGCATCTAGCAAAGTTCCAGCAATTCAACTCAAGCTGTAATGATATCACAACATCCTTTAACCGCTCAGTCCAATCTCAGGTTATTTGTATATCTGGGGCTCAATCACCTCCTTCAACGTAATACCAACACCTTGACTTGGAACCGCTGATGCCACTTTCCTCTTATATATATCCACCAATGCATATACAGAGCGTCCCTTTTGGATTACATCCACGCTGCACAGCAGCACTCACCACCTCTTCCGCCCCTTTGGAGGAAACACCTTACGTTCCAGGACTTGCGGCTGCGGCGTCCCGCAGCTCACTCTGCCCATACTTCGTAACCTCCGGGGTATATGCGGGATGTCATCGGGGTGCTTGAACCTTCCCTGGCCGGCCAGACAGCGTGCTATATGTTGCGGCGAGCAATGCCGGGTAACCGCTCTCACTCTGTCGTCTTGGTGACCACGCCTGCATACGCGTTACGCCCACCTCATCACGTGGGCTTCGTCAGTGCAAGATGCTGTTAGTCTCATCTAGGGGGCGTGCTACCAGTCAATTTATCTTCTCCATGAATACTCCCTCTCACTCTAAGGCATCCACCATTGGATAAACATCGCTACATAGTGACATCTCATTTTCTCTTTGTCTTGACAGATTCAATGTTTATTTATTGCTCCAGTTTAGCTTATCCTCAAAGGGGAGGGGGGGGCCCAAACTTTTGATGGTATGTCATATCAACCCACAAGCAACAATTGACCAGGGATTTTAGGGGGTATTACACTGTTACATATGTTTTTCTTTCTTTTGACATATCCTTCATTTTGTCATTTTATCAATATTGGGGCAATCAATTAGCCACTTTAATATTAGCAACATCCAAAATGACTCATTTCAGCATACATACCATCCAATCAACCCTGATCTTATCTATATTATTCCCCACATCGGATCAAAATATCTTTTCATGTTTTTGGCCTAAATAATATGCTGGCACTGTTGGCATCAATTTAGAGATAGCATCATATGCTCAATCTGGCAGGAATACAGCCAGATTAAAATCTGTGTTTAAACCTCCCGGGTATAATGTCCCCAACGTATAAATACAACGACTTTCTACCTGATATAATGTTTTTTCATAATCTCCTCCCCTTAAACTTTGTCCAGGCTTAATGATCCCCTTAAACCTAAGCAAATTGGGGTTACTATTGTGAAATATAGCAAAATGAGTGCCTAATGGACTATCCTCATTAGCTTCCTTTATGTTTGCTACATGTTCTCCTATTCGTTTCTTAAGCATCCGACCAGTCATGCCAACATACTTTAGGCCACATGGACAGGTGATCATATATATTACTCCTATCGTGTTGCAATTTATAAACGTTCTTATGTCGTAACATCTATTTCCTTTAGCATTTTGGAATGTTTTAGTCTTTTCTACTAATTTACAATACGTGCACCCCCCACATGGGTACATCCCTGCTGGGATTGGGCCCATAAAACCCCTACCTTCTTGGCCTGTCTTTTTGGGTCTGGAGTACACTTCCGTTTTCACTAAAGTGTCCTTCAGATTTGGGGCCCTTCGGGCTGTCATTGCAGGATATGACCCCACTATATTTGCCAGAACCGGGTCCCTCTCCAATACATGCCAATGCTTATTGAGTATCCCTCTGAGTTGTGACCAGTGGGATCCATACCTTGTTATCAGGCGTACTCTGTCATCATTATTTTGTTTTCTCCTCTTTTTTAGAGAAGTCTCTCGATCTAGCTTCAGGGCTCTTTCTTTTGCCTTTTCTAGAACTCGATCCGGGTACCCCCGTTTCTGGAATCTACTGCACATCTTATCTACTTCTCCTCTAAACTCTTCCTCTTGTGAACAGTTCCGTCTCACCCTGACCATCTGTCCGTATGGGATCCCCCATTTCTGTGCTGGTGGATGAAAACTATCTCCATGCAGGTAAGTATTCCCAGCTGTCTCTTTTCTATATAAACTGGTCTCAATTTTTCTCCCTCTTTTCCTAATCTGTAGGTCTAGGAAGGTTAGATTGTATTTATCCACAGTATAGGTTATCTTTAAATTTCGTGCATTGTTATTCACCTCTTTCAAAAACACATCTAAGGCAGATTTTGGCCCTCTCCAGACCAGGAAGACGTCGTCCACATATCTCAACCAGAGGGCCGCATGCGCACCAAAATCAGCTCTCCCATATATGTCCTGCCGCTCCCAGGCCCCCAGGTGCAAGCAAGCATAGGCTGGTGCGCATGCGGCCCCCATCGACGTCCCCCTGGCCTGTCTGTACAACACTCCATCTGCGACAAAACAATTGTGTGTCAGGACTAGTTCCAACAGGTCCATGATCACTTGACATCTTCCATTTGACGTATTCATATCCTGTCTCAGAAAATATCCTACTGCCTCCATTCCCACCTCATGAGGGATGGAGGTATATAGGGACTCAATATCAATACCTACAAGATAATCGTCGTCCTGGATCTCAAAATTCTCCAACATAATCAAAAGATCACGTGTATCCTTTACATATGATGGCAGCTGTTCCACATAACATTTTATGTTCTCATCTATAAATGTCCCTATTTTTTCAAGGGGCCCTTCAATTGCGGATACAATAGGGCGTCCAGGAGGACATTCTTTGTTCTTGTGTATCTTAGGTATTAAATACAAACACGGCATTTTATATGCTTTGGTTTTCATAAAGCCATATTCACCCGCCGTGATTAGTTCATTTGACAAAGCCTCTTCCAAAATTAAATCCCTCTTTCTGATAATATCAGGGAAAGGGTTATCTCGTAACCTCACATAGGTATCCCTATCAGACAATTGTCTCATCATTTCAGAAAAATACGCATCCTTTGACCACAACACAATGTTTCCACCCTAGTCACTTCCTCTCACCAATATTTCATCATGATCCCTTAGTTCTTTTAAAGCTCTTCTTTCTATTTCTTTTAAATTGTCCCAATTTTTTCCCCATTTTATTTTTTCTAAATCTTGAGACACCAATTCGGAGAACAGTTGGATATTTTTGTCTGACGATATTGGGGGCATAAATTTAGATCTTTTTCTTAAATTGGTAGGTGCAATTGATCTATCTTTTCCTGCTCCTATTACTCCAATTTCACCTTCATCCATCAAACTCTCCAAATTTCTCAACACCTCCCTTTCTTCTAAGGACATAACAAGAATGTCTTGGGTGTCATCCTCTCTTACATCTATCTCAACGGGTTTCTGTTTAGAAAACATTTTCTTGAGCAGAACTCTTCTTAAAAATAATTGCACATCTCGGTATGTGTCAAAGAGATCGCCTCCACACACTGGAGAAAAGGACAATCCCTTATTCAACACCGAGATATGTTCTGGCTTCAATTCAAAGCCTGTCAAATTAATTATATTATTCTGCTCTTCTAAAAACTCCAAACCTTCCACCTCTACTTGTTCTTCCCTTGTCTTGGGGGTTGTACTCGTTTCTTTAAAATGGGTTTTGGTTCCATCTTCCCTCTCTTTCTTTGCTTTTGTCGTTTCTCTTTCTTCCTGGACCTGCCTCTTTCTGCATCTTTTCTTTCCTCGTCTGTGCTTTATTCTTCTTCCCCTATCTCTTCCTCCTCTCCTAAAAAACCAACCGACTTACCTGAGGCAGCCGAAACCTCACTTTTGTCATCATCATCCTCCTCATCTGAGCTTTGATTTGCCCTACTTCTAGATCTCGACCTAGCTCTCCCTGGATTGCAATTGTAATACTCACCATCATTCCATTCTCTAATGTCTGTCAAAAATTTCGTCTGTTTTATTGATTTAATCTTTTTTTGAGTATTTTCTACTTCCCTTTTAACCATATCATTAAATTTATCAAAATCTTTATCAACTTTATATTCCTCCAAGACATCAATGCTGTCATCAATTTCAGTTTGAAGTTCAATCAATTGCACCTTTTCCTCTTTGACCATTAATTTCATGACACTTAAGTCATACTCTATGGCTTTTTTCTTCCATTCTGGGAGAAAGCGGTCATTTCTCAGGTGACCTGCTGGAACAAACCGTCCCCTCATTCCCCAAGGTACCACACCCCTGTCAATATAAGACTGAAGTGTGGAAATGCTCCACTTTCTCCTCAAATGTTTCAATGTCAATTTTTTATGTGTTCTAAATAATTTCTTCAGATCTTTTTGATGATTATTCCTCTGTTCAAACTGTTCCCCTTCTTTAAATGTCTCATTGATATCTATATCAATATCTTCCCCAATGGTATATGCCATGGTGACACGGGTAGAAACACGCCTTATTAATAATATTAAAAACAATTTAAAATGTGTGGATGGTTCATCTGGGAGGACCTGTGTGGTAACTTGATTTGAAGAAACTGTTCATCACAGGAATTACATATACTGGACTACAAACAATACTCCTGGTGCACAAGTCATATATGTTGGCAAAAACTCCCCTAAGGGAAGGAGAACAAGGGCTGGATAATACTTGGCAAAAATTGAAACAACCAAGTTCTCTAATGCATAAACATCTTTATTAAATG
The DNA here is from genome assembly GCF_040937935.1 of Hyperolius riggenbachi. Lineage (NCBI taxonomy): Eukaryota > Metazoa > Chordata > Amphibia > Anura > Hyperoliidae > Hyperolius > Hyperolius riggenbachi. Next base: position 165,782,264 of record NC_090656.1, on the reverse strand, counting down.
TATCAGACCCACCAAGACCTCCCATAAAACCCACCCACTCCCCCCTCTAAAAAGCCTATCTAGATTTTGGAGCGCTCCTCATCCTCGCACACCACTCATACATAAAGCACAATTCTGGCTCTGGCCTGGAAGTTTCATCAATAATCTTATCCGACCTCCAATTACTAGGACCTCCGAACACTGTGCAATGATATTTGATAGAGTCCATGCATCTAGCAAAGTTCCAGCAATTCAACTCAAGCTGTAATGATATCACAACATCCTTTAACCGCTCAGCAACATATAGCACGCTGTCTGGCCGGCCAGGGAAGGTTCAAGCACCCCGATGACATCCCGCATATACCCCGGAGGTTACGAAGTATGGGCAGAGTGAGCTGCGGGACGCCGCAGCCGCAAGTCCTGGAACGTAAGGTGTTTCCTCCAAAGGGGCGGAAGAGGTGGTGAGTGCTGCTGTGCAGCGTGGATGTAATCCAAAAGGGACGCTCTGTATATGCATTGGTGGATATATATAAGAGGAAAGCGGCATCAGCGGTTCCAAGTCAAGGTGTTGGTATTACGTTGAAGGAGGTGATTGAGCCCCAGATATACAAATAACCTGAGATTGGACTGAGCGGTTAAAGGATGTTGTGATATCATTACAGCTTGAGTTGAATTGCTGGAACTTTGCTAGATGCATGGACTCTATCAAATATCATTGCACAGTGTTCGGAGGTCCTAGTAATTGGAGGTCGGATAAGATTATTGATGAAACTTCCAGGCCAGAGCCAGAATTGTGCTTTATGTATGAGTGGTGTGCGTGGATGAGGAGCGCTCCAAAATCTAGATAGGCTTTTTAGAGGGGGGAGTGGGTGGGTTTTATGGGAGGTCTTGGTGGGTCTGATACATTTAATAAAGATGTTTATGCATTAGAGAACTTGGTTGTTTCAATTTTTGCCAAGCAATTAAATATTTGCCTTGAAAATCAATAGGTGAATTGTGATTGGTTTTTGTAGGCTCCACCCACTTTTCTGAATATTAATCCCAGTCACCCAGTGACCAACTGTGCAAAGTTTTAGAACCCTAAAATTAATAGTGTAAGAATGGCTGCAGTTTACATTTTCCCAGTGAAATTTGTGTTTGTCTCCGCCCACTGATGACTTGGCATTGCCCAGGCATGTATTTGGCTGGTGTTGGCTCTGCCCACTTTTTCTAACCCTAACACAAAATTACTTAATGACCAAATTTGTGAGCTTTGCGGTCTTTGGCATCAATAATTTGCATTGAAATAAAATAAATCTGATTGGCTGTGGCTCCACCCCTTTTCTGAATTTAAACCCCCATCACCCAATGGCCAACTGTACCAGGTACAGGTGATTAACAGTGCAAGAATGGCATCAATTAAATTTTCCCCTTAAAGATTAATAGGTGGATTTTGATTGGCTTTTGTAGGCTCCACCCACTTTTCTGAATATTAATCTCAGTCACTCAGTGACCAACTGTGCAAAGTTTGAGAACCCGACCATTAACAGTGTAAGAATGGCTGCTGTTTACATTTTCCCAGTAAAATTTGTATTTGTGTCCGCCCACTTATGACCCTGCGTTGCCCGCTTATGTATTTGGCTGGTGTTGGCTGTGCCCACTTTCCTAACCCTAACACACAATTAATCAATTACTCAATTACCAAGTTTGTGAGCTTTGCGGTGTTTGGCAACAATAATTTGCATTGGAATGAAACAAATCTGATTGTCTATTTGTGGCTCCACCCCCTTTCTGAAATTGAACCCAAGTCACCGAAAGATCAACTATACCAGGTTTGAGGCTTGTGCCATTAACAGTGCAAGAATGGCAGGTTTGAGGCTTGTGCCATTAACAGTGCAAGAATGGCAGAAATATTCCCCTTGAAAATCGACCAACTGTGCAAAGTTTGAGAACCCTACCATTAACAGTGTAAGAAAAACAAAAGTTTGCTTTCTTAACACAGAAGGAATTTGCGATAATTCAGGTTGGAGTGAGCTTGAGATGTCTCCCAGTGCATCCCTGCTGAATATATGCAAATTAACCATTGTTACCCTTAGAAGCTAAACACACCTCCAGAACCGCTGGAATGCAATGATGTGTCAGCTTGTTAATTTGTACAGAGGCATAATAATCCAACATGCATACAGACTGTTTCGGATTGTTTGATCCTCATCAGTGCATGGCATGGATTAATTTGGCTCTATGCAGTAGGGCTTGTAACACCGAGAGGTACAGACTAACCAGCAAGCTCATGGTGACCCAGAACTCATTAGAGTGTGTAAGGGACTACAATGGTCCTAAAAGCCCCCTTACTAAGATGTTAAGAAAAAAAAAGTTTGCTTTCTTAAAACAGAAAGAATTTGCGATAATTGATGAATTTGGAAGGTTGGAGGTGCCCAATTAGAATAGTAAATAAATCTTCGGATTTGAAGATGATAAAAAATAATATAAATAGATTTTTCTTAATGAGATAAAATTGACTGAAATGAATGGAGTAAAATATAATTTCATTTATTCATTGCAAACAGCACTGGACAACACGTTTCTCGACGTAAGCCGCTTCCTCAGGTCAAATAAGTGCCTTGACAAAGTAAAACATGAAAAAATGGCGCTCAGAACATATCCAACTATATACCATAGATAAACATGCATCTCAAAAAAATGACATAAAATAACATAAAAGGCAAATAACCAGAATAAATATGTATAGCTTGATAACAAGTATTAAAAAATCCATCAAATACATATAAAATCATAGTGACCATGTAAACTAATGATCAAACATAGTATATATAAAAGCATCAAAAAATATATACAGGTAGTCTAGCAAATATTCTGGTATAAACAAAGGCATGTAGAACCAGATTTTTAGGTGCGGAACTGCCCACACACACACACATATATATATATATATATATATATATATATATATATATATATATATATATATATATACATATCCACACAAACGTACACATATACTTATATATACATACACACACACACACACATGTACCATACACATTTGGATCCCTTGGTCCCTATAATGATAGGGGGATAAGTCTAGGAGGGACCCTCCGGTGAGGGGGAAGGAGGGAGGGTATACAGTAATTATTGTAGCTGCAATAAACCATATGATTTCCAGGGTAGTAGAGATAGGGCAGAGAAGGGGGGCACGGAGGAGGTGGATCCCAAATAGTTGTATGACATAAGGCACCCCCCAGATGTAATAAGCTAATGATTTAGGCACTTACCAATTGTATAGCTTTCAAAGGTCCGGAGGTGCCCATATACCGCTGTACGCGCCAAAGATCTGTTATTTAACTGAGAGGCAGAGGATGTAGACGCGTATTGCGTCATGGCCGTAGGCGGCAATGGCCGGGAGAATGTGGAGCTGCCAATAGAGAGCGGGCAGCGCGAGACGGGAAGTGCTGGCGGAAATACCGCTGCGGCCATATTGTGTGTGGGCGAGGGGGTGGACGGAGGTCTGAGGCCGCCAATGGGACCTGATCACATAAGGCGGAAATACCGCCGCGGCCCTATTGCGTATGGACAGATGAATTGACAAGCGCTGGAAATAAAAGACGGCGGCCACATATTTACTACCTAGTGGCGGCCATCTTTCTGGAGACCATTAGTAAATAAAGGATGGCCATATTGGGGAAATAAATCTCCACCATCTTACGGAGGGCACAGTATATGGTGTTTAATAACCATATTAAAGGGTGCAGTGAGTTGGGAAAGAAGGGAAAGTAAAGCAAGGGGAGAAATACAAAGAGGACTCTAAACAATTATTCTGGGGTAGTGATGTATATTATACTAAGGTAGGGGGGGGGGGAAGGAACTAGGGATAGCAGCCAAGTTGGGATGGATGTCAAAGTCTAACGGTGGCCATTTTTTCAAAGGGCCATTGTGCGAGCTATTTTCCAGAACCTGAAATAACTTTGATGGCCATGTTAGAGACATATCCTAAAAGAGGCAACCTGAATAATAGGGAATAGAGCCTGGCTATAGCAACGGCCAGCTTTCCATAGGCTAACCATTAGATTAAGTTGTCTATGTTGCGGGCCTTAAGGGAAATGGGCTGGAGTAAGCCTATAGGGCCCTATGACAGGGCCCTATGACTATGTATTAAAGTTCCACAGGAACCTGGGTTCCTGATGTCGTAAGAGCTGCATATTGACGATATTAGGGAAAGGGAGATGTGAATGGACTAAAAGTGTAGACGGACTAGAGAGAACTCTAGTTAACTCACAAACTCTATATCCTGGGGCCGGATGGAGAGATACTAAGGTTGTGAAAAATGAAATGTAGTCAGACTTAGTTATGGTCCATAATTGATAAAAATGATTACAGATTATGTTCCAGGCAGATGTTTAAGCCCTCTGGTTGTAAGGTCCTCATTTTAAAGACCCAATACATCTCCCTGGCTCTAAGAAGGCCAAACGGATCTAGTCCTTCCTCTCGGATTTGTTCAATAGGGCACAACTGGGCTTCAGTCGGATCCTGATTGTGGAACTCCTTGAAATGTCGGGATAGACCGTGTTTGTTGTATCCCTTCAAAATGTTGCGTCGGTGTTGACCCCATCTGCTACTCAAGGTCTGTGTGGTTCTCCCTATATACTGTAACCTACACGGGCACATAATCATGTAAATTATATTTCTAGAAGTACAGTTCATGACATTCTTGATCGGGAAAGTTTCTCCTGTATTTGTAGATATAAATCGACTCTGTCCATTCTCTATTTTCTTGCAGCAGAGGCACTTCTTCCGTTTACATCTATAGACTCCATGTTGTTTCAAGACCCGTGTATCAGCTCCTATGCTTGTTTTACACTTCCTGATTTTACTCGGTGCCACTTGGCTCTTCAGGGTTCTCGCTCTTCTATAAATACACTTAGGTTTTGTCTTCAGATGTTCCTTCAGATATGGATCTTTCAATAGTAAGGGCCAACACTTCTCAAGTGATTTCCGGATGATGGTATGGTCATTAGAGAACCTAGTAATAAAAGCCGTTTCATAATCTTTTTCTGTTTGGGTAATCATCCTTCTTTTCAGGAGACCGTCTCTTTCTGTGTGTCTTGCCCTGCGTTTGGCCTCCTTCACCAAGTTTTTTGGGAAATGTTTTTCTCTAAATTTATTAGTCAATATACTGGCTTGACTATCGAATGTAGTGAGGTCCGTGCAATTTTTCCTAATGCGCAGGAATTGCCCAAAAGGGATATTGTTTTTCCAGGATTTATGATGATTGCTCCTGTAGTCAATATATGAGTTTGAATCCACAGTTTTGAAGTGGTTTCTTGATTTGATAGTGTCGTAATCTATGTATAATTCTACATCCAGGTACTCAATTTGCGACTTGTTGGTATTGTGTGTAAAGGATATTCCAGAATCATTGTTGTTCATATATTTGGAAAAATCCTCCACAGTGTCAGTCTCTCCTTCCCAAATCAAGATCAAATTGTCTATGTATCTCCGATAGTATACTATATTAGCTTTGATGGGGTTGTCTGATTCCAGGTGTAGTTTCTCGAATAGACCCATCATCAGGTTGGCGTAACTGGGGGCAAAGCTTGCCCCCATCGCTGTTCCTCTCTCTTGCTGGTAGATATTATCCGTGAATCTGAAATAATTGTGTGTAAGTATGAAATATGCTGAGTTTAATAGAAAATACTTCTGTTTTATAGGGATGGTTGCATCTCCACTCAGGAAGGACCACATGGCCCTCAGCCCAATATGATGGTGGATATTTGAGTATAACGAGGCCACATCCAATGTTACCCAGCTATAGTTGCTTTTCCATGGAATATCCCGCAGTTTGGATAGTAATTGTGTTGAGTCTTTTAGGTACGATGGTAATTTCAATACGTATGGTTGAAGGTGAATATCTATAAGTTCTGATAGATGGGAAGTTAAGGAATTAATTCCAGCAATAATAGGTCTTTTGGGTGGGTTTTTGTAGGGACTTATGGATCTTAGGTAAATGGTAAAAGTGAGCTGTGGTCGGCCTATCAAGAAGTAAAAATTCTCTTTCGTTTTTACTAATGATATTAGTAAACCAAGCCAGCCAACTTATATGAACTTTTCATCGATTTAAATAGCTTCATAAGAAAACTTACACTGAAACATTTTTTTGCTATGAAGAAGTTTAAGAAACTTACGAATATAACCAGCAGTTCCCTCACTCCTATTATTTTGAATTCCGATAACGTCATAGATGTGAATATAGATCAGGAAAGTACTATTATGGAACGCTATATATACACCGACCTGAAGAATAAGTCAGACTTTTACCCAACATCCCAGAAAGGTCCATATATAGAGGGATTTTATACTCAAGTTTTAGAGGAGTTCAGGAACATAAAAAGAATGGAAAAAAAGCAGAACATCTCAAAAAAAGAAGCGAGGGCTATCAATACCTTGAAATCCAATGATTCAATAGTGATTAAAGCAGCTGATAAGGGAGGAGGAATAGTCATCATGAACAGATCGGATTACACCGGAGAGGCACATAGAATCTTGAGCGACACCGAATATTACACCATATTACAAATGGACCCAACGGAAGAATATAAAAGAGATTTGAAAAAGTTGATTAATTGGGCAAAAGAGGAAAATATCATTAGTAAAAACGAAAGAGAATTTTTACTTCTTGATAGGCCGACCACAGCTCACTTTTACCATTTACCTAAGATCCATAAGTCCCTACAAAACCCACCCGGAAGACCTATTATTGCTGGAATTAATTCCTTAACTTCTCATCTATCAGAACTTATAGATATTCACCTTCAACCATACGTATTGAAATTACCATCGTACCTAAAAGACTCAACACAATTACTATCCGAACTACGGGATATTCCATGGAAAAGCAACTATAGCTGGGTAACATTGGATGTGGCCTCGTTATACTCAAATATCCACCATCATATTGGGCTGAGGGCCATGTGGTCCTTCCTGAGTGGAGATGCAACCATCCCTATAAAACAGAAGTATTTTCTATTAAACTCTGCATATTTCATACTTACACACAATTATTTCAGATTCATGGATAATATCTACCAGCAAGAGAGAGGAACAGCGATGGGGCAAGCTTTGCCCCCAGTTACGCCAACCTGACGATGGGTCTATTCGAGAAACTACACCTGGAATCAGACAACCCCTTCAAAGCTAATATAGTATACTATCGGAGATACATAGACGATTTGATCTTGATTTGGGAAGGAGAGACTGACACTGTGGAGGATTTTTCCAAATATATGAACAACAATGATTCTGGAATATCCTTTACACACAATACCAACAAGTCGCAAATTGAGTACCTGGATGTAGAATTATACATAGATTACGACACTATCAAATCAAGAAACCACTTCAAAACTGTGGATTCAAACTCATATATTGACTACAGGAGCAATCATCATAAATCCTGGAAAAACAATATCCCTTTTGGGCAATTCCTGCGCATTAGGAAAAATTGCACGGACCTCACTACATTCGATAGTCAAGCCAGTATATTGACTAATAAATTTAGAGAAAAACATTTCCCAAAAAACTTGGTGAAGGAGGCCAAACGCAGGGCAAGACACACAGAAAGAGACGGTCTCCTGAAAAGAAGGATGATTACCCAAACAGAAAAAGATTATGAAACGGCTTTTATTACTAGGTTCTCTAATGACCATACCATCATCCGGAAGTCACTTGAGAAGTATTGGCCCTTACTATTGAAAGATCCATATCTGAAGGAACATCTGAAGACAAAACCTAAGTGTATTTATAGAAGAGCGAGAACCCTGAAGAGCCAAGTGGCACCGAGTAAAATCAGGAAGTGTAAAACAAGCATAGGAGCTGATACACGGGTCTTGAAACAACATGGAGTCTATAGATGTAAACGGAAGAAGTGCCTCTGCTGCAAGAAAATAGAGAATGGACAGAGTCGATTTATATCTACAAATACAGGAGAAACCGTCCCGATCAAGAATGTCATGAACTGTACTTCTAGAAATATAATTTACATGATTATGTGCCCGTGTAAGTTACAGTATATAGGGAGAACCACACAGACCTTGAGTAGCAGATGGGGTCAACACCGACGCAACATTATGAAGGGATACAACAAACACGGTCTATCCCGACATTTCAAGGAGTTCCACAATCAGGATCCGACTGAAGCCCAGTGGTGCCCTATTGAACAAATCCGAGAGGAAGGACTAGATCCGTTTGGCCTTCTTAGAGCCAGGGAGATGTATTGGGTCTTTAAAATGAGGACCTTACAACCAGAGGGCTTAAACATCTGCCTGGAACATAATCTGTAATCATTTTTATCAATTATGGACCATAACTAAGTCTGACTACATATCATTTTTCACAACCTTAGTATCTCTCCATCCGGCCCCAGGATATAGAGTTTGTGAGTTAACTAGAGTTCTCTCTAGTCCGTCTACACTTTTAGTCCATTCACATCTCCCATTCCCTAATATCTTCAATATGCAGCTCTTACGACATCAGGAACCCAGGTTCCTGTGGAGCTTTAATACATAGTTAGCCGTCATAGGGCCCTGGCCCCCTCCCCTCAATTTATTCCCTATAGGCTTACTCCAGCCCATTTCCCTTAAGGCCCGCAACATAGACAACTTAATCTAATGGTTAGCCTATGGAAAGCTGGCCGTTGCTATAGCCAGGCTCTATTCCCTATTATTCAGGTTGCCTCTTTTAGGATATGTCTCTAACATGGCCATCAAAGTTATTTCAGGTTCTGGAAAATAGCTCGCACAATGGCCCTTTGAAAAAATGGCCACCGTTAGACTTTGACATCCATCCCAAGTTGGCTGCTATCCCTAGTTCCTTCCCCCCCCCCCCCCCCTACCTTAGTATAATATACATCACTACCCCAAAATAATTGTTTAGAGTCCTCTTTGTATTTCTCCCCTTGCTTTACTTTCCCTTCTTTCCCAACTCACTGCACCCTTTAATATGGTTATTAAACACCATATACTGTGCCCTCCGTAAGATGGTGGAGATTTATTTCCCCAATATGGCCATCCTTTATTTACTAATGGTCTCCAGAAAGATGGCCGCCACTAGGTAGTAAATATGTGGCCGCCGCCTTTTATTTCCAGCGCACATTCTCCCGGCCATTGCCGCCTACGGCCATGACGCAATATGCGTCTACATCCTCTGCCTCTCAGTTAAATAACAGATCTTTGGCGCGTACAGCGGTATATGGGCGCCTCCGGACCTTTGAAAGCTATACAATTGGTAAGTGCCTAAATCATTAGCTTATTACATCTGGGGGGTGCCTTATGTCATACAACTATTTGGGATCCACCTCCTCCGTGCCCCCTTTCTCTGCCCTATCTCTACTGGAAATCATATGGTTTATTGCAGCTACAGTAATTACTGTATACCCTCCCTCCTTCCCCCTCACCGGAGGGTCCCTCCTGTGTGTGTGTGTGTGTGTGTGTATGTATATATATGTATATGTGTATGTTTGTGTGGATATGTATATATATATATATGTGGGCAGTACATCATCCGCACCTAAAAATCTGGTTCTACATGCCTTTGTTTATACCAGAATATTTGCTAGACTACCTGTATATATTTTTTGATGCTTTTATATATACTATGTTTGATCATTAGTTTACATGGTCACTATGATTTTATATGTATTTGATGGATTTTTTAATACTTGTTATCAAGCTATCGATATTTATTCTGGTTATTTGCCTTTTATGTTATTTTATGTCATTTTTTCATATGCATGTTTATCTATGGTATATAGTTGGATATGTTCTGAGCGCCATTTTTTCATGTTTTACTTTATGTCAAGGCACTTATTTGACCTGAGGAAGCGGCTTACGCCGAGAAACGCGTTGTCCAGTGCTGTTTGCAATGAATAAATGAAATTATATTTTACTTCATTCATTTCAGTCAATTTTATCTCATTAAGAAAAATCTATTTATATTATTTTTTATCATCTTCAAATCCGAAAATTTATTTACTATTCTAATTGGGCGCCTCCAACCTTCCAAATTCACCTACTATATCCTACCTAGTAGGATTTTTTTCTCGCTCTCTTCTCTCAGGAGAGTGGAAAAAATATTTTTTCATTTTGGAGTTGCGACCAAGGATCTACAAGAAAAGACCGAGTGGAGACGGTACTTCTCCACATGCGCATACGAGTGGTTGCCTCTTCTAAAGCAACCTACCTTTGTGAGTATAATCATACTAAGATTTGTTACTCTGTCCTAACCAAGAAGTTACTACACCAGATCGGGCTCCCGGTGGCCGGGTGTTTTGTCTGCTTGTCTCTTGTCAGTTGCGATAATTGAGGTTGGAGTGAGCTTGAGATGTCTCCCAGTGCATCACTGCTGAATATATGCAAATTAACCATTCTACCCTTAGAAGCTAAACACACCTCCAGTGTAACAGTGTAAGAATGTCTGCAGTTTACATTTTCCAGTGAAATTTGTATTCATCTCTTTTTGGTTATGGGAATAAAAAGTATCCTATACTTTATTCCAGGTAATGTACTATGTGTGTGCCAAATTTCATTCAAATCCGTTCAGCCGTTTTTGCGTGATCGAGTAACAAACATCCAAACATCCAAACATCCAAACATCCGAACTTTCCCATTTATTATATTAGTAGGATTTATAAAGTTTAATTCTAACCAGTAAAGATCTCAATCAACAAATTTTAAAAAAGGTTGTTTTAAAGTTTAAAAAAAAATTAAAATACTTGAAATATTATTAGATTAAAGTTGTTACAATTTCAGTTTACTTTCCATTAGATTATTTAGTGTTATATTGATAATGATTTCTTGGCCATTGTTTTTGAATTCTCAGTGTCTCATTTAAAGTCCTAATTTTTTTATTATTTATTCTACAAATATCTATAACTGCCTGTATGGCAGCTTCAGCTGCTGGCCAGGAACCTACTGCTGGTGTTTTTATGTCAATCACTTGTGCACTGGTCCAGGGTAACAGTGTATGTATTCATGTACTGTGGAGGACTTCAACTGTCCACTATCAGGTGACTCTTTCTTTCCTTTACTATGCCTGCATTTGCCTCTGTCATTGGTGGTGGTGGTGGTGGTAGGGGAGGGGGGGGGTTGCATTATAAAGTTATGATGTTTCAAACAGGTGTGAATGATTGACTGTATATTACATTTACAGCACCTGGGTGGAGTTTATGTAATAAAGGTGCCCAAGAATTTAGGTGCTGGGTAATCCCAATAACAGAATATAAATAATGTTACCAATATTCTACTATCACCTTCACTAGCCTATCTATCACCCTAACCTCCTCCCACTTACTCCTAACATTAACCTCCCCCTACCTAACAATAACTTACAGCCGGTGGTGATTAGTTACATGATAACTTAGCCCGGTAACTTAGTTACCTACTTCCACCGCTGCCTGCACCTACCATATTCTACATTTCTGGCACCCAAATTAACCTCCTGCACTTTATTTGAGCACCCATTAGCGAAAATCTGTACCCAGTGAAACTGCTGTACCCCTGAAGTTGAACAGCGCTTGGCTATACTATAGCTAAGCACCCATTGCCACAGCATCACCATTATCCATAGACAGAGTTTGGCTATACAATAGCTGAACTCTGGCTTCACTCACCACTGCATTCCTAGCTCCTAGCCAGCGTCCGGCTATATAATAGCTCAGCTCCAGCATCTCATGCCTAAATTACCTTGTGGGTGCTGCCATAGCTGCTAATTACATTGTGGACTATGGTGAGCTATGGCAAAACAGCAACCAAATGCCCTGCTGTTCCAGAAGGTTCCCAACGGTTCCCATTTTAGGGATTCTATTGTATTTCAAGCTTGCCAAAATATTTTGTTAGCTAAGCCCTGCACTCTGCTGAACTCTGGAAACCCCTGTATCTGTTTCCCAGCCTTTATCTGAAGGCCTGATTCCCCCAGTTCTGACCTATTCCTTTTGCCTAATGACAAAGTTTTTTTTTAATATGGTGTTCTATATTTTTGTCTACCGATAATTAGTTAGCTAGTTAGGTTCATGGGGATTCTTGGTTAATACTACTGAGGTGTTTGCTGGTCCATGTATGTATGTTGTAGTGCTTACAATTATGTATATATTGTGCCCTTTGATTAAAAATCACTGGTGGATGAAGCAGAGGAAACGTTAAAGTAATACCAGTTGCCTGGCTGCTCTGCTGATCCTCTGCCTTTAATACTTTTAGCCGTAGACCCTGAACAAACATGCAGCAGATCAGGTGTTTCTGACAATTTTGTCAGAACTGACAAGATTAGCAGCATGCTTGCATCTAGTGTAATTCAGACACTACTGCAACCAAAATCAGCATGGCTGCCAGGCAATTAGTATTGTTCACTTAAAATTTGTATCTTTCCTTATTCTTTAATGTAAAGTATGCCTTCCATATCTGAAATCATTGCCATCTTTTCACAAAATTATGCAGAATCATAAACACTAAGCAGAATGCTGACATATTACAACAGGATCTCTACAGAATGTAATGTAGATAAATGTAAGGTCATGCACTTTAGACGTACCAATGGTAGAGCACTATATAAGATAAATGGTTTACAGCTGAGAACATCAGACTTGGAGAAGGACTTGGAAATACTAGTTGATAACAAGTTAAACAACTATAATTAATGCCAAGCAGCAGCAGTGGAAGCAAGTAAAATTCTGGGATGCATGAAAGATGCTAGTATACTACGGAACTTCCTCTGTTTAAATCACTTTTAAGGCCACATCTGAAGTATAGGATACAGTTTTGGGCACCACACTATAGGAAATACATTGACATTGTAGAACTGTTACGAAGACAGGCGACTAAATTAATCAGAATGATGGAAGGTCTCACTTACCAAGAAAGTTTAGACAAACTGGGTTAATTTAGCTTGGAAACAGGATGGCTAAATGGTGGCTATCTGAATCTGATTAACATGTATTAATACATCAGAGGGCAATACATAATCTTGGCAGATACACCATATGTCCCTAGGCCTGTAAAAAGAACAAGGTCTGTGTATGGAGGAAAAAGGGTTTTGTCATCTTTTTAGAAAGGGTTTCTTTTTCCCTGGTGCTTCCATGGCAGCATACTATGGGTTGTGGCCCCGCCCCTGAACCCTATTGGACACCATAACTATAAATTTGTTGAGAGTATCACCCACCAGTATTCTTTTTCCTTTGTCCTCCCCTTTGGACACTATTGCTATTTTCTTTCCTTCTCTTCCTTTCTTTTTCAGTCCCCTTTCTACCCCAGGGTTTATCCCTTTCCCTGGGAAGTCTCTGCATGAGTACTAAATGTATCTTACACAGAGAGCCCGGTCTTCTGGTCCCGGAGATATACATGTGTGCTAAATGCATACGAATGAGCAATGCCTGCATCAGTATCCTGTGCTAAATGCATACAGGTGAGCAATGCCTGCATCAGTATCCTGTGCTAAATGCATACAGGTGAGCAATGCCTGCATCAGTATCCTGTGCTAAATGCATACAGGTGAGCAATGGCTGTATTACTTTCATGTGCTAGATGCATAGAAATGAACGCTGGCTGCATAACCTTCATATGCTAGATGCATACTAATGAGCTTTGGCTGTATTATCTTCATGTGCGACATGCATACTAATGAACTATGGCTGCAGTACTTGCATGTACTAAATGCATACAAATGAACTATGGCTGCATTACTTTCATGTGCAAGATGCATACACATGAACTATGGCTGCATTACTTTCATGTGCAAGATGCATACAAATGAACTATGGCTGCATACATAGAAATGAACACGGGATGCATTACCTTCATGGACTAGAAGCATACAGGTGAGCAATGGCTGTATTACTTTCATGTGCTAGATGCATAGAAATGAACACGGGATGCATTACCTCATGTGCTAGAAGCATGCAGGTGAGCAATGGCTGTATTACTTTCATGTGCTAGATGCATAGACTTGAACGCTGGCTGCTTTACCTTCATATGCTAGATGCATACTAATGAGCTTTGGCTGTATTACCTTTATGTGCTACATGCATACTAATGAACGATGGCTGCAGTACTTGCATGTACTAAATGCATACAAATGAACTATGGCTGCATTACTTTCATGTGCAAGATGCATACAAATGAACTATGACTGCATTACTTTCATGTGCAAGATGCATACAAATTAACTATGGCTGCATTACTTTCATGTGCAAGATGCATACAAATGAACTATGGCTGCATTACTTTCATGTGCAAGATGCATACAAATGAACTATGGCTGCATTACTTTCATGCAAGATGCATACAAATGATCTATGGCTGCATTACTTTCATGTGCAAGATGCATACAAATCAACTATGCCTACATTACTCTCATGAGCAAGATGCATACAGATGAACTATAGCTGCATTACTTTCATGTGCAAGATGCATACAGATGAACTATGGCTGCATTACTTTCATGTGCAAGATGCATACAGATGAACTATGGCATATAGATGATTATGGCTGCATTACTTTCACGTGCAAGATGCATACTGATGAACTATGGCTGCATTACTTGAACTATGGCTGCATTAGTTCCTGTGCTAAATGCATACAGGTGTGCAATGGCTGCATTAGTTACCTGCCTGTCTGTCCTTTTTCTTTCCTGCTTTCTATCTGGTTCTATCTCCTTCCATCCTTTCTTCCTCATCTCCTGGCTGAGTAGTCTCATGGTTTTTGCCAGTTCTCTGCTTTCTGCAGTGGCAGGACAGTGTGGATTGGTGGGGAGTGTTCACGAGCATGCAGGCGTGTATAGCACGCGCGCACGAGTGTGCACTTCCTTATATAGGCTAATAGCTTTTTCCTCTTTGCCCATACTTGGGTAATGTTGCAACCATCTTGGTTGTGGGCAGCTTGCTTCTGAGCATGCTCACAGCCTCCTGGAGGTTTAAGGAGTATCTAGCCTAATGTTGCTATTTGAAAGTTGCAGGGACACTGCTATTTCTCCTGTGAGAAGTCATTTTCTCCCAAGGGATTAATTTACTCTTCTTAAAAGTATCTTAAAATAATATCTTTAAAAAAAAAAAAAAAAAAAAAAAAAAAAAAAAAAAACTTTCTTACTATTTAACTCTTGCAGCCTATTCCTGCTGGAAATCTGGCATGCAGCTCTAAAGACCAGACGGAAGCCCATAGAAAGGGGACTCTCGGGCAATGTTTTAGAAAAAAAAAAAAAAATAAATAAATAAAAAAAAAAAAGGAGGGTCATTGGGTGTTGCAAATGCAAAATTGTATTCCATTTCAGCCCCTCTTGACCTAATAACACTGAAGATTGGCGTTCTCAAGAAAGTTCCTGACATCGTTGGCATTCACACTCTTTATGAAGATATTCTGATGACAGAAGTCATTGGGCTTGGTTCGCAGCGGCGCTGACTGTTGGCGCGGTCGGTTTCGCGTTGCTTGCGCGTTTTCGCACGCGGGTGCGAATTTTCACGCGGGATTGATATCGTTTTCGCGTGGGGACGTTGTCGTTTCGCGCAGGGGCAGCCGTGCTGGCGGTTGGCGCTCTTTGGTGAATCAGGCCCATTGTCTGAATAAAGGGCATTCTAGAAGATCTCCTTCCTCAAGATTGATTTGTCATTCTAGATCCAGGTCGACTCGGCATACTCCGCCTCCACTGATCTCCAACCACTCGACAGGAAAATCAGCTTACTGGAAGTGTGGAAAAATGACGATGCCGGATAAGACTTGTGCGAATTGTTGTACTGAAAATTCTGAAGACAAATCTGAAGACTCCTTTTTAGATTGTTACATATTTATGAAGCAAGCAGTAAGAGGGGAAATGCGTTCCCAAGCGCCAGTTGCAGTTCTGTCAACTTCACAGAATGACAGATCTTTCCAAGTCAAATCTATTCAAGAGGTTGTCTCTGAAGCAGAAGGTAATGGTATTTTCCACTAAAGAACCTTTTTACAGTGGAAAGAACCAGAAGATCCTTCCATAGATGTAGGTAAATATTATCCACATCTTACCGAGGTTGGTCTTGCCGTTCCTTTAATGAAATAAATCATAAGGATGATTCTTGAAGAAACGAACAAAGTCGATAATAAACAGGAGGGAAATCTGAAGATATTCCTCAAGATAGAAGACTCAAGTTACAAAGATTTGTACAGATAAATCCGTTCCAGCAAAGATTCAGGAATTTTTGTTCCTATAAACCAGATAAGAATAGAAAAAAAAAAAATTGCAAATTTCTCAGTCAGCCCTCTCTAGGGCAATCAAGATTGCTCCAGCTAATCGACAAACCCAAGGAAAGTCCTTTTGGGCCCTCCATCCATCCACATTTCTGGAGGCGGGTTTCAAGCCATCTCTGACGGTTATTGGTGGAGATTTAAATCACTCTGCAAGATATGTTTATGCCTACCCGGAGAGAGAAGTCTGTCGTCTTCAATATGCCAATTAATAGTGCAAGATGCAGTACTGGAGGTACCTTGCTCACAGAGAGGCAAAGGGATGTACTCTCCTCTGTTGTTTGGCAAGAAAACAGAAGTTTGGCAACCTGTCTTAGATCTGGGATATTTTAAACAAGTACACACTGCTTCCAAAATACAAGATTGAATCTCTTCAATCCATTATCCTGACAGTCCAATAAAACTATTTTCTAGTTCCAATAAACTTAAAAGATATGTATGTATTCCCACACATCCTTAGTACCAACAGTTTGTTTGGTTTGCAATTAAAGACATTCATCTTTCAGCAAGGAAGTGTCTTCAAGTCTTGGGAATGTTAGCAGCTACAATAATGATGAAGTGGCCACACTGGCACATGATGCATTTTTGAACTCCCTTTCTTATATTAGTGGGGCAGAGTGTCTCTACAACAGAAAATGGTGATTTTTCACATCAATGAAGAATTCTCTTATCTGGTGTTGCAATCAGGATTATTTACTCAATGGATTCTGATTCTGTCTCAATTGACTTATGTTTCAGGGATGCTGGTCTATTGGGAGGGGGTGCATGGTGCCAAGACCAGGTGGTTCAGTCCAGATGGCCATGTCACCCCTTAACAAACAATTCAAATCCTTTGGAATTAAGATCCGCCTGTTTAGCCTTTAAAAGCTTTTGCACATCTTCTAGTAGGGAAAACCGAGTGCAACACAACAGTCAATTATACCACAATTTTTCTCCCGAATTTATTGTCAAGCAGCAGTGGGAATACATGCTCTATCCCAGTCTTGGCCGCCTCCTGTTCGGTACTATTTTTCTCCAGTACCAATAGTCTTTCGGTTTCTGAAGAAATTTAAGAAGGAGAAATCAAAACTTCTTTCAATAATTCTATACTGGCTGTACAGACTGTGGTTTCCACTTCTTCCTCTCCAATTATCTCAGACGGAGCAAATGTTTCTCTCGGTCTGTACGAAACTGTTGTCTGAGCCATGGTTATTTCAATCAGCACCTCACAAATTTTGTCTGGTAGCCTGTATATTTAAGGGGAGAGGTTAACTAAGTTGGGATGTTCCAAGACAGCAAGTAAAGTATGAACAAATGTGGTATGCCAGAAAGTCTGGAACCGGTTTCAAGACTTTGTTTCTGGAGACAATTTTGATCCATTCTCCCCATCAGTAAATAATACTTTAAACTTTCTTCAGGTGGGATTTGTCCTTGGTTTTAGCTACAATACCTTGAAGGTCCAGGTGACGGCACTGTTCTCATTTTAAAAAAAACTGGAGACAAGTGGGCCTTAAATCCATTGCAGCAATTCTTAAAGGCAGCTCTTAAAATGAAACCTCCTAGAAGAAATGTATATCCCAAATGGGATTTAATGTTGCTGTTGGATTAACTTAGTTTTTCCTCCGTTTTATCCTATGGAAGGCTGTCTCATGTCAATAATATCTGCTAGAAGAATGTCAGAATTGCATGCTCTAGGTTGTGAAGATCTATTCTTTTATCATGATCAAGCTAGCCTAACACCAGTGATGAACTTTTTTACCCAAAGTGGTATCAGTGCTCTACCTAGATAATGATTGTCTTTGTCAAAGAAAAAAGGGTAAAATCCAATCTGCCTCTAATACATCCTCTGGATGTGTCATGCTCTTTTAAAAGATATCTGCAGATCACAGAATCTTTCAGACAGTCAACCCATCTCCTGTTAGTTTCTTCTGGTTACAGGAAAGGTTAAGAAACCCCTTATAGGATGTTAACGGCTTGGATTCGGGAATTCACCTGCTGTGTGTAAGGTTAAGATCTACCTGGCCAGACATTAGCTCACTTAACCAGAAGTATAACTTCATCGTGAGCATTTCTTGCCGGTGTGTCTACAGCCACAATCTTTAAAGCTGCATGGTCCTCGACATATACTTTTGTTGAATATTAGAGTTGACCCTTCAGTCCTTAGCTCTTCAAATGTGGGAAAATCAATTAATTTCTGATCCTACTAATGTTAAAAAATAGTGTTACTTTACCCTCCCTGTTTGTTCTTGCTAGTTAAATCCCATAGTATGCTGCCATGGAAGCACCAGGGAAACAGGAAAATTGATGCTTGCCTATCGGAAATTTTCCTTTCCTGGTGCATTTCCATGGCAGCATACGAACCCACCCTCAAAACGGGGAGGACTATAGTTACTAGAATACTGGTGGGTGATACTCTCAACAAATTTATAGTTATGGTGTCCAATAGGGTTCAGGGGCGGGGCCACAACCCATAGTATGCTGCCATGGAAATGCACCAGGAAAGGAAAATTTCCGATAGGCAAGCATCAATTTTCCTGTATTGTAAGAATTGTTAAAATGATGAATATTTCACAACAGGAAAAAGTAATGTCAAATTTTGTATCTCCATTTAAATGTGGATTGGATGCTTTCCTTGTATTGAAGGACATCCATGGCTATAATTACTAGGCAATTCCCAGCACAGCTGATTTTATATGCCATCTGGAGTTGGGAAGGGATTTTTTTCCCTTTAACCACTTCACCACTGAGGGGTTTTACCCCCTGAGCACCAGAGCAATTTTCACCTTTCAGCGCTCCTTCCATTCATTCGTCTATAACTTTATCATTACTTATCGCAATGAAATGAACTATATCTTGTTTTTTCCGCCACCTATTAGGCTTTCTTTAGGTGGGACATTATGCCAAGAATTATTTTTTTCTAAATGTGTTTTAATGGGAAAATAGGAAAAATGTGGGGAAAAAAATAATTATTTTTCAGTTTTCGGCCATTATAGTTTTTAAATAATGCATGCTACTGTAATTAAAACCCGTGAAATGTATTTGCCCTTTTGTCCCGGTTCTAAAACCATTTAAATTATGTCCCTATCACAATGTTTGGCGCCAATATTTTATTTGGAAATAAAGGTGCATTTTTTTCATTTTTGCGTCCATCCCTAATTACAAGCCCATAGTTTATAAAGTAACAGTGTTATACCCTCTTGACATAAATATTTAAAAAGTTCAGTCCCTAAGGTAACTATTTATGTATTTTTTTTAATTGTAAATTTTTTAAATTTTTTTTAATTACAAAAAAAAAAAATGGGGAGTGTGGGAGGTAATGAGTTAATTTTATGTGTAAAAGTCATTTATTTGTATGTGAAAAATGTGTAGGGTGTAGTTTACTATTTGGCCACAAGATGGCCACAGTAACTTTTTGTTTTAATGCGACCTCCAAGCTTCCTTCCGGAAGCTTGGAGGAAGTATAAGGAGGCTGGACACGTGAGTTTTTTTCTCACAATGATCGCGCTGCCCATAGGAGAGCAGCGGATCATTGCGGGGCTTAGATCAACGAACGGGAATGGATTTTTCCGTTCATTGATCTCTGGGCGAGCAGGCGGCGGCGTGTTTACTAGCGGCGGGCGGCGTGTTTACGAGCGGGAGCGCGGACAGCGTCGGGAACGCGGAAAGTACGTATTTCTCCGTCCCTGGTTGTTAAAGGATGGAAAAAGGGGCGGAGAAATACGTACGCGCGGGGGTAAAGTGGTTAAAGATTAATTGACTAAGCCTTGAAAGGTTTTTTTTCCTTTCCCCTGGATCACCTGGAGTATGTGAGGGTGAAGGGCAGAAATGTACCCATTTTTCCTGGTTGAACTTATAATGGTCATCTAAAATTTCTACTTTCCTCTTGTTGGACTCAAAGCGCTTGAGAGCTACAGCCAGTAAGGTGCACTCAGTAGGCCACCCTGCAGTGTTAGTGAGTCTTGCCCAAGGACTTCTTACTGAATAGGTACTGCTTTACTGAATAGGAAGAGCCGAGATTCAACCCCTTGTCTATTTGACATACGGTAGGTGTCTCTGACATAGGATATGTGGATATGTGCCTCTGATGAATATCTTTTTTCAACCAAAATAAAAATGTAACTATGTATGAAAGTACTCAGATAGTTCATGGTGACTCAGAGCAAACAGTAAAATTTAAAGGGACACCGAACAGTGCAGAAACTGTGGAAAGATGCATATCATTTTAAAGCTCTCTTTCTTCTCTTTCCAATGATATATAAACCGCCGCCCTACGCCTTTTAGTTTTTGCCACGGCTGCAATTTCGATCGCGAAAATAGAGAAAACTAAAAGGCGTAGGGCCGCGGTTTAGGTGTCGCCAGAAAGAGGATAAAGAGAGCTTTAAAATTATATCCATCTTTCCATAGTTACATTGTATTACACAGGGCGACTTTTTCTCAAAGTCAGCAGCTCCATTCAGCAGAAAAGTAATACAATGTAACTATGGAAAGTAATACAATGTAACTATGGAAAGATGGATATAATTTTAAAGCTCTCCTTCTCCTCTTTCTGGCGACACCTAAACCGCGGCCCTACGCCTTTTAGTTTTCTCTATTTTCGCGATCGAAATCGCGGCCGTGGCAATTTCAATCGCGAAAATAGCGAAAACTAAAAGGCGTAGGGCGGCGGTTTATATATCATATCATTGGAAAGAGGAGAAACAGAGCTTTAAAATGATATGCATCTTTTCATAGGTTCTGCACTGCTCGGTGTCCCTTTAAGTGGCATGAAGGGATCAAAAAGCGATCTTGCTAAAAAAAAATGAAAAATCCTTAATGCCCCTAAAAGCCAGTTACACATCCAAACCCAATGGGGTGCAAAGTGTTTCTATAGCCTATTCATTTTACAGAACTATTCTAATACAACATGCATACAGCTTTCAATATGACTGTATGAGGTAGGGCTTAGCAATTGAGCAGCACAGAATACTGATACAGCTTGTGGTTTTCCAGAACCACTATGATATTGTAAAGGCCTTTTATGGATCAAAAAGCCCTATTAAGCTGTATGCAAGCTGGATTAGTTTGGCTCTGTAAAAATTAATACACTATATGCACACTTCAACACCACTGGTTCTGGATGCGTATCTGGCTTTTAGGGGTATAAAGGGATGATTTTCAGATTCAGTAGTGTTGCATCTTGGGAGATTTAAATTGCTCCCATACAGCTGAATAATTGCACATACCTACCCTTAAAGAGAAACTCCAACCAAAAATTGAACTTTATCCCAATCAGTAGCTGATACCCCCTTTTACATGAGAAATCTTTTCACAAACAGACCATCAGGGGGTGCTGTATGGCTGATATTGTGGTGAAACCTCCCACAAGCAACCCCTCCCACAAGAAAAGTTCAATTTTTGGTTGGAGTTTTTCATTAAAGCGACCCTGAGCAGTGGGGTAAATTTAAAATTGGTAATTACCTGGGGCTTCCTCCAGCCCACCGTAGGCTGCGAGGACCCCCGGTGATCTCCTGGCTCTGTTCTGGGTCCTTCTGGCGGCTCTGTTACCGTCGTGCCAAGGCTTCCTGATCTGTGACGCTCCTCATCATCACACCGGCTGTTATGCATCATCGCAGCAGCCAGCGTGTTAGTCCTGTGCATGCACGGTTTTCTAACTATTGCTCCCACAATACTTTTTTTCATATGGACAACACAGGCAAGTTTTGACCATTACTTGTTTATTAACTGTATGATGCAAATAAATTACCATGTTTATACTATTGCTAGCTTTTAAAACTAAAGATTAGTATAATCCAGCCCGGTTTTTTTTTTTTTGCCAATAGGTGCTTTAGGCGTAAATATCACCCTGTTGAATGGAACCTATTCAAACAGAAATACAGGAAATGTAATGTATTTGTTTCTAAAGGAGTAAGCTCCTGGACTGTGTATCATCCCTTTAGTTTGATGTCTAGTAAATAATTAACCTTAGTGACTCATAATTGCATCTTAAAAAGTGTCAACTGTGGAACGCATCGTGACCAAGCATCCAGTTGGACGCGAAATGGCTGTCGCTACTCCTGTTCTGTCTCCTGCCACCCACCACCACTCCTACAGATGCAACCACAGCCCGTGAATTGGTGATACCTCTCATGTAATGTATGTTTAACCGTGGAATAAACACAGATTTAAATTAGATGGATGCTGCATGTGATCTACTTCCTTAGATGTACAAGCAACGTTTTCTACTTTTTCGTGCCTGACGGAGCCCACGTCCAACGGGGATTCATATAGAAGAGACCAGCTGGCATCAGTGATGAGATGACTGTTGTTAATTTTATTTTTCGCTATGATACGGTGAAAATATTGTTATGAAAGTGCCAGCTTAAAACTAAAGATTAGTATAATTCAGCCCGTTTTTTTGCCAATAGGTGCTTTAGACGTAAATATTACCCTGTTGAATGGAACCTCGTTAACAGAAATACAGGAGATGTAATTATTTGTTTCTAAAGGAGTGAGCTCCTGGACTGTTTATCATCCCTTTAGTTTGATGTCTAGTATCTAATTGACTTTAGTGGCTCTTAATTGCATCTTAAAAAGTATCAGACATCTTAGCTCCTATGTTTTTCATTTTGAGGGTTCCTTTAAAACACATTTAAATAGCCTTTTCTAGACAGCCTTTAAAATTATGTGAAACAAAATGATGTCCTGAAAATATCAGAGCAATGTTTTTCCCTCAAACAAGACGTAACCATCTAGCTTATTCCAACCAATAAAAAGGGGCTTCAAACATGTTGTTTTGTTCACCTACACACATTTAAGCAATCCACTTTAATTACAGACACTTTTAGGCTGAACACAATATAACTGAAACGCCATGCTCAATAAATCAGTGAAATGTGACGGACAGCCTCTTGGTCCAATTGTTCTCATTTAGTTGAGTTCTCACAAGCATGGTGGTAAAATATGATAGTGGCTCCAAATGACATGAAACTACAATGCCATCAATCAGCCCAAACAGGGATCCAGGGAGAGAATCAATGTCTAGCACAAGCTTAGACTTCAGCCACTTAATCAATGCCACACATTTCACAGTTTTGTCCTCTTTTTTCCCTCTGTCACTCAGCTTGCTGGTGAGACTTAGCAGCGGAGATGAAAAAATCAATATTTTACAACTATGATAGTCTTTGAAAATGCTCGACAATTACCATCTTATCCAGGAAAGTAATTTACTTAGGTTAAAACTTTTCATCTCTGCACTAAGGAGGCACAGAAAATTTCAAGTGCAAACAATGAAAGCATAAAAAGTTACCATTGCATATTGAGACTGCAAACTTTTATCACTAATATATCCAATGCATATTTTATATATAGATTTGAGGCCACTGAGTGTAAGAAGGGCAGCAGTGTAAATATTCCCCTTGAAAATAGGTGAATTTTGATTGATTGTTGAAGGCTCCACCCACTTTCCTGAACCTTAACATCATTCACCCAGTGACTAAGTGTGCCAAGTTTGAAAATCCTGCAATTAACAGTCTAAGAATGGCTGCAGTTTACATTTTCATATTGAAAATGAATTGCTGAAATTTGATAGGCTGTTTTATGCTCTGCCCACGTTTCCTGGATTTGTAACCTCTGTCACCAAGTGACCATTGACCAACTGTGCCAAGTGGGGGGACTCTGGCTTGATTTGCGTGAGAATGGCAGCCTTTTAAATTTTTTCCATTGACATGAATGGGTGGAATCTGATTAGCTGTTTGTAGCTCCGCCCAGGTATGCAGGGGGGCCGCGAGGCCCCCAGAACATATCATCCCAAGTAGTAAGGGATCTGTATACCAAGTTTCGGTCAAATTGGTCAAGGCGTTTTCAAGTGATCGTGGCACATACACGTACACACACACGATTTTATATATATGTTACGGCCAGAACCCGAAGTGTGGCCACTTCTAGTTCTGGCCGGCCACTTCGGGTTCTGGCCGGCCAATATGCGAAGTGGCCGCAGCGCAGCAGCCAATGTGAGAAATGTAATGTTTACGCCGTCTCGCTGCGGCCAAATTGATGACAAATCTTGCTTAATTTAATGAAATATAGCCGGCGGCAATGTAATAGATGAAGCCGCCGGCTTTTGCACTGCCTCTCCCCGATCCCCCCTTCCTCCTCTCCCCGCCTCCCATACAATACGTAGCAGCCAGCGGGGACATGCAGCCAGAGAGTCGTTCGTCGCAGCAGGGGCAGCAGAGCGGGGAGGCTGCAGATATCGCTTCTGCCAGCACCCGCTCTGCAGGAACGGCAGGATTCCCCTGCCGCGACGAACGACTCTCCGGCTGCATGTCCCCGCCGGCTGCTACGTATTGTATGGAAGGCGGGGAGAGGAGGGAGGTGGGATCGGGGAGAGGCAGTGCGAAAGCCGGCGGCTTCCTTTATTACATTGCCGCCGGCTATATTTCATTAAATTAAGCAAGTTTTGTCATCAATTTGGCCGCAGCGAGACGGCGTAAACATTACATTTCTCACATTGGCTGCTGCGCTGCGGCCACTTCGCATATTGGCCGGCCAGAACCCGAAGTGGCCGGCCAGAACTAGAAGTGGCCACACTGCGGGTTCTGGCCGTAACATATATATATATACTAGCATCACCACTTCACCACTTCCAATAGGAATAAAACACCGCACAAAGGAAAGACCAACCAGGGGGAAGTGGTGCACGTCACGTCCACCTGGTCGGTCCTGCCTGTGTGCAGTGTTTTATTTATATTGGAAGTGGTGACACCTGGCTTGGTTGATGTCCAGATGCTGTTCCATTTGTTGCCCCCTTTACATTCCAGATGGATATTCCTGGCTTAGTTTTGGTCCAGATGTTGTTCCATCTTGTGCTGTGTATATAGTGCAGTTGTACACAATTGTTTGGGAAGGCCTGAAGAAGGATCTACCCGAAACAAGTCGACATTGTTGTCTTTCTAAAGAATTGATCTTGCTATTTTATTGTTGCATCTTTTCATGGGATGTCGCGTCTAAGATGAACCTTTTTGAAGATTTGTGAACCAATTGTTTCACTTTTTGATAGATTAAATATTTAAGCTCCACTTTATAGAAAACTTTTTGGTCTCTTCCATTGATTTACTATGTATTTATCCTTGTTTCTATAATGGTACTTATACTGGAGGCACCTACCTGGCTAGCCTATACTGGGGGCAACTATACTGGCTGCCTACCCATACTGGGGGCAACTATACTAGCTACCTACCTATACTGGTGGCAACTATACTGGCTATCTACCTATACTGGGGGCAAGGCTACCCATACTGGTGGTACCTATAACTTGCTAGCTATACTGAGGGCAACTATACTGGCTACCTATACTGGAGGCATCTACCTGGCTAGCTTATACATGGACTTATACTTGAGTAATTTAAAAAATCCACCTTATGGGAGTCAAATATCATGGTCGACTTAAACACGGGTGTGTGTATACATATGCAAATACAGAGGGGCTGCAGCACATGACAAGAAAATAGGGACATGGGCTCTTGGTTATGCTTTAATGCACTTAAAGGGGCACTATGGCAAAAAATTGTAAAATGTAAAATATGTGCAAACATAAACAAATAAGAAGTATGTTTTTTTCCAAAGTAAAATAATCCCTACATTACCTTTCTCCTATGTTGCTGTCACTTACAGTAGGTAGTAGAAATCTGACAGAAGTGACAGGTTTTGGACTAGTCCATCTCTTCATAGGGGATTCTCAGCAAGGCTTGTATTCTTTATAAAGATATTCCCTAAAAAGGCTTTAAACAATGATGCAGTCCAGCTTCCCTGCTCGCTACACAGTTTTTTGGCAGTTGGACAGAGCAACTGCCATTCACTAAGTGCTTTTGAAAATTAATAAATCCCTGAGAGAATCCCCTATGAAGAGATGGACTAGTCCAAAATCTGTTGCTTCTGTCAGATTTCTACTGCCTACTGTAAGTGACAGCAACATAGGAGAAAAGTAATTTATAGCTCATTTTACTCGGGGAAAAAAAGGTACTTCTTATTTGTATATGTTTGCACATATATTAAATTTTACAATTTTTCGCCGTAGTGCCCCTTTAAGCTCACCAATTGCGCCAAAGTGTCGTCAATCTGGTGAGTCCTTCTCTGACCATGCAAAAATACTAGTTTTTATTAGCATTCTAGTGGGAACAATTCCAAAAGCCCAAGAGGCAGTCAATTCCACCCCATCCTTTTGCAGCAAAATGTGGCTGGGGGGGCATGACCTATAATATGAGCCTTTGTACAAAATCAAAGCAACACCAGTGCTAGTAGAAATATCCAATACATTGTAGGACGATTTATTCAGCCACCATGCCCAGATGCTGGTACGAAATGTTGCAGACCTGCTTATATTTCGACAATAATGCAGACAACCTCCCCTGCTGTGTCAACCTAGCCCATGAGACTACTTGAATTGTGGCCCCTTTTCAGCCACTTAAACAAAAAATGTCAAGACATGTATATGGCAGAGCAGAGAATTGCTGTTGATGAATCCCTAGTACTATTTCATGGAAGGCTAGGGATCAAGCAGAACACTTCCAGCAAAAGGTCAAGGTACGGGGTAAAACTTTACAAGCCGTCCGAAAGTGGGACTGGCTACACTGTTTTATTTAAAATATATGAAAGAAAGGACAGCTTGACAGACCAGATACAACAAGACACAGAACATTTATATGACGCTTTTCTCTTTGCAGACTCAAAGCACCAGAGCTGTAGCCACTAGGGTGCACTCTATAGGCAGTTGCAGTCTACACACTGAATAGATGCTGGCTTGCTAAATAGTCCGACCCAAGATACAAACCCTGGTCTCCTGTGTCAGAGGCAGAGCCCTTAACCAGTACACTATCCAGTCACCGATAGAGCCTGCTGAATACCCTCCTTATATGAGTACAAGTGAGAGGATAGTACTAGACCTACGTAACCCTCTACTTCACCACAGGTACCATTTGTATTTGAAAAATTTTTATTTAGGTGTCCCATAGTTTTTATTTTCTGCTCAGACTCCAGCCTGCAGAACTGTTAGGGCAAACAGAAAAGGCCTACCACCACAGGTCCTGAATAAATAGCTACAGTAATATGAGCAATCAACTGCTTGCCATGAAATATAAGAAATAAGAGGGATGTTGATTATGAACACCATCTAGTTTAAGGCTGCAACAATGGTGAGGTCTCATAGAGAAGAAATAGTCAAACCAGTGGCCATTGCTGACTATAATAAATTCATGGGACAGTAGACTTGGACAATCAGATGCTTGGGATTGACAGAAAAAGGAAGGCCTGTCATAAGAAAGTGGCAATATACTTGATGCCTGTACATGCCTTGATGTCCTCTACAAGAAAACAGACAACAGGGGCACTTTTCTAAAATTCCAAGAGCAGATTATAAGATCGCTGATATACCAATATGGACAACCTGTTGCAAACCCAGGGTAACTTATTTCAGAGGATGTCATCAAACTTCATGAAAGACCTTTTCCTGCCCCACTCTGCCTACTCCATCAAAGCATTATTCCCAAAAGAAGATGTGAGTTAGAAGGGACAACTCATACCACTGTCCTAAATGTACATCAAAACCAGAACTGTGCCTTAATCCCTTCTTTGAAGTCTACCACACAGTCTTCCACTATTAGGGATTTTTTGTTTACTCTTTTATTTTACACTATTTTTTTTACCCTCTGTTCATGTCGCAGTATTAGCCTCTCCTCAAATGGAGACAAATCTAGAAATAGCCTCTTTCTCCTATTCCAACCTATCACTCTCTACTCTTCCTCTCTTTAAAAAATAAACAAATAACAGTAGTTCATAGAAAGATCAAATACTACTTTTTTTTTAAAAAGAAAATCCCCTTAAAGGGCAACTGAAGTGAGAAGAATATGGAGGCTGCTATGTATATATTCCTTTTAAATAATACCAGTTGCCTGGCTGCTGATCTATTTAGCTGTAGTAGTGTTTGAATAACACTAGAAACAAGCATGCAGCTAATCTTGTCAGATCTGACAATAATGTCAGAAGCACTTGATTTGTTGCATGCTTGTTCAGGGTTTATGGCTGAACATATTAGAGGCAGAGGATTAGAGGCAGAGGATCAGCAGGACAGCCAGGCAACTGGTATTGCTTAAAAGGAAATAAATATGGCAGCCTCCACATCTCCCTCACTTCAGTTGCACTTTAACCTCCAGGGAAAGAGAATACATACAGACTAATGTACTAAGATCAAGATTAAAAAAACAACAACAAAAAATCAAATTGTGAACTGCAATTTAATATAGTGTGATTTAAGCCATAATGAAATAAAACGATTTTTAAGGTATTGTTATTGAAGTTTTATTAAAATCCTACACTGAAATATATGTTGGTTTTCCAAAAGTCTTTTATCCTTTCCTTTTCTTCTTCTATAATTGTTCTACCTCGATTTCACTATCCTGACAAATTCCTATTTGTACCTTATAGCAAAAGTAAGCAAAGGCAAGACAATATTAATTAAAGGTTTCACAGCTGTTTTACTTCCTGAGGATTGGAAATCAATTTTAATAATCTGGTCATTACATTAAAACTACTGTAGTCATTTGCTCTGTAATAAAATTCTTTCCTTAGAGCCCTGTAAATCAATCATTTTTCCCTTTTTTTCTGCAACAATAGCATTAACGGGTGCAATCTTTTTCCTTGCCCTGTATTTATCTGAAGTGTTGATATTTTGAGCTTAGAATGCCTCAGTGCCCATAAAGTGCCCATGATGTAAAAACAACTGCAGAGCTCTGCAGCTTTCTGCACATCACAGCCACGATTGGCTCCATTCAAATGAAAAGAGAATAGTGCACTTGTGCGCGTATTTTGCCGTTCTTAGTCTGGGTATTCCAGTGCCTTCACTGAAGCTGTTTGCATCTTTTATTTAGAAACTGTTCTTCAGAGTGATTCCTAGTGATTCTGCAGAGTGATCCTCAGTGAGAACCCTCACATGCAAAGCACCCATGTCCCAATGTTGAGAGACAAGGTGTTCTTCTCCACTTCTTTGTCACCTAAAATGAAGGCGGTGGTAACTGAATTAAAGGGGTATGCTTTTGGTTCTATCTGGTTACCACATTAATAAAGGAGTGACTAAGCAATCTCTACCCAAGGAAAACCGATTAAATAGATTATTTCTAATTCTTGCCTACTGGAACTATGGGCTAGATGTAAAAAATAAAACAGGTGGGCTAGAATATGCACACACTGGAGCTTACAATGAGTTGGTGATGGAGATGGGGGTACAATAGCTGGCAGTTCTTCAACCAAGCACGACAACACTTTTTTTAGATATGTTTTTTAAATAGATAAGGTATTAGAAAACAACTAATTTTACCAATTCATATACATAGGGGTGACTATTTGGTGGCTGCCTTACTGAGGAGGTAAACAGATAGCACAAATAAGCTCAACATTCTTTTAATGTCCCATCACCTTTAAAGTAAACCCAAGATGAAAATAAACTGGTAAAATAAACAATTATATTTATCCTCCTACTTCTAAAAATGACTTTTTTATGTATCCCAGGGTTTTCTTTTTTATTTAAACATTTACAAAAGAGGTTGCATGTTTTACTGTCTCTAATCAGTGGCAGCCTATTAAATGTCCCAGAGTTTGAAAAAGGTCAATAGTTCATGTATTTTATCTCTTCCTGCCATCAGAAGTTGTATTCTTCCAGGAAAACATTTATGGCTGTAATTTGCTTATTAGTGATGTTTACTATATTCCCGACAAAGTACCAGCAAGACAAAAGCTGTCACTTCGTTGCCAAGAAGTTAACAGTTTCAGGCAGCAAAATAAAACAAGTAAAACAGCCTGGTTATTAATATGTATATCACCCTGGGTACACTTTAATTGTTATTGTTGTTGCTGCTGTAATTATTATTATGTAGATAGTGCTGACATATTTAGCACTCCACAGAATACAAAGCCATGCCACCAACTGTCCATCAGAGGAGCTCACAAACTAATCCCATAATCACAGCCTAATATCCATATCATAGTCTAACAAAAAAAAATTGTGTGTGGGGGGGGGGGGGGGCAGTTCACTTTTTTGTACATTTTGGGGATATGGAAAAAACCCACAAAGAAGAGGAGAACATATAAAAAACATGCAGATTTGAGCTAGGGACCCTAACCCTGCAGGGCAAAAGAGTTATCCACTATGCAACCATGCCACATACATGGAGGAGGCAGGGAAATGAAAAAACAGTCAACCCCCAGCATTTGGACAAGGGTGCTTTGCAGGGAGGAGAGATTTTTAAGGGACATTTAAAAAAATATTTCTTAGGGATCCCACTGCATGACTGAAGATCAATTTCTAAACAAATGATGCATGCCTCCCATTCCCTGTAATGTACTGCTCCGAGGTTGAATTCTATGCATGAAGTAATTGATCAAAAGATGGAACCTAATGCTCACTGTTTCCACCTTTCCGGCTAATAAAGGGGTAAAGGGGCAGGGGTTGAAAAAGTCCTTGCCATTTTTAATTGAATTTAAAAAAAAATGAAAATCAATAACACTTTAAAACAATATGTATTTAAGTGAATGGGGATGTTTAACCTCCTTGCCGGTTATCCCGAGCTCAGCTCGGGGTAACCTGCGCAGGAGGATATCTCAGGCCCCGCTGGGCCGACTTGCATAATTTTTTTTCCCTACACGCAGCTAGCACTTTGCTAGCTGCGTGTAGGTCGCGATCGCCGCCGCTCGCCGCCGATTCGCCGCTACCCGCCGCGCCGAGCCGCCCCCCCCCCCCCCCGCCCCAGACCCCTGCGCAGCCTGGCCAATCAGTGCCAGGCAGCGCTAAGGGGCGGATCGGAGTTCCCTCTGACGTCACGACGTCTATGACGTCGGTGACGTCATCCCGCCCGGTCGCCATGGCGACCGGGGAAGCCCTGCAGGAAATCCCGTTCTCAACGGGATTCCCTGCATACTCTGATCGCCGAAGGCGATCGGAGTGGGTGGGGGGATGCCGCCGCTTAGCGGCTATCATGTAGCGAGCCCTGGGCTCGCTACATGATTTAAAAAAAAAAAAAAAAAGTGCGGCGCTGCCTCCTTGCCGGATTTTTTAGACCAGCAAGGAGGTTAATGATCATTTTCTCTAGCCAAACCAGTCTTTAAAACTAACATAACAAACTATTAACCATCACATGGAGCATTATAAATGGTATCATCCTGATTCAAAACTTCTTGATGGAGGAACCTTAACTGAGAAGGGATATGGATGTTTCCTTTTAAACAATACCAGTTGCTTGTCAGTCCTGCTGATCTCTTTGGTTGCAGTAGTGGCTGAATCACACACCTGAAATAGGCATGCAGCTAATCAAGTCTGACCTCAGTCAGATCACCAGATCTGCATGCTTGTTGAGAGGCTGTGGATAAAAGTATTAGAGACTCAGGATCAGCAGGAAAGTCAGGCAACTGGTATTATTATAGAAGGAAAAATCCATATCCTTCTCAGTTTGGGTTCCCTTTAAGCTTTATAGCTAAGGTTGGAAATTATGTGGACTTTGCAAAGCCCTTCGAAACTGTTCCCCACAAAAGTCTGGTGCAAAAGTTGAGGATGCAAGGAGTGGGGAAAAGTCTGTGTGCATGGATAGGGAACTGGCTAATGGACAGTGGATCATACTCAAAATGGGTGACTGTTAGCAGTGGGGTTCCACAGGGGTCTGTACTGGGTCCAGTGCTCTTCAATGTATTTATTAATGGCCTAGTAGATGCAGTAGAAAGTAATGTTGCTATTTTTGCAGATGATACAAAATTGTGAAGAATCATCAACTCTAAGGAATATAGTGACATATTGCAACAGGATCTGGATAGGATGGCTATATGGGCACATAAATGGCAGATGAAATTCAATGTTGAAAAATGTAAAGTCATGCATTTTGGTCGTACCAACGGTCTAGCACCATACAAAATAAATCGGATAAAGTTGGGGACATCAAACCTGGAGAAGGACTTAGGAGTACTCCTCGACAACAAGTTAAATAATCGTATTCAATGCCAAGCCACTGCAGCTAAAGCTATTACAATTTTGGGATGCATTAAAAAGGAAACAAAAACTAGAGATGCTAGCATAATATTGCCCTGTTTAACTCTCTACTAAGGCCACATCTGGAATATGGAATTCAGTTCTGGGCACCACATTACAGGAAAGATATTGCAGTTTTAGAGCAGGTGCAGAGACGAGCAACACAATTGATACGTGGTATGGAAGGTCTCACTTACCAAGAAAGGTTAGATAAATGAGTTTATTTAGTCTAGAGAAAAGACGCCTCAGAGGGGATCTAATTAACATGTATAAATACATCAGAGGGCAATATAAAAGCTTGGCGGATGAGCTTTTTGTCCATAGGCCTTCTAAAAAACTAGAGGATATGATCTGCGCATTGAGGAAAAATGTTTTAGCCATTTATTTAGGAAAGGGTTCTTTACAGTAAGAGTGATTAAGATGTGGAATGCATTGCCACAGGAAGTAGTTATGGCAAATTCTATATCTACATTTAAAGGGGGCTTAGATGCTTTCCTTGCGTTGAAAGACATCCATGGCTACAATTACTAGGTAATGCCCGGTGGTGTTGATCCAGGGATTTTATCTGATTGCCATCTGGAGTTGGGAAGGAATTTTTTTCACTTTTGGGGCTAATGGGACCATGCCTTGTAAGGGGTTTTTTTTGCCTTCCTCTGGATCAACAGGGATATGTGAGGGAGCAGGCTGGTGTTGTACTTTGTTCTCTGGTTGAACTCGATGGACGTATGTCATTTTTCAACCCAAATAACTATGTAACTATGTAACTTTGCAAATTCCTGAAATGCTATTACAGGTAGCATGTGCACTATTTTTTTTAAGAAATCCTCAATCAGAATTTTTCCAATCAGAGCCTATTTATTGCCAGTGTCTCAGGCCCCTTTTGATTGTATTGCCACAAATCTGTCATGATTCCATTCCGTGTTCTGATGAGCAGATTCCCTAACTTTATGCTGTTAAAGTTATGTTACTTTTTTACCACCTTTTGTGGGTATTTTTAGGGTAACAGCCTTATTAAATGACCAATCCATACAACCTCTGCTGATAAGAGGCACAGCACTAGGAGGATGCACCACTTCCCACCTCCTCCTCCCCCACCATCCATAGACAGCAACCAAGGGAGATACAGCCAGTATGCTCACAATCATGGACTGCTAACAGGGGAGCATTCGGGGGAACAAGGACATCGGGGATGAAAGGGGAAGATTGTATAGGACCTAGAGCCTTCCCTCTCCTTAGGAAAGTATCTGTTTTGTTTTTTAAAATCCGCTATAGACTCCCTTTAACAAGTCCCATATATTTACACTTCTGGTTCCCATTTAAGAACTGGCTATTTTTATTTTTTTTCATATTTTACAAAGCCCATGTCATCTATGTTTGAAATAAACTGCATAATATAGTTTGTTTTACCAGTAATCCATGTTTTATTCTTTATGTAAAACATAAATAAAGGATGATAAATAAGTAGAAGACGAAAATAAAAACAAGTTAAGACTATGTATATGATAACAGGAACTCTGTTGGTCTGCACACCCATCACATTAAAAGGCATATCCACTGACAACTTGAACAAACCTTTCCTGTTTGCCACTGATCTGTATATTTAACCTGCTGAGAAGAACTATCAAGGCTGGCTTATAATGAAACTGATACCTCTTTTGTCTTTCTTTGCACCCATAGCGGGAGTAGAGATACTAATTAGAGAGTGAATTATGAACATCCCATGGTTCTCTGCAGGGGAATAAAAATGGATGTGGTTTGCTGCTTGTCTTTTTGGAGGGCCAGTGTTAGTGTTAATATATTCTTGTTTCAGGATAAGCAGCAGGAAACATCTTTTATTATTATAATTGTTGTATAATTATTGCCCTTCTGGTTAGCTATTGTTAAACAGAGAACCTGGAAATGCTTTTTATAAAGAACAGTTTAGAAGAGACAATGAAATTTGTTGCTGGAGTGCCTAAATTGCATATATGTTGAAATCTACATTCTAAAAAAAAGATACAAGATACCTCTTAAAATGACAATGTGACTATAGAGCTTAAAGGGTGATGTTCAATTTATCTTTTTTTTTTCCTGCCAAATGTATTTTAACATTTTTATGCTATTTCACTCAGACATTATTTAAGGTTATATTCTAGAAAGTGTTCCTATGTATACTATGACCCCACCCAGTGGCGTAGCTAAGGAGCTGTGGGCCCTGATGCAAGTTCTACAATGGGGCCCCCCAAGCACTCTATACATAACAATTGATATGGTGCACCAAAACCTGCCAAGGGCAACCACAGTGTCAGAGGTGCAAGAAGCGGATGGGGAACAGTTTGTTAATGACTACCACTATTCATAGTATCTATAGAAGTGATTATTATGAGCACAGGACCAATAGAGAGCTAATACTGTATTTGAGGGAGGGCCCTTTGGGGCCCCTCTGGCCCAAGGGCCCCGATGCGGTCGCTACCTCTGCACCCCCTATTGCTACGCCCCAGACCCCACCCCTTTCTACAGGCAGAGGCTGTAACTGCTAACATCAAAAACAGTTGATCTAAAATTTAGGGCAGTGCTCTTGATATCTGCACTTCTCTGAAACTGGCTCACTCCTGGGAGTGGAAGCAAATACCATGTTGCTGAGCCACTTCTTTCATGGCTATGCTGGTCTATAAGAGAAAAGGCAGTGGATACAATGTACAAAGAGATCTCTTCCCGTAGTGAGTTAACAACTTTTGAGTAGTAGATAATAAAACTACAATTTATGCCCGTGTTTTTTCTGGGGGGGGGTGGCGCATTGGTTTGGGTGTCTCCTGGGTCCCCTCTTGTTAGAGGCAATTTTATATCCCAAATAAATGTAATGGATCAACAGGGATATGTGAGGGAGCAGGCTGGAGTTGTACTTTATACTGGTTGAACTCGATGGACGTATGTCTTTTTTCAACCAAAATAACTATGTAACTATGTAACTATGTAATGAGAGAGTATAAACGGTCATATAATGGAATGCATGATTTTGGTACTTCTAATAACGTGACATATAGATAATTTAAATGATGGTGCTATAGTAGCGCATTTAACCATGTTGAATGAGTAATACAAATGGAAAAAGTTATCAAAGCAGCCACAAGATGGCGCCAGAGAGAAAGTACAGAGAAATATGAATATGCATGAGAAGAAGGCCTATTTAACAGCCACGAGAGGGCGCTCTCATCAGATTTACGCCTTATGCCTTGAGAAAACTCGCAAGGAGCGAGTGAAACGCGTCGGCAAGAAGTTTGGGCACAGCAGGCCGCCGTAGCTGCAGCAAGTGACGTATCACAGGCCCGTGTGAGAGACGGAAGTCCGCGGCAAATACAAGCACGCCAGCCCATCGGGAGAAAGACGTTGTTCATGAGGGAGCTAGTAGGGCAGAAAGGAGCAGGCGGGGACGCCCGCGCGCTCGGTCCTCGCTCCCAGAAAACCCGAGGGTGGTAAGAAACAAAAATCATAGAGTTAAATCTGCGGGCAGGTCCACCGGCAAATGAACGTCATTTCCTTGCAGGTCATGCAGCCGGGCCGCTGCGGCTGTTTTTAAATGGGATTGACTCATCTCCTCAGACTTTGAACACAGGCTTGCTTTTCATATTAGGACAGATTACGTTTAAAGAACCAGTGCATGGAACTGCAATACCGTTGTATGTTGGTCATCAAAAAGTCAAAAACCAGCGCTGGTATATTTAACTTCTCAAAAGTCCTGCAGGCCGGGAAGAACTGTGTTTCTAGGGGGGAGAGGTCTTATTGGGGCATGTGCAATTTCACGGGAGGTTTGTAGAATATATGAAGCAAGGTGTGTGCATATTCAATACAAATTTTGTAATCAGCAAACCTTTTGTGGTGTTTTGTTTAGTAAAATACCACGGGAATGTCAAGCAGCACAAGCTCCCTGCAACGCCTGCTGCGGTTGTTCTTCTGCTGCCCCCTCCTCCTCCTCCAAAGAAACACCTTCCTCATCATCTGAGTCTGACTCCTCTTCCCCACAGGACTCTTCTTCCTCCTCCCCCCTCTGTGCTGCCACAGGTGTTGAGGAAACATCTGATTCTGATGTAAATTTCTCCCACAACTGTTCCTGCCGTAACTGTTCCTCTTCACGCTCCTCCACAGCTTGATCCACCACTCTACGCATGGCACACTCCAGGAAGTAAGCGTATGGGATCAAGTCGCTGATGGTGCCTTCACTGCGACTCACCAGGTTGGTCACCTCCTCAAACGGCCGCATGAGCCTGTATGCATTTCGCATCAGTGTCCAGTTCGGGAGCCAGAACATCCCCATCTCCCCAGATTGGGTTCTTCTACTGTAATTGTACAGGTACTGGGTGACGGCTTTCTCCTGTTCTAGCAGGCGAGAGAAAATGACCAGGGTCGAATCCCAGCGAGTCTGGCTATCACATATCAAGCGTCTCACCGGCAAGTTGTTTCTCCGCTGAACGTCCGCAAAGCAGGCCATGGTCGTGTAAGACCGCCTGAAATGCCTACACAACTTCCTGGCCTGCTTCAGGACGTCCTCTAAGCCTGGATACTTTGACACAAATCTTTGAATGACTAGATTCAGCACATGTGCCATGCAGGGTACATGTGTCAGCTTTCCCAAATTCAACGCGGAAATGGTTATATGGTTATATGGTTTTAGTCTGTATTCCTACCATAGTCTAAGGACAATTTTAAAGTGAACCTGAGGAGAGAGGGCAGGGGTGTAACTAGACATCACTGGGCCCCCCTGCGAAACTTTGGATGGAGCCC
Organism: Hyperolius riggenbachi; assembly: GCF_040937935.1. Lineage (NCBI taxonomy): Eukaryota > Metazoa > Chordata > Amphibia > Anura > Hyperoliidae > Hyperolius > Hyperolius riggenbachi. The sequence goes on along the minus strand of NC_090656.1, from coordinate 165,745,262 downwards.
CCCCCGCGAAACTTTGGATGGGGCCCCCACCCCCCTCGCTTTCTGCACAGGAAAACTGAGGACCAGTGTGTTTTCGCCATGCAGATAAAAACACCTAGACTTAAAGGAAATGTCAGGCAATCTATGCTACCCCCAGATCTACTTACACCTGGCATCCTCCAGCCCCTTGCAGCTGACAAGTCCCTCGTTGCAGCTCTGCTCCCAGTACATACCTACACACACAGCCATATAATTTTACTACATGAGAGCACATGCTATATGGAGGAACAACATTGACATGCTGAACATAAGATATAGTATTCATTCACTGTAACTTTGGCAAAACATTCAGAATGTCACTGATTGATACTGTTATTACGGGATCTTGGAATACATTGAGACAACAAGCTCTCAATGAAGCAGCAACAGTGGGACATCAATCTCCACTCCATTGTGTTGTAAAAGTAATTAGAGGCCATAAGGTCATAAGCCCTGTGCTTGATAAGAATCTAGGAATCCTTTTGAAGTAATTGCTGAAAAGGGAAAGTCTAAAAAAAAAATTGTCTTTTTTGTTTGTTAGGTTGTACATAGAGACATCAGAATTTAGCTGCAGTGTGAGACAGATGTTTTTTACGAACCCTAGGGAGCAGTGTACAAATTCCAAAGTGTGTATGAGTCCTTATCTGTGTGGTTAAGTCAATATAACAATGGTGCAAGAGCAGAATACGTTTTTTCACTCCATGCCCTTAGCTGTCAGTCTCTCAAACTTTTCCCCCCACGGGCCCCCTGTGGCTTCTGGGCCCCCCCTGTGGAGGCATCCCTTGCAGGGTCTATTGTTACGCCCCTGAGAGAGGGATATGGAGGCTGCCATATGTATTTCATTTTGAACAATGCAAGTCCTGCTGGTCCTCTGTCTCTGATATTTTTAGCTATATACCCTGAGCAAGCATGCAGATCAGATGTTTCTGGCTGAAATCTGGCTGGATTAGTTGCAGGCTTGTTTCAGGCCAGTAATTAAGACACTACTGCAGCCAGAATGATCAGAAGGCTGCCATGCAATTTGTATTGTTTAAAGGGAAATAACTATGGCAGCCCCAATGCCACTTTCACCACGGGTTCACTTTAAAGGGAGCCATTTTCTTTTTGGGACGTAGGAAGAAGCTGCGGTGGGAACATACAAACTCATGTAGATAGTTTTCTGGCTTTAATGTAAATGTTCTTTGGAAATAGGAGAGCGATAGGGGATTTTTTTCTTCCTATAATTATAAAAAAAAATGCAACCTGGTTACAGATTTAAAGAAAATACTGATTGGCTATTAAAATACTAATTACCGGTGGCTGTTAATTAAACAGGGAATAGTATGATACTAACAATAAATAAATAAAAGCAGGTTTTGTTCAAAAGAAAAACAAATCTTCTCATTAAGTGAAATTATTTTTAATATGTGGTATACCTTTTAACAATGTTTTTGACTGAATAGCTGAATGCTTACACTAAAATAGTTTGAATATAAAATAAATGTATGATAACATAAAATACCTACTGAAAAACAAGTAAACAACTGTGAAGTCTAAATCAAATGTTCTGCTTATATCATGTCAAACTTTACAGTAAGCAAATAAAGGGTGCACTAAATCTTGCATTATTGTATATGTGGATTAAAACATTCATATAAAAAGCGTCTTCTCTGTATTGCTGTATAGATGCATGCTGACCTGCCTTCTTGTGTCTCACTTACGGATCACTAATTATGGCATTTGCTATTTGAAATTAGAATGTTCTAAATTAGAACTCTGCCTCTTGGCAGTTTATCTTCAGCTTAAAAATGAAGGGACTTTAAACACAAATTCATTAAATATTTCATTTGTACTGACATATTGCAGCACTTTTCTTCTGCAGAAGGCATTATTAGTGTTTATTTTATCAATGCATATTTTAATATACAGTTCTTACAACATATACATAAAATACATCTTCATTTATTATGTGTATTAACATACAGTATACAAAATACAGTTCAATACGCCCAGGAAAGGATGTTAGATATAAAATGATCAACAATTAACAGCTTTTTTACTTCTCTGCCATATTAAACTGCTTTAAATGAGAGGAAATAATGCTTTCAAATGGCTATACATACTTTATCAAGTAATACTAATAATATTTATTTATCAAATACACCTCCCACTAATTTTGATTGACCCATATCCAGTTTATGTACAATTTCCATTATATTTGCTTGCAAGCCAAGATTTAGCATTTTGCTGATCATCTCTAGACATGAACTAAACATTAACAAAGTTACGATGGGGGCTCCCACTGGGGGGCTCCCACATCATTTTTTATGCAAATAATAGGTAAATGTGCCAGGGACCATTAAACAATCCCTGGAAAAGCCTAACATAAATTTTCTCAAAAACTTAAAGGTCCAAAAACAATGTCCTCTTTGGCAAATATAGCATGTATGATGGCTGTGCAACTAAATTTAGCTCCATTGATTTCAAAGCAATTCGCCTTGAAATGTGGAAGCAAATTTGCAAAAATACAAAAGGCGAATTTAAGGGTTAAACATGCTGCAATTCCAGGTAAAAGTTTGATAACCAAAACACAGTCCAATTCACTGCAATATCCAATACGCAATACTAAGATCTAAAATAATGTTTTATATACTATATATATATATATATATATATATATATATATATATATATATATATATATATATATATACATATATATATATATATATATATATATATATATATATATATATATATATATATATATATATACAAGTATTCTAAAGTATTTTCTATAACACAGGGTTTTTTAAACAGACTTTTTATCCTGTAATTGGTTTATTAATGATTGATATTACATTGATGAAAATTGAGTCAATTATCTAACAACTATGGTCGCCTAAGTAACTAAGATGCTCTGAAACACTTTGTGCTTGTGAGAAAAAAAAGTTTGCCTTCAGCTGCCTTTTGCTAGTTATGAGACTTGAGCAGGGATGAGCAGAAACTACGCCAGTGCGAATTTACGCATTGTAGTTCGCATCTACGCTTCGTAGTTCGTCGGAGAAGTTTTAAAACTACGCTTACGAATTTATACGTAGCGAAGTACCGCTATGCGTAACTTACGCCCACTATGCATAGTTAACATGTGTATTGCGTAGTGAACTACGAATGCGCTACTTGCGTCTAATTTTCCGTGTGCAATTGTATGCTTACAAATTTACGCATTGGACAAGGGAATGTACGCATAGAAGAGTCCATTTAAAGAGGAAATAATGCGTAAAATTTTCTGCATGTGGGCATAAGCATCCGCATACACTATGCTTTGCACTACACGTAATTGTGTATTTTAACGCATAGTCTACGAAATACATACGAAGTGAATATTTAATTTTGAAGCCGTAGTTTGGCGAAGCGTAATTGCGTAAAACTGCGCGTAGTTCCAGCGTAGCAAAGTTGGCTGACTACGACCATCCCTGGACTTGAGGAGGTAAGTTTATCTTATCTCCTCTCTGTTTGTCGTTTAACTTTTTAACAATTTTTTTTTCCACAGGCAAATATTTACGATTTTGCACATCTGCATCTTAGGGTTCTTATCTGGCTATTCATTAGTTTAACTCAGCAGGTGAAAAAACATTCATAAAATTGTATAAGCTTCAGTAGCAGGTTGTGCAATGATGCTTCTGTCACTTTTTCCGTGGTTGCAGTGTCAGTGTGCAGGGTCATGACTGGAATTGACTGAGTGAGGAGCAATGAATGATATATAATTGGATAGAATAAAGAGATCTGAAGAAACAAGTGTATACTTTTATACAAGTGTATACTTTTCTAACTAGTCTTAGCCTTTTACCATGTATTTTTTTATTCCGATATCATTATTCATAGAGATTGGATTATGAGCCACTCAATGCAGCTAGCACACTAGAAAGCTTCCACTGTTGGTGCAAGGTGCATGCTTAATCACACAAAGCTATTGAGAGGCTAACCAGTAATCTTAGCAACATGCTAGGAGCTACCAAGGTTAAATGTCATCGTTTTAGAGGATCAACCAGCCATAAAAGTATAGTTTATGCATTTCTAGCCTGAAGGCTGTTTATCATGGCTAATATAATGTTGACATATAGAAGCAAAGAGTTAAACTAGTTTTTTCCAGAGGTGATGGCCAGTTAACCTACTAGTTCATGTGTGTATACATATAATACACATGTAGACACACAGTTCATTATACTGCCATAGAGGCTGTCTGGTCTTTATCTGTACCATTATCAGACAGCTGTGTGTTTTACAGCCAGGTGCTTAGGGATGCTCATTCTGATTCCGCGGAAATGCAATTTCCGAAATTCCGATCGGAAATTTCATTTCCGCATCGGAATGCGGAAATCGGTAATGCAAGTGCGGTAGGCGGATTTACGCCGGAAATTGCAGAAATTTCCGCCGGAAATCGCGGAAATTCCACCCGACTTTAACATTGATTTTCTCAAAAACTATAAGGTCTTTTTGAAAACTTTTTTTGCATCTTGTTTACAAGATTCAGTTTAATAAACCCTGAAAATTTGGTGTTTCTAGAACTTAAGGGGGCTTTGCTATTAACCGCTAAAGTCGGCGGATTTTCACTGTAATGTAAACTGCAGAAAATCTGCATCTGCCTATATTCTGCATTTTACATTACAGTAAAAATCCGGCGAATTTAGAGGTTAATAGCAAAGCCCCCGTAAGTCCTAGAAACACCAAATTTTTAGGGTTTACTAAACAGAAGCTTCTGAACAAGATGCAAAAGAAGTTTTCAAAAAGACCTTATAGTTTTTGAGAAAATCGATGTTAAAGTTGGGCGATTTCCGGCAGAAATTCTGCATTGGAATGCGGAAATTGGTAGCAGAAAGCGGAATCAGTAATTGGCAATGGCGGAATGCGGATTTACCGCGGAATCAGAAATTGGCATTCCGACCATCCCTACGTCTGACATCAATGGATGCGGAAGCGAATGCCGGCCTGACGGGATAACTCAAGCTAGCAAGCAGACAACGCGGTGGAGGAGCGGGACACCGATGCCACACGAGGGAGTGAAACCGCTGGGCTCACTAGCCCAATAGGAGGCGCTTTTATCATTTAAACCACGTAAGTTCGCTGGATGGCGCGGGCTGATTACTGATGGCTTTTAAGTGATACGCTATGAGCGATCTTTTATTGTCTTATTTTTTATGAGTATTAGATTAAAACTTTTTACTACATGGAAAGAGAGCTGCTGTTTGCCTTGTTTATTGTGATATCAAATGCTAGACCCACCTGCATCTGAGGTGGATTCAGTCTGGTGAGCAGTTATTATTGCAGGAGAGTCTGGTGTGCCTATACACTGTGTGGATCACGATTGCATCACTGAACACCTGGGGTGTTTTTGGTTTTATTGCATAATTTACAGTAATGCACTATGTGTAGTATGTTTGAATTTTTGCAGGTGTAAAGATCTTTAGAAGAGGAGCGCTGTCATCTATCTACTTAGGATACTACTAAACATAGAATGGTCATCAGCTAGTAGAAAAAAAAATGAGCGAGTCCATTAGAGAGCAGATGCAAGCAACAAATAGAGCTTACTATGCCACGTGAACATTTGTGTGACCAGTTGTGTAATATGGAGCAGAAACATAAACTCTACAAAAAAGTGATGAGTAAGCTTTATGAAAATTTGAAAGAAGGATACTAAGAAGAATTACTGGACCAAGGAAATAAGGTGGGGAGAGTACGATATAACCATAAGGTACAAGAAATATTAGAGGGACAAAATATTATCAGGCATATAAGAGCAGAGCGCATTACGTAGCTGGGACATGTGGAGAGAATGGAGGAAGCAAATATGCCTAACAAATTATAAAAGAAGGGCAGTACTCATCAAGAAGAAGAGAAAGGCCACCTGCAAGATGGATGGAGACCTAATAGCAGACCTAGCCAAGATGGAGATAAGAGAATTGCAAAAAAGAGTGAGGGAGAAAAGGATGGAGTGAGGGAGAGAAGGAAGGGAGAGAAGCCAAAGCCAACCCAGGGGTGAAGCGCCAGAAAAATAAGAAGAGAAGAAGAAAAAAAATTAACATTTCTTTACTATGAGGAAAAAGTTAATAGTTCTGGGACTCTCAATAAACATTGGTAGTACTAGTATGGTCTTCCTAAATTATTAGGCAAGCCTTAGAATGGAGAAAAAGACTATGGAGTATTCTTACTAAAATGCAAAAAGCAAGCAAACAAAAAAAAATCTTCAGTAGAGATGACTCTACTGAAAAAAAGACAAGCATCAGAGCTGAGACAGAAAGACTGTAGAAGACAGAAGAAAATATTTTGTGTGAATTTCTTTGCTGGCAAGTTGTTTCCCCCAAAAGAAAATGTTTAGCAACATTAGAGATACTATTGGTGAGCCATCCGGCTCCCAAATAGTGTTCTGCAATTTGGGCTTTTAAGGATCTAGTGGTACAACCCACATATTGAATTGAACAAATATCACAAATAACCATATAGATGACATTTCTGGTGTTACAATTAATAAAGTGTTTAATGGGGAAAACATGTCCATTGGAAAGGGAATGTACTGGACAATAATGGCAAGAAGCCACCCCACACTTGTGTGAACCTTTGACAGCAAGCCATGTAAGAAGTCGAGAGGCAGATTTAAATAAACTGGGCGACAATAGGCTACCCAAAGTGGGTGCCCGTCTACTCACAAACTAACTCCCTCCTGAAGAAATGGCTGCAAATCTCCATCCCCCTCTAGGATAGGTAAGTATTTTTTCACAATGTTGGTCACCTGATAAAACTCTACACTATAGGTAGTAACAAAAAATGGTTTATCCCCAGATTTCCTTTTAGGCCTGCCTTGTCTGACCAACTGATCCCTGAGGGTGGCATTAGCCTTGGATTTTGCCCTGTCAATAGTCCACCTAGGGTATCCCCTGGCCAGTGGCCAGCAGGCGCCTCTCCGCTATATCAAATTCCTGTTTTAAACTAACACTATCCAAGCAATTCCGCCGGGCCCTGATAAATTCACCAACTGGAATCGCCCAGACAGTGTGGGTGGGATGACAACTGTTGGCACGTAAGGTGGAATTTCCAGTACAAGATTTTCTGTATGTTCTGGTGCAAATAATCCCTGAGTCTTCGTCACCCCTCAAGGTCAAATCCAAATAATCAATACCATCCTGCTGCCACACATGGGTGAATTTGAGATTGCAACCATTATTATTATTAAGCTGAATCATAAAAGGGTCAACCTGAGTTGGATCACCCTTCCAGATGATCAATATATCATCAATAAATCTCCCGTACCACGCAACACTTGTTGACAGGCGCCCCCCCACTCCCAAAGATGTGGAACATCTCCCACCATCCCATATAATGATTAGAGACAGCCCGAACTGTTCGATTCGATTCACCCCCATAGTGCATCATTAGGGTCAACTTTGACCCTCTACATCACAGTCAGCAGGCACATTGCAGCCAATCAGGCTACACTCACTCCTGGAGCACCCCCCCCCCCCCTTATAAAAGGCAGGCAGCATCAGGCTTTTCACTCACTCATGTGCCTGCAGTAGAGAAGGGAGAGCTGCTGTGCAGAGACCTATAGGGAAAGCTTAGTTAGGCTCTTGTAGGCTTGTTAGCTTGCTCATGCTGATTCGTATTGCTAAAAAAGCACCCATCAACAGCTCTTTTGAGAGCTAATCTTGTTCTTGTGAATTATTATTTTTTTTGTGTGTGTGTGTGGCCCACTTGCATTATATACAGCCCTGTCAGTCAGTCGCAGCTGGCCTTTGGCCCCTTGGTGGTATAATTACTACTGTGCCAGGTGCACATTATAATACCTATCACTGCGTATACCTACCTGTTGTTCACTTCAGTGCACCCACCTACCTACGTGAGCGCAAGCAGTGTCACTGTGCCTGTCCATACCTGTCTATGTGTGACAGGTGCACATTGTAATACCCATCACTGCATATACCTACCTGTTGTGTTCAGTGCACCCAGCTACCTACGTGAGTGCACGCAGTGTGATATAGTACTCCGTGCAGGGGCGTTTCTAGCCATTTTGTCACTCCAGGCAAGAAAACCTGTGGGCACCCCCCCCCCCACCACCACATACTGTAGCGCCAGCCCTTAGTCCCCTCCCCTCTGTGCCCCCCACCACACACAAACAAACGCTATATCCTTAAAGGTATCCTGCATGACCAGAAGGCCCTGGCTGACTCAGACTGGTCCCAACTGAGCCAGTTACCAGGGATGATTGCGGACAAACAGAGGGCAACGGGATGACTGCCAGGGACGCATCCATGCTATGGGGCAGGAGGAAGCCCCGGGTAAGTAAAAAAATGTTGTAGTGTGTCGTCTCTTTCTGACTGAGGCTAAGATTCAGCAGCAGCAATGCTGCAGCATCACCGCAGACAGCATGATTGCTTGCTGCTGATATCATCATCAGTGGTGCTGCAGCAGCTGCGTCATTCAAACTTAGCCTCAAAACTTACAGTTTGTCCACCTACACCTAGTGACAGCTCAAACCAACTCACAACCTCTGACATTTGAAATGCAGCCACCACTACCTCCAACACTTGTAATGCAGCCACCACTACCTCCGACACTTGTAATGCAGCCACCACTACCTCCGACACTTGTAATGCAGCCACCACTACCTCCGACACTTGTAACGCAGCCAACGATCTTTCCGACACTTGAAATGCAACCCCCATTACCGCCGACACTTGAAATGCAAAAAACGCTACCGCCAACGCTTGAAATGCAGCAAACAGGAATGCAATAAGCATTACCCCACACACAATAAAATGCAGTAAACATTAAATACAGCAAATGGTACATCTTACTCCTGTGAAAAACACGTTACCCCACAAATATATTAAATGCAGCAAACCTCAGGACATAAATGCATTAAATGTTCCCCCTCCCATTGGGTGCTGGTGGGGTGGGATGGAACTGCTTAGTGGGATGGGAGGGTAACACTGGGTGAGGAGGAAGGTGATAGTGGGTTAGAGGAGGGTGACAGTGGAGGTGAAACTGTGTGGGGAGGAGAGTGACAGTGAGGAGGAGGATGGTGACAGTGTGGTGGAGAAGAAGGTGACAGTAGGGAGAAGGAGGGTGACAGTGGAGGTGAAACTGGATGGAGAGGAGGGTGACAGTGGGAAGGAAAAGTAGAGTGAAAGAGGAGGTGAAACTGGGTGGAGGGAAAGGTGACAGTGAAGAGAAGGAGGGTGACAGTGGGTGGGGAGAGGAGGGTGACAGTGCGGGGAGGAGGGTGACAGTGGGGGTGGGGGATAGGAGTTACAGTGCAGAGGAGAGGAGGGTGACAGTGGTGGGGGGAGAGGAGGGTGACAGTGCGGGGAGGAGGGGAGGGTGACAGTGCGGGGAGGAGAGGAGGGTGACAGTGGGGGTGGGGGGGGATAGAAGAGTGACAGTGCGGAGGAGAGGAGGGTGACAGTGGTGGGGGGGAGAGGAGGGTGACAGTGCGGGGAGGAGGGGAGGGTGACAGTGCGGGGAGGAGAGGAGGGTGACAGTGGGGGTGGGGGGATAGAAGAGTGACAGTGCGGAGGAGAGGAGGGTGACAGTGGTGGGGGGAGAGAAGAGTGTCAGTGCAGAGGAGAGTAGGGTGACAGTGGGGGGAGGAGAGGAGGGTCACTGTAGGGGGAGGGGAGGAGGATGACAGTGGGGGGAGGGGAGGAGGATGACAGTGGGGGGAGGGGCGGAGGGTGACAGTGGGGGGAGAGGAGGGTGATGTGGCTTACTAGCTAGCAGCTGGGGATCTCCTGCAGTGATTAGCTTCCAGGTCCTCACGCTGGGATCAGGGGCGGCCAGCCACGCAGTCCAACTTCAGGGCGAATCGGAGGGAGAAAGATGAGTGAATGCGGATGCCGCATTGGAAGAGGGAGGAGGCGGTGGAGGGAGATTGGATGCTGCATTGGAGGATGAAGGAGGAGGCGGGACCAGACGTCCAGAGTCACTTCCCCGACCCGACCCCGCCGGCAGCAACTTCCTTTGAAGTCCATGCCTCCTCCTCGCCGTCACTGGGCTTTGGCTGCGACCACCCTGCCCCCACCTCCCTATGCATCTGAGGGGGACACATCAAGCGGACACAGACTCCTGTCTGCAGCCGGCGTGGCACCCGAATGCCTGGTGCGTCACACGCTGGCTGCACGTACATGATTGACGGCGGGGGGCGGAGTTAGAGGCGGCGCCGCACGAAGTAAACAAAGTACTCGTGCGGCTGCTCGCTCTGTAAGAGAGGAGAGGGGGCGGTCCAGAAGGCAGCAGAGGCGTGGCCGCCACCGCGAGCATGACATTTAATGAAAAAAAAACACACTGCAGTAGTGGCCACGGTGAGCGGTCCCCCGCGTGGCGCCTTTTCCACTCCCGGCGCCTCAGGCGAAAATTTATTCTTGCCTAATGGGTGAGACGGCCCTGACTCCGTGCATACCTGTTAACTGCACCTGTGTGATGGCACATTGTATTAGTCAAGTCAGTGCATACCTTTCACTTCATCCCCCCCAATATGGACAAAACAAAAGGCAGAGGCAGGCCACCTGGCATGTCTGTTCGAGGTTGAGCTGTCGTAATTTCGTGTGGCCCTTGACCAAAGTACAGTGTTCAGAAGAAGGCACGTGCCATCAACCCCCAATATTGTCAGGACGTAGTTGACTATTTAACACAGAACACCTCATCTTTCTCAGCTTCCACACGGAAGTGTGACATATCTTCCTCCTCCTGCTCTGATTCTGGCACCCCACTTAACACTCAGCCATCACCACCAAAGTGCCATCACCCCAGGGCTCAGCGGTGTGGAAATTTTTTTTGTGTGTGTCTGCCTCAGATCAGAGCAAGGTCATCTGTACTCTCTGCCACCGAAAATTGAGCCGTGGAAAGACCAAGACCCACGGACAACTATCTTATGACTGCACATGATTACAAAGCACAAACTGCAATGGGATGACCACCTGAGGAAAAGCAGCACACAAAAGCAAAGCCACACACCGCAGTGGAAGATACCAGGCCACAATTTTTTCTCAAAAAAGGCGATACCTAAGATACCTAAACTGTACCATGATATTGAAAGGCAAGTGGTGACATCTCTTGCCCACAGCGTTGGGTCAAGGGTCCATCTGACCATGGATGCCGGGTCTGCAAAGCACGCTCAGGCCTGCCCAAAGACAAAGTCAATCCCCACACACAGCATCTCTCCCTGCACGCCGTGTGACTGCCTGCCCCAAGACTAAGTCACTCCCCACACAGCATCTCTGCCCGCAGGTGGGTTGACTGCCTTCTCCGCCACCACCAACAGGGTTCAGGATTCCAGGTGGATTCCTGAATTTTTAAGGCTAGCAGCGGCCGCTATAATAATTTTTCTGGTGCGTTTACATGCCTGCCTTATTTTTCTGGCTGCACTGCAGCTGCAACAACAAAACAAAAGGCATGTACATGTGCCAATTCCCCCTTTGTGATCATTACCTTGCTGCGGTGAAGGGGCTTGCGTATCACAATGAAGCAATGACTGCCAGCTATATGAGTGTCGGGGGGGGGGGGGGGCACACCAACGATAATAAGGTCGTTGCTTCATTGTGGACAGACCAAATTTGATCATCTGGACAGTCACTGTTTTGTCATTCAGTTACCTCAGCCCGACGACCATATGGGCTGTAAAGCCGCCATCACCTGCACTCTCATCACGGCCGTCACTACAAAAACAGCTGTGTGATGCGTTACACAGTGAGTTTGGTGTGTCAGTGTGGCGCAGTACTCTAATTACACTCCCAGATTGATGTCTACACATGCAAGATGTTTTAAAGCACTTTAGGCCTCCAATTTAGCATGCAATGTGGTTTCTGCCCTTAAAACGCTGCTTTGCGTCAAATCCAGATTTTTCCCCGGGACTTTTGGTGTCTATCCCACTCATCCATGCAAAAACTCAGATGTTAGACCCCTTGAAACATCTTTTCCATCACTTTTCTGGCAAGCATAAGTGTTTCTAGTTTTCAAGTTCGCCTCCCCATTGAAGTTTATTGCGGTTCGCGAAAGTTCACGCGAACCAAAAATCGGAGGTTCGGGCCATCTCTAATAATGATTTGCCAGGGATGGGGAGAACTTTCCTCCCATGGAGGAACACATAAAGTAATTGCGGGCCAGGAGATATTCCACAGCTGTACAGAGGAGAACATAGATGAATAAAACTCAAGAAAGAAAAAAAACTTTGATATTAGCTAATAAAATTGATTTTTGTCTATTGTCCTCCCCTTGCATCACAGTTTCTGATACCATTAAAGGAAACTGAAGTGAGAGGTATATGGAGCCTGCCAGATTTATTCCCTTTTAAACAATACCAGTTGCCTGGCCGACATGCTGATCCTCTTCCTCTAATCCTTTTAGCCATAGCCCCTCAACAAGCATGCAGCAGATCAGGTGTTTCTGACATTATTGTCAGATCTGACAAGATTAGCCACAGCTTGTTTCTGGTGTTATTCAAACACTCATGCAGCCAAATAGATCAGCAGGTCTGCCAGGCAACTGGTATTATTTAAAAGGAAATAAATATGGCAGCCTCCATATACCTCTCACTTCAGTTGTCCTTTAAGATTGACCAAGCTGAAGTGCTGCTGATCCCACCATCTCATCCCACTGGATTGTTCTCCCTGATGCTCCCTTAACACCCCCAACAGTAGGCTTCTACCATGCCTTCTATTCATGCAGGGGCTATTAAAATGTTCTGTAAAACTTAATGCTCGTTTCCACTAGAGCGAATCTGCATGCGTTTCCTGCATGCAGATTTGCTCAACCAATAAAAGTGGATGGCGCCATTTCCACTTGTCAGGAATTCTGTGCGGAAAAAATCTGCATAGCAGAGCCGTCAGAATTTGCACGCCGCACACCCGCACGCGAATCGTCGGTCATGTAACTAAATAGCAGAACCGCAAGCACTTGAGTCTTGCGGTCTTCCCAGCGTTTCCGCGTGAGATTTCGTTTAAAAACCCATGTCAATGGTTGCCGGCATTGACATGGTTATTATCGCGTTGTTAAAATCGTGAACGATTCCGCGTGAAAATCCGCATGAAAACATCAACAAATCCGCAACCTTATGCGGATTTGTTGACGCGTTTTCCGCGAGCAAATCGCGCCACACAAGTGGAAACGTACCCTTAGGTTCTGACTACACCATGGACAGTGCGTTACCATAGCGTGCTGCACTTTTTGCTGAAAAATAAATTGTTACTTAAAATGACTGGACATCTCTTTTAGAAATGTTCGCAAATTGTACAAAAATGCAATGTTACGTAGATATTTTACACAGTAAAAAAAGACAGCCGTTTTTCTTCATGAAAGCAAAGTAATAATCTCCTCAGCTTAGTTAAGAAACGGTGATCTAATAACAACAAAAATATTTTTGTTTTACCACCTAGCTATATAGTATTTGTCAAACATTACTCCCAGGTGTAAGCTTCAGAACATCTGCAAGCTAATTTCCTACATCATGCATATTTATTAATTAGCGCATATTAGAGTGAACTTTACTTTTAGCATACAGCAGATGCATTAATTTGTTGCCATGAAATCCATAGATAAATCTTTTCAGAGTCTGTCAGCTGCATCAATGAGGGAATAGAAAAGAAAGGAAAAAATAGATTACACAACAATTCAAGGCTATAACAATTAAAACATGCCGTACTGCATAATCTACAGAAAGCTGAGACTTCCTTAATGATTCTAATGAACAACATACTGTGGGACATTTATCTATCTTGTTGCACTTTGCTCCCTACAAACTGAAGCAATGTCTGACAGATTTACTATTGGCTGTCACCTTGATTCATATTTCTCCAAGCTTCACAGCTCCCTATGCCAAAATAAGAGGTGCTATTGATCATTTTTTTCTCTTTGCATCTGAATAATAAAAATTGCTATTTGTTATTTTTCACAGATGTTTACTAGAACACCACTGTTCATTGTTCATTGTCACAAAGTCCCTGAAACACCAGTGCAAGGATCACTTGCTTCATACGTAGCAGCTGAACGGTGCCCAGCACTAGTTTTTGATGTGACAGTGGTTAGGGATCAGCGGGAATGCCTCTGGCAGTCTTAAAAGAATGTCCTCAAACTTTGGCAGTGGCAGTTCCAGCTTCAATTTTTTAGGGGGGACAAAGGGGACATGGTGGTCGGCTGGTGGGGTCCATTTGGGTGATCAAAATTGATGTTTGTATGGCGAGCTTTAGATATTTTTTGGCTAACTCAGGGGATAAAATAAAGGCTAACTAGTACAGCAATGATAGAAACCAAATGTAAACATCACAATCAGCACTTAGGGGCTTTTGACCAGAGTAGATTGTCCAAATGATGGTGCTATTATGGAAGAAAAGTTACCTACAGATGTACTAGGCTAGTTGGCTGGCATGCTTTAATCCTTGCTTGTTAGCAAGCTGTTCCTGTGTGGACAGGTCACCTAACTGTATGTTACTGAGCAGGGGGGGCACTCAGGGGGCACAGGGGGCTTTAGTGATTCCCGGGGGTGGGTGTCAGTGCCCCAGTGTAGCACCATGAACTGCAGGAGTTTCTGCAAAATGTTCACCAAAACAGTATCGCAAATGAATCAATCGATGATACGATCAATAAATTTGTGATTGGAAGGAAGCAATCGATAAAACAATCATTATCGGATTGGAAGGAAACAAATGAGAGAGCAATTTGTTGTTGTTGAGTGACACCATCCAACACTATCCCATCTAATTGTTTGGAAGTTGATTACTACATTTTATCATTAACCTCTCTAGCAATCTGATTCTTCTGGACTTTAGGGTCTAAACGCAGTGCAATTTTTTCCACTTTTAGAGCCTTAACCTCCTTGGCTGTTCAATTTTTCCGCCAAGGAGGCTGCATTACACTTTTTTTGTAATATTTTTTTTTTTGTTTCATGTAGCTACCCGAGTGGTAGCTACATGAAACACCACTAGAGGGCGCATGTGTCCCTCTAGTCCGATCGCCGCCGGCAACAACAGCAAACAGGAGATTGCGTATAGAACGCGATCTCCTGTTTGGCTTCTCCTGTCGCCATGGCGACGATCGGAATGACGTCATGGACGTCAGCCGACGTCCTGACGTCAGGCGCACCCAATCCAGCCCTTTGCGCTGCCCGGGAGTGATTGGTCCGGGCTGCGCAGGGCTCTGGCGGGGCGGCCCTCTTCCGCCGCTGCATGCGGCCTATCGCCACGCGGCGGCGGCGATCAAGCTGTACGCGTGGCTAGCAAACTGCTAGCTGCGTGTACAGCACTTTACAGAATGTAAATCGCTCCACCAGGGGCTGAGATATCCTCCGAGGCGGCTTACCCCGTGTCCAGCACGGGGTTACCGCTAAGGAGGTTAAAATTACACACTAATTGCACACCAGAGGGCGCCCTCCCCAGTTTAGGCAACCCCTGCACAAAACTCACCTCCCAGGATCCAGATTAGCTCTGTATTTCTTCATCCTGAGCACTGGGGATGCTCTATCTCTATGGTAAGATCGCTGTCTGTTGTTATGTGAAAGACATCGATCTCACCCGTCGCTGTCTGTTGTTATGTAAAAGACATCGATCTCACCCGAGAGATTGAGAGCCTCGGAGGACATGGAGAGATAGATTTTAAATGAATCTCTGCGGCACACTCTGCAGTAGACCGCCCAGTGGTAACCCTGACCCAGGCTTGGGAATACTATTAGCAGCCTGTTTTATTCACCCCAAGCCTGTGTTGGTAATACTGCAAGGAAGGGGGGAGGGGGGGGTAAATAGACACCTTCAGCAAATACATACCTCAGCAGCATGCAATAACTCCTAGAAATGACAGTTGTTTATTTTGGTACTATGATATAGCTAGTAAAGGGGCACTGCAACCCTGCAGTAGTACAGTGCCTAACCAATTTGTACACACACTTCTACCTAGCTTACACAGCAGCACTGAAAGAATGCAATCTATAATAGTTCTTTAGAGCACACAATTCATCCTATAGGCCCATACACACGTCGGATTTCCGCGAACGACGACCCGTCGTTCGTGGAAATCCGACGTGTGTATGGGCCTTAAGAATCACAGTTATAAGTTGGTAAAAAAAATTAAAAAAAGACCTCACAACAGCTATTGCATTTCCCTGTCTCTGTCTCTCTACCTCTTTACACAGACAATACAAGATGAAGTTATAAACCCCTCCCTCCACCCACCTTTATAAATTATTCACTAAGCACCCATTCTGCTCTGCCTGCTAAAATGTTGGTGTTGTGCCACCCAACTGCGATGACATCTAGTAGGAAGTAATGTCTAATAGAATGTAATACATTAGTCAGAAAAGGGGACCCATTTTTAAGTTATCCTGGTTTCACCAACAGAAACACTTCCTATATCCACAATAGCTCACAAAAATAAGTACACCTCTCACAATTTTGTAATCTTTTATTATATCTTTTACTGGGACATCCTATATAATAAAATACAAGTGTCCCTGTGCCTGTCCCTGTGTCAGTGGTTTGCGCTACTGCGCATGTCAAGCACTGACAGTCGTTGGGACAGGACGCAGGGCGGGCCGGCCGGCCGAATGGGCGGACGTGTGTGTGCATGGGCGGCGGACGGGTGCGGCAAGTGCGCACACTGACTGGCGGTGGTGGCGGCCTGAAGAGACCTAGAGCACGTTTTTAAACGGGCTTAGGTCAACTAGTCACTGATAATATGACACTTTGATACAATGTAAAGTAGTCAGTGTACAGCTTGTATAACAGTGTGAATTTCCTGTCTCATCAAAATAACTCAACACACAGCAGTTGATGTCTAAACCACTGAAAACAAAAGTGAGTACAACCCTAAGCGAAGAATGTCAAAATTGCAAAGGAACTAAGGTTGTACCACAGCCAAGTCAAAAGACAAACACTTAAATAGCGCTTTTCTCCTGGCGGACTCAAAGTGCCAGAGCTGCAGCCACTAGGACGCGCTCTATAGGCAGTAGCTGTGTTAGGGAGACTTGCCTAAGGTCTCCTACTGAATAGGTGCTGGCTTACTGAACAGGCAGAGCCAAGATTCAAACTCTGGTCTCCCGTGCCAGAGGCAGAGCCATTAACCATTACATATTCCAGCCACTCATATATAGAATCGTACGTACTCATATATAGAATCATCTTTAGAAATGAGCGTGATAGAAGATACACATGGCCAGTGTCGCGCAGTGGCAAGGCAACTAGTGAGTTGGCCGGATAATGGAGGGGGACAGCGGGGGAATGGCTGAGCGCAGAATCATGGCAAGGGAGCAGGAGGACTTGGGGGGCTGGAAGAAGCCCCAGGTAAGTAAATGGGCATTTATTTTTTTTACTTAACCACCTGGGCGGTATGGACGAGCTCAGCTCGTCCATCACCGCCGGAGGCTGCCGCTCAGGCCCTGCTGGGCCGATTTGCGCCAAATAAAGAGCAGCACACGCAGCCGGCACTTTGCCAGCCGCGTGTGCTGCCCGATCGCCGCCGCTCTGCGGCGATTCGCCGCGAGCAGCGGCGAAAGAGGGTCCCCCCAGCCGCCTGAGCCCTGCGCAGCCGGAACAAAAAGTTCCGGCCAGCGCTAAGGGCTGGATCGGAGGCGTCTGACGTCAGGACGTCGGCTGACGTCCATGACGTCACTCCGCTCGTCGCTATGGCGACGGTGTAAGCAAAACAAGGAAGGCCGCTCATTGCGGCCTTCCTTGTTTATTCTGGGCGCCGGAGGCGATCGGAAGAACGCCTCCGGAGCGCCCTCTAGTGGGCTTTCATGCAGCCAACTTTCAGTTGGCTGCATGAAATAGTTTTTTTTTTATTTAAAAAAAACCCTCCCGCAGCCTCCCTGGCGATCTTATCAGAACGCCAGGGTGGTTAAGGATCACTTTAATTCAACAGTGTTAATGCAATTGTAAAACATCCAGCTAATATGAAAATATGAGTGGATGTACTGGGCAGTATGGTGGTGTAGTGGTTAGCGCTCTCGCCTTGCAGCACTGGTCCCCCGGTTTCCAGCTGCGGCACTATCTGCACAGACTTTGCATGTTCTCCCCGTGTCTGCGTGGGTTTCCTCCGGGCATTCCATTTTCCTCTCACATCCCAAAAGCATACAGGATCTTCTAAAAAAATGTGCATATTGTGATAAAGTTCATTATTTTCTGTAATGTACTGATAAGCATTAGACTTTCATATATTTTAGATTCAAATGCACACAACTGAAGTAGTTCAAGCCTTTTATTGTTTTAATATTGATGATTTTGGCATACAGCTCATGAAAACCCAAATGTCCTATCTCAAAAAATTAGCATATTTCATCCGACCAATAAAAGAAAAGTGTTTTTAAAACAAAAAAAGTCAACCTTCAAATAATTATGTTCAGTTATGCACTCAATGGTTGGTCGTGAATAATTTTGCAAAAATGACTGCTTCAATGCGGCGTGGCAGGGAGGCAATCAGCCTGTGACACTGCTCAGGTGTTATGGAGGCCCAGGATACTTCGATAGCGGCCTTAAGCTCATCCAGAGTGTTGGCTCTTGCGTCTCTCAACTTTCTCTTCACAATATCCCACAGATTCTCTATGAGGTTCAGGTCAGGAGAGTTGGCAGGCCAATTGAGCACAGTAATACCATGGTCAGTAAACCATTTACCAGTGGTTTTGGCACTGTGAGCAGGTGCCAGGTCGTGCTGAAAAATAAAATCTTTATCTCCATAAAGCTTACTTGTGCTAAGGGTGACGTTGACTTTGATGGGGCTAAATAACTGAGGTTTGTAGCATTGTCAATAAATACTCTCATAATGAGAATAGCTCTTTATCTCCTGAAAAATGGTCTGTGAGTAATTGAAATCCGAAGATGGCCTTTTCAATTTACTTTATTAGTCATAAGAATATACTTTGAGTAACCTAAAGTCTGTTTCCTGCATTTCTTATAATATGGAATTTTTTTTCTTATTATTATATTATGATCCACCAAGGGGCATCTATTGGTACATGAGGGTACACTCATTCTTGGGACATTCTGTTTCAAAATGTATAAGGAAAAAAACACTTTTTCTACCTAAAATTACTAGTGTTCAAGTAGGGGGGCTTTGTTGTGTCTAGGAGAGTCCAATCATTATCCACAAACAATATTCAGAATAGGAAATTGTTATTGCCATGTGACTAATATATAAATCCATAACTGTATGGCATAGAAATTAGTAGGAATTTTTCAGGATGGGGAGCTAAGCAGCGTACATATAGGTACACAGCCAGTGAATTGGGTGCAGGGGGAAGCTGTCACTGCTCCCCCTGCTGCCACTCAAATTCCCGGCAACAATAAATACTATTCCCCTAAATCATCGCAACTCTGAGGGAGAAGTAATTTGGCGTCCGGCCAGAACCCTGAAATACTCTTATGCGCCCTGTGCACTATAGCATTATTTCTATAGTGGCGCCCCGCTTCAAAGCTCGGCGCTGATCCCCGAGTGCCGAAACCACCTGCTTTGAGCTAAACAATACAGCTAAAAGATCCTACAGCATTAACATATGAAAAGTATTGATAGCTGTGTTACAAGAAGTCCACTAAAACCATAAAAAACCCAAATCTAGGTGCTCTATAGCCGCATCTACACACGTAGATGCGGCCGCGATGCTCCTTATCAATCGAGCCGCTGATGCGGCTCGATTGATAAGATCCAACAGGACGGATCTTGCTTCCGCCGATTCCCTGCTCGCTCCCCGCGAGGGGACAATGGCAGGGAATCGAGCGGAAGATAAGCGGCGCCAGCGGGGACGAGCGGGGAATCGTATGCGGCGCACGCACGGCAAGTGGGGACGCGGCGGGCACGCGCGGGTACGCGGAAGAGGCGATCCGGCAGCTAACCAAGCCGCTGGATCGCAGCCTCATCTACGCGTGTAGATGAGGCTTAAGAAAACAAGTACCCTTTTTTCCTGGAGATATATTTTCATTAACATTAACATGTTTCACATGTTACTTATTGTTATGAACATTTGTCTCCCAAATCAAAAAGCTGGGCACTCATTTAATGAACATACTAAACAAAAATAATGAATTAAGAGGTAGGGAATTGGAACCTGTGTCTCAGGCCTGAAGTAAACTCTTCCTTGTGGGAATGTATCCTAACCAAATGTATCCTAAATCTGCTCCAGATGCATTGACAAGAGACTAATTGATAACTTGAGAATACTACATACTGAAGACAGAGATTTTTCTCACATTTTTCTCCAGCCTATAATGTTTTTTAGATTATATCATTGTACCAGAAAAACTTCAGGAGCTCAGTTACCCATCAGATCTTGCTTGATCTCTCACCAATCATGTGCTCCCTCTCCCTTGGGTATCCAAATATAAAGTATTATACTTGAAGTCTGAGTAGTAATCTGCTAAAAGATCAGCTGTGTGAGGCTGAGATTCGGTAAACCATATATAACTGTATTACATATCTATCAAGAGATGATGCTTCCATCCGCAGGCAATGAAAATCACTTAAATGTGCCTTGAGCAACGTTCACCCTTTATGGCACTCAAAAAGGAAAGAATTTTAAAAATGAATCAGCTGAGAGTAAAGATTGGGTCATGGAAAAGGACCATAAGTTAACTACAGCTGAGGTAAATGTAACAGTGTTATCAAATACACACTAGAAATAATACAAAATAATAAAAACAATAATAAAATAATAATAATAATAACAAAATAATCGTGGACATTTGGTATTGGGTTTATATCCCATATCTACTAAAAGTATAAGGCAGCATTTACTAATCCCATGATACTGTATATGGTGATAACGTTAAGCCATGAAAAAAAATCCTGATTGCAGATGAATTAATGAATGGAAATTCATAATTAAATTTTTTAAAAACTGACTTTATAAGGGATCTTAATCTACAGCCAAGCCCCACATGAAACAGGAGACATTACTCATCTACCCAAATACTGATGTGCCCAGGATTTTTGCAAGCAAAGTTGAGGCTGGGAAGACCAGGGAAGTCCTAGAAAGCCGAGACAGAAGCAGAGCCAAGAAATGGAAAAAAGATTCATAAACAGGAAATCAGATTGCAGATTGTCCAAGGAATAAACCTTGTCTTTACATTACCAGACTCAAAGCTAGGCATCATACAAAGAAGATTAGATAGCAGATAATCTAACACTGGTCACTATCATAGGCACTAAAGAACTGATCAAGAGAGGCTATATGGGAAATGCAATCAGATCCAATTGGGATCTGTAAGGATTCTCTGGTGGTACATAGGTAGCACAGGGTGCTGTAATGTGAAGCTACCACTAGATAGTGACAGTGTGGGTTGAGTGAGTGAAGGTGGCCATACATCTATAGACGTGTTGGCTAATTGACCATCCGATTCGACAGTTATTATCGGATGGGATGAAAATCGGTGCCACCAAGAGAATGCCCGATGGATGATGCAACCATTTTCGGGCTGGAATTGGTCACATGTATCAATAGGACATGCTGCAAGATGCTGATCATGTTGTCATGAACGGGTGTGTGGCAGTAATGGCGAGCAATATCGGAATGAGCGACACATGCAACAACCCCCCCCCCCCCCACACTGTCCCCCACTAATGTCAAATGTTCCCCCCGATGCACAGTGCAGTATACTTTACCTGTCCGTGTCCACTACTGGCTCTGTCCAAATTCCACATACATGCATCCCGCATGGTTGGCAGATTAACATGGGTGCATGTGTGTTGTCACACATGTGTCTACGTATACGCTAGCAACCACATGGGGCATGTGTATATGGATTTCGGATGGAGCCCAGAACCAGCAGTGGACATGGACAGGTAAAGTATACTGCACTTGGCAGAGTCAGGTCGGTAAGGCAGCAGATGTAGCATTTCAATGCCGATACCTGATTGATTTCAGCATGAAATTGATCAGGAATCAGTCTGCGATGTATGGGCAGCCAACAGATCTCTCTCTAATCAGATTCGATCAGAGAGAGAGATTTGTCTCTTGGTCGAATCGGCCCATCATCGCTAGATGTATGGCTACTTTTAGATTATCGAAAACAATCTCTCGATGAATTGATCCATTCTCACTTGCCAAACCTTTGAACCAGAAAGGCCAAGTGATTTGCTTTCTCATCGAATGATTGCAAGAAAAGTATAGGAGGGTATATGGCACCAACATTTTGGCAGAAGCATGGAATGGGTATCTGCTGACAAAACTATTTGCTTCCAGTATGCACAGCAGCAACGAGGAGCTAACCAGCGGAGATCCCACCACAAGCAGGTATAAAGTGGGGTGGAGAGAGGGGTTTATCACACCATCTTGCGATTGTTGTGTGTTAGGAGCTAGAGATAGAGATGGAGAGAACTGTATGTTTCAGAGAGAGATAGCTGGTAGTTAGCTGTATTTTACCAACTAAGAACTTTGACTTGTAAGATTGTGTGCAGATCTGTGATGAGTAGGATTCATAGTGTGCTGAAGTAGTGAAAGGTGGAAGTGTGTGTACTTACACTACTTACAGAGTCAAATGTGAACCTTAATATGGAGACATTAAACAAAGAAACATTTATTCAGATAATACCGTTACAGACAAAGTGTACAGGGAGTCCCCAGCTTATGAATGTCCATCATACAAATGACCCGCTGATATGAACGAGCCGTCGATCCTGTCACATGATGTCTGGGACTCCTCTTTTGCCTCCGTCCACCCCTGTCCTGTGCGCCATGAACCCGAGTATAGTGCTACGCAATCTACTCACCTCCCTGCCTAAGTCCATCGTCCTCTCTGCTCACAGTTCACTCTAGTGTTCAGCATCATCTACGGCATGACGCATGTAAATACGCACCATGCAGGAAGAAAAGTCAGGCACTAGAATGAACTGTGAGAAGAGAGGAATGTCACCTGGCAATGGACTCCAGCAGGGAGGTGAGTAGCTCACATTGCACAATACTCTGGAAGTGCAGAATGGGAGACGCAGGAGGGAGGAGAAAGGGACACAGAGGCAAATGGGGACATGGAGAACACACAGGGAGACATGAAGGTGGCACAAGGGAGCGTGAAGGAGGCACAGGGGGGATGAAGGATGCACAGGGGGACACAAAGGAGGCACAGGGGACATGAAGAAGGTACAGGGGGCCTAAAGGAAGCAGAGGGAGACACAAAGGAGGCACAGGGGGGGCATGATGAAGGCAACACAGGGGGGCATGAAGGTAGCACAGGGGGCATGGAGGATGCACGGGGGGCTTGAAGGAGACACGGGGCATGAAGGAAGCACAAAGGGGAATCAAGGAAGCACAGGGGGCATGTAAGATGCACGGGAAGCATGAAAGATGCACAGGGGGCTCGAAGGAGGAACAGGGGGAAATGAAGGATGCACAGAAGGGCATAAAGGACGCACAGGGGGCATGAAGGAACAAGAGGACTCAAGGAAGCACAAGTACAGATAGAAGGAGGGACACAGTGGAGGTAAAGGAGGGCACAAATATTGCACAGGGGACGGAGGTGGAACAGCATTCTGACTGAAGAATGGATTCAGCTTAAGAATAAACCCACAGTCCCTATCTAGTTCAATAACCAGGGACTATGCAGGAGAACAGAGGCGCCAAAAGGATAAAAGGAAGCTAAATTAGCTTAAAAACCAAATTCTTGGTAAATAGAGGAGGTAGTAGTGGACTTACCTCCTCCAAGTAGACACACAACGACTGTAGTAAAGATAGTCAATATATTTTATTTATGAACTCCAAATATGCAACGCGTTTCGCAGGTTTGATCGCGCTTCATCAGGCAATAACAACGGAGCAATAGCCTATGTGGTCAGTAGAAGAGCCAGGCACCTCTGTGACACAGAGGTGCCTGGCTCTGCTACTGACCACATATGCTATTGCTCCACAGAGGTGCCTGGCTCCTCTACTGACCACATATGCTATTGCTCCACAGAGGTGCCTGGGTTAAACGTCCTTTTTTCTCATGTACAGAGAGCGACTTCTTATTCCTGAGTGGGGTCAGGAAAATCTCCCCACCTGCCTTTACAGTGGTTGCCTAATGGTAACCCTGGTTTGTGAGTATTAATATTTACTCTATCTAGTAACCATTTACCAGTACATATTACACTATTGGGGCTCTTGGTGTCCCTAGTTTTTAATAACCAGGGACTACCTGTACATGGTTTATTGCAAGCTTTTGAAACGTTAAGTAACTTTTCAGACATGATTCAGAACTGGATCAGAACTGTACAAAAGAAATGTAATATATAGAGGGCTGGCGATCACTTCCGCATCCAATGACGTCAGACGATGTGGAATTGATCGCCGGCCGGTCTAGAGATGAGGAAACTGAGCGGATATGCCAGGTCTACCACATTAGAGTGATACTGCTGGACTGCTAGCCTGATAGGCCTGAAAATTCTATATCTCACATGAGTGCGCTGTATAGCGCAGGGCAAATGCAAGCCTACCTGATGGTTTTACACTATGATTGTTTTTACTGTATTTGTATATACGGATACTGGATTAAATTGAAGCTTCTTTGGCAATTGGATTACTGGAGTTTGATTTACTGACATTAAACGCTAGACCCACCTGGATGTGAGGTGGCCACCATCTAGTGAGCTGATATTTTAAAGGGGACATGTGTGGATATATACACGGAGTGAAGCACGTTTTAATTATTATTATTATTATTATTATTATTATTATTATTATTATTATTATTATTATTATTAATTCACTTGTGGTGTGGGTTTACAAACTCAATCCAGCAGTAACACACTATGGTAAGTTTTATTTAAATCCTACAGATGGTGAAATAGTGGTGATGAAGAGGAGCGCTGTCATTGCATTATTATTTAAAAGCTGACATGAGTACTTATCAATAGCGAAGACTCTGAGCATATGCAGGGATCCTACTTCAAAGTGGGCAGGCGCAGTTTGCCTATATTGAGTAGTTTTAACTTTGACCTTTATGTAGTAGTGTACCCTTCTCATTTTTCATTTAGTGGAAGATCATTGTTGCAAATTGACTGGGACTGAGAGAGGGGAGAGGGAATGGGAAATAGGGGGGTGGGAAGAAATAGGGGGGGGGGAAGAAATAGGTTTATTGAAAATGGCATCATTTCATTTTGTGTGTTCCTTTATTGTATCTGAACTCTTGTCTTATGCACATCTAGTTCTCTGTGAGGACTAAAGTAAGTTGGAACTAGGGTTGTCACGATATACCGGTATCGCGATATATCGCGGTTTCAATGTGCACGGTTATCATACCATGCACATTTTCAAAATACCGTTTTTTCCGCTACTGGATTCGCGTTACCTAACCAGCGAGTCGGCTCTCAGTCTCCCTGCGCAGGCGACGGATATGAGGCGCGTCCCGCTGGAATGCAAAGACGGCCCCCATCAGCGGCGCACTACGCAGCGGCAGAGCACTCCTCCTGAGCCCTGGCGTCATCAATGACGCTTGTTCCCGCCCAGCGTCTCTGCAAAAAGTACTGCGTAGGCGTTGTACGACCCAGGAGGGAGCCAGCAGCACCGGGCCGCAGCCAGCAACAAGCCAAGTAAGGCAAACATAGGAGCCAGTGTCGCCCTCAAAAAATAAGGGCATCGCCAGATTCGCCACCCATTACCCAGTGGCCAGTGCCCTGCGGCTGCCCACTCCAACTCAAACACCTGGCCTCATGGCCCGGCCGAGACTCGCTCCAGCCACGCAGCTTCAAAGTGGGGAAATTGCATGGTGCACAACTGCACATAGGACTTAGTGTATATTGAATACCTGTCTGGTACCCAGCCCAGGGCCAGGCATAAAGTGTCAATTAGCCCTGTACTTACTGTTGTTGCCAATTTTGAATTGACCTTCACTTATAGTATTGTTGATGTTTTCCATGGATTAGGGCATGCTCAGGAAATTTCCATGCAATTTCATGTCAGATAGATTGGTTGAATTGGATAATTTCCGACAGGTCTGATCTGATTTCCAATTGTTTTTCTGATTGATTTGCATAGATTATCTAAGTGATGAGAAAATCGATCAGGAAAACGATCGGAGATCCGATCAGATCTGTCGGAAATTATCTAGTATAGGTCGAGTGGTCGACCCATCTGTCTGATGGGAAATTGCATAGTGCACACATTTGCACAAGTGTTGTGTACCGGTCCGGTACCATAGGCAGTCATGATGTGATCATGATGTGACACAGGGGAGAGATCAGATTACAACTTGTGATTAGCGTTTAATCATTAGACACTTCAGGGGAAATTAAACAGGCTAAACTCTCTAAATGCATACAGGGTGGTGGTACATTTATCTATGTATTTTTTCAGTCCTATGCAAGAGTTCAGGTCCACTTTAAGAATGACAGCCTGTCACAGGCTCACAGCCAGTCACAGGCAGCCAGCAAAATAGCAAATTGCTCTGCTGTGAATTTTGGATTGACCTTTACTTTTTGTATTGTTAGTTTCAAGTTTCAAGCATGACAGGAGGTCAGACACTAACCCTTAAGGGTTTAATAAAGAAGAGTTTGTTCAAATTTGACTGTTTCTCATTTTTAGAAGGGGTATTTATTATGAGAATAATTGTGTAATACCGTATACCGTGATACCGTCATACCGCGGTATTTTTTTGACGGTTATCATACCGTCAATTTTCATACCATTGCAACCCTAGTTGGAACCCTGACGATCCTTTTGAAATGCGTTGGCGTGATTGGAGGAAACTGTGTGTGACGTCACGTAAACAGTGTTTCCGGTGTTCGAGGTTGATTCCTCGCAGAGACACTTATTACAATCTAAGGACTCTCCTGTCTCAAGCTAGCGGCCGCAGCTTTACGGTATTGAGTAATCCACCGGAACTTAATTTTTATCCTCCCCCTGTTGCACTTTCATCCACCCATCTGGAAGGATTAACAACGTGCAACAAGACGTTATATATATGCGCTACGGTAGCGTGAGTATTCGGAACATCACTACTCAAAACCAGTACTACTGCTGTTTAACATATTTAACAACATTGCTGACTAATAGGATTTGCTATACTGTAAGTACGCATGGACGCTATATGAACTCGGCTATATGATATAGCCAGAAGCTATTTACGTATTATATGAGTTGCTTATATTTCAATGAAAGAAACATTTTTGGAACTTTTACATAGTTACATAGTTATTTTGGTTGAAAAAAGACATACGTCCATCGAGTTCAACCAGTACAAAGTACAACTCCAGCCTGCTCCCTCACATATCCCTGTTGATCCAGAGGAAGGCGAAAAAACCCTTACAAGGCATGGTCCAATTAGCCCCAAAAGGGAAAAATTCCTTCCCGACTCCAGATGGCAATCAGATAAAATCCCTGGATCAACATCATTAGGCATAACCTAGTAATTGTAGCCATTGATGTCTTTCAACGCAAGGAAAGCATCTAAGCCCCCTTTAAATGCAGGTATAGAGTTTGCCATAACGACTTCCTGTGGCAATGCATTTCACATCTTAATCACTCTTACTGTAAAGAACTCTTTCCTAAATAAATGGCTAAAACGTTTTTCCTCCATGCGCAGATCATGTCCTCTAGTCCTTTGAGAAGGCCTAGGGACAAAAAGCTTATCCGCCAAGCTATTATATTGCCCTCTGATGTATTTATACATGTTAATTAGATCTCCTCTAAGGCGTCTTTTCTCTAGACTAAATAAACCCAGTTTATATAACCTTTCTTGGTAAGCGAGACCTTCCATACCACGTATCAATTTTGTTGCTCGTCTCTGCACCTGCTCTAAAACTGCAATATCTTTTTTGAATGTGGTGCCCAGAACTGAATTCCATATTCCAGATGTGGCCTTACTAGAGAGTTAAACAGGGGCAATATTATGCTAGCATCTCGAGTTTTTATTTCCCTTTTAATGCATCCCAAAATTTTGTTAGCTTTAGCTGCAGCGGCTTAGCATTGAGTACGATTATTTAACTTGTTGTCGATTTTATATTGGAGAATTTTTTTAATTTTTGATATATATTCACAAAAGGTCCAAGAACGCTTATAATTGATCAAATTATCTTTTAGGTCACGTGTACATGGCTGTTTGGTTGTTCAGACTGGCTTTTTATACACAGCCCTGATTGATTGGGATATCAATATATATGGTATTTGAACAATTTTTATGTGCATGTATTATGTATTGTATATTTTAATAGATTGATTTTTAATTAAAACTATTAATTTCAAGCTATATACAGCCTGGGCGCAGGAGTCCCCCTTTTTACCTAAGTTGGAACCATAGTTGCATACAGTGGGATGCAAACGTTTGGGCAACCTTGTTAATTGTCATGATTTTCCTGAATAAATCATTGGTTGTTACGATAAAAAATGGCAGTTAAATATTTCATATAGGAGACACACACAGCGATATTTGAGAAGTGAAATGAAGTTTATTGGATTTACAGAAAGTGTGCAATAATTGTTTAAACAAAATTAGCCTGGCGCATAAATTTGGGCACCACAAAAAAAATAAATTAAATCAATATTTAGTAGATTCTCCTTTTGCAGAAATTACAGTCTCTAAACACTTCCTGTAGGTTCCAATGAGAGTCTGGATTCTGGTTGAAGGTATTTTGGACAATTCCTCTTTACAAAACATCTCTAGTTCATTCAGGTTTGCTGGCTTCCAAGCATCGACAGCTCTCTTTAGCTCACACCACAAATTTTCAATTATATTCAGGTCTGGGGGCTGAGATGGCCATTCCAGAATGTTATACTTGTTCCTCTGCATGAATGCCTTAGTGGGTTTTGAGCAGTGTTTAGGGTCCTTGTCTTTTTGAAAGATCCAGCCCTGGCGCAGCTCAGCTTTGTCACTGATACCTGGACCATTGGTCTCCAGAATTTGCTGATACTGAGTAGATTCCATGCGTCCCTTTAACTTTGACAGGATTCCCAGTCCCTGCACTGGCCACACAGCCCTACAGCATGATGGAACCACCACATTTTATTGTAGGTAGCAGTTGTTTTTCTTTGAATGCTGTGTTCTTTTTCCTCCATGCATAACACCCCTTGTTATGCCCAAATAACTCAATATTAGTTTTATCAGTACACAGCACCTCATTCCAAAATGATGCTGGCTTGTCCAAATGTGCTTTAGCATACCTCAAGTGGCTGTGTTTGTGCTGAGGGTGGAGAAAAGGCTTCCTCTGCATCACTCTCGCATAAAGCGTCTCCTTGTGTAAAGTGTGCTGAATGGTTGAACAATGCACAGTGACTCCATCTGCAGCAAGATGATGTTGTAGGTCTTTGGTGCTGGTCTGTGGGTTGACTGACTGTTCTCACCATTCGGCCTCAATATGTTTCTAACTATGGAAACAGACAGCTGAAATCTCTGAGACAGCTTTCTGTATCCTTCCCCTAAACCATGATGGTGAATAATTTTTATCTTCAGGTCATTTGAGACTTTTTTTGAGACCCCCATGTTGCTACTCTTAAGAGAAAATTAAAAGAGGAGGTAAACTTACAAGTGACCCCCTTAAATACTCTTTCTCATAATTGGATTCACCTGTGTATGTAGGTTAGGGGTCACTGAGCTTACCAAGCCAATTTGAGTTCCAATAATTAGTTCTGAAGGTTTTGGAAACAATAAAATGACAGGAACCTACAGGAAGCGTTTAGGGGCTGTTATTTTTTTTTTGTGGTGCGCAATTTTATGCACCTGCCTAATTTTGTTTAAACAATTATTGTGCACTTTCTGTAAATCCAATAAACTTCATTTCACTTCTCAAATATCACTGTGTGTGTCTCCTATATGGTATATTTAACAGACTTTTTTATTGTAACAACCAACAATTTATACAGGGAAATCATGACGATTAACAAGGTTGCCCAAACTTTCACATCCCACTGTATTTGTGTTTTGAAAATGAAACCTTGAAATAAAATATTTTCAAAAAAAAAGTACTACCAAAATTATTTTAAGTATTTCCTTGCTTGCTGATGGTGAATTGCATGTTTTGTTTTTTTGTTTATTTTTTTCACGCTGGCCCATATACAATTTTTACACCTTGGCCATTATGCAATTAACTTTGTCTCCTGACTTTTCTCCTATGTGATATTTTTCCAGCTTGTCAATAAAATGTCTTTTAAACCACCAGCAAGCTAGAAAATACCCAAAATAATTACCATAGTACTTTTTTTACATATTTTAGGGGCATTTTCAATTGCAAAGTGATTAAAAATGACTTTAAAGAGAAGATAAAAAAAATTATCTCATAGGAGAAAACTCAGAAGAAAAAGTTAATATCACATGGGCTATTGTCATAAAACACCTTTTAAACCACCAGCAAGAAAGAAAAACTAAAAATAATTTTGATAGGACCTTTTTCCCAGGATTTTTTTTTCTGTAAAAACCTCAATATGGAGGTTAAAGAGTACATTTATTGGACACCAATACAAACAATGAATTTCTTGGGATTCACCCGCTTTTTCAGGTTAATAACACAGTGTTTATGAATAAGCAAATATAGAAGTGCTCACTAAAACATGCTAAAACATAAACTCTCCTGTTTTTAAATAACAAGCACAACATAAATTAGCATAATTAATAAGGGAAACACAGACTTAGAACACCTAAGGACATTTTGTGGTGTCTGGCTGTAAATATTCAAACGATATGTACAGTAAAAATCAATATAAAAAGTTAATATTATCCTGAAAAATTCCTCATAAAAAGACCATAATAAAATAAACAAGTACCGTATATGTGCCTGTATCTCCTGATGAGTCTCTCATGCTGTTTGTGGATGAACTTGAAGATATTTCAGTGTGTCTGGACTAGTGTTGGGCGAACACCTAGATGTTCGGGGTCGCGAACGTTCGCCGAACATCGCCGCGATGTTCGGGTGTTCGACCCGAACTCCGAACATAATGGAAGTCAATGGGGACCCGAACTTTCGTGCTTTGTTAAGCTTCCTTACATGCTACATACCCCAAATTTGCAGGGTATGTGCACCTTGGGAGTGGGTACAAGAGGAAAAAAAATTAGCAAAAAGAGCTTATAGTTTTTGAGAAAATCGATTTTAAAGTTTCAAAGGGAAAACTGTCTTTTAAATGCGGGAAATGTCTGTTTTCTTTGCACAGGTAACATGCTTTTTGTCGGCATGCAGTCATAAATGTAATACATATAAGAGGTTCCAGGAAAAGGGACCGGTAACGCTAACCCAGCAGCAGCACACGTGATGGAACAGGAGGGTGGCGCAGGAGGAGAAGGCCACGCTTTGAGACACAACAACCCAGGCCTTGCATGAGGACAAGAAGCGTGCGGATAGCAATTTGCGTTTTGTCGCCATGCAGTCATAAATTTAATACAGATGAGAGGTTCAATAAACAGGGACCGGAAACGCTAACCCATCACAGATGTTCATTGTTCATGTTACTTGGTTGGGGTCCGGGAGTGTTGCGTAGTCGTTTCCAATCCAGGATTGATTCATTTTAATTTGAGTCAGACGGTCTGCATTTTCTGTGGAGAGGCGGATACGCCGATCTGTGACGATGCCTCCGGCAGCACTAAAACAGCGTTCCGACATAACGCTGGCTGCCTGGCAAGCCAGCACCTCTATTGCGTACATTGCCAGTTTGTGCCAGGTGTCTAGCTTCGATACCCAATAGTTGAAGGGTGCAGATGGATTGTTCAACACAGCTATGCCATCTGACATGTAGTCCTTGACCATCTTCTCCAGGCGATCGGTGTTGGAGGTGGATCTGCACGCTTGCTGTTCTGTGTGCTGCTGCATGGGCGTCAGAAAATGTTCCCACTCCAAGGACACTGCCGATACCATTCCCTTTTGGGCACTAGCTGCGGCTTGTGTTGTTTGCTGCCCTCCTGGTCGTCCTGGGTTTGCGGAAGTCAGTCTGTCGGCGTACAACTGGCTAGAGGAGGGGGAGGATGTCAATCTCCTCTTTAAAGTCTCCACAAGGGCCTGCTGGTATTCTTCCATTTTGACCTGTCGGACTCTTTCTTCAAGCAGTTTTGGAACATTGTGTTTGTACCGTGGATCCAGAAGGGTATAAACCCAGTAATTGGTGTTGTCCAGAATGCGCACAATGCCCATAGGCTTTCATTGGGCCTACTATTTACCGTTCCAAAATCTCACACCATTTCAAAGGGCAATGGCTCAGCAGTGGCAAAACTCACCAGTCATGATCCCCCTAAGGGTCCCTACAATGCTAGAAAATTTGGTACTGCTGAGCCATTGCCCTTTGAAAAGATGTGAGATTTTGGAAAGTGAAATAGGGAGGCAATGAAAGTCTATGGGGGATTTTACCAATTTTGGACCCCTGTAACTCTGGTTTGCAGAGATGTAGGGACCCCATCTTTGGAATCCAAGTCTAACAATATGTCTTCTACCTGCATGAGACATTTCCTGAAATTCAGACGTTGCTAACGGCCATAGCTGAGATTTATGTACGTCACCATCACTACCATTGAAATAGCCCAAATAAACAGGTTTTTGTGACCCTAGGCTATGACCTCTTTGGCCTAGGGGCCCGAAACTCACCAGTCATGTTCTCCCTAAGGGTCCCTACAATGCTAGAAAATTTGGTACTGCTGAGCCATTGCCCTTTGAAAAGATGTGAGATTTTGGAAAGTGAAATAGGGAGGCAATGAAAGTCTATGGGGGATTTTACCAATTTTGGACCCCTGTAACTCTGGTTTGCAGAGATGTAGGGACCCCATCTTTGGAATCCAAGTCTAACAATATGTCTTCTACCTGCATGAGACATTTCGTGAAATTCAGACGTTGCTAACGGCCATAGCTGAGATTTATGTACGTCACCATCACTACCATTGAAATAGCCCAAATAAACAGGTTTTTGTGACCCTAGGCTATGACCTCTTTGGCCTAGGGGCCCGAAACTCACCAGTCATGTTCCCCCTAAGGGTCCCTACAATGCTAGAAAATTTGCCACTGCTGATCAATTGCCCTTTAAAAAGATGTGAGATTTTGGAACTGTAAATAGGAGGCCCAATGAAAGCCTATGGGAGATTTTACCAATTTTGGACCCCTGTAACTCTGGTTTGCAGAGATGTAGGGACCCCATCTTTGGAATCCAAGTCTAACAATATGTCTTCTACCTGCATGAGACATTTCGTGAAATTCAGATGTTGCTAACGGCCATGGCTGAGATTTATGTACGTCACCATCACTACCATTGAAATAGCCCAAATAAACAGGTTTTTGTGACCCTAGGCTATGACCTCTTCGGCCTAGGACTGCATTGAACGCGACCCACGCATTGTGCGCATTCTGGACAACACCAATTACTGGGTTTATACCCTTCTGGATCCACGGTACAAACACAATGTTCCAAAACTGCTTGAAGAAAGAGTCCGATAGGTCAAAATGGAAGAATACCAGCAGGCCCTTGTGGAGACTTTAAAGAGGAGATTGACATCCTCCCCCTCCTCTAGCCAGTTGTTCGCCGACAGACTGACTTCCGCAAACCCAGGACGACCAGGAGGGCAGCAACCAACACAAGCCGCAGCTAGTGCCCAAAAGGGAATGGTATCGGCAGTGTCCTTGGAGTGGGAAAATTTTCTGACACCCATGCAGCAGCACACAGAACAGCAAGCGTGCAGATCCACCTCCAACACCGATCGCCTGGAGAAGATGGTCAAGGACTACATGTCAGATGGCATAGCTGTGTTGAACAATCCATCTGCACCCTTCAACTATTAGGTATCGAAGCTAGACACCTGGCACAAACTGGCAATGTACGCAATAGAGGTGCTGGCTTGCCCGGCAGCCAGCGTTATGTCGGAACGCTGTTTCAGTGCTGCCGGAGGCATTGTCACAGATCGGCGTATCCGCCTCTCCACAGAAAATGCAGACCGTCTGACTCAAATTAAAATGAATCAATCCTGGATTGGAAACGACTACGCAACACTCCCGGACCGCAACCAAGTAACATGAACAATGAACATCTGTGATGGGTTAGCGTTTCCGGCCCCTGTTTATTGAACCTCTCATCTGTATTACATTTATGACTGCATGGCGACAAAACGCAAATTGCTATCCGCACGCTTCTTGTCCTCATGCAAAGCCTGGGTTGTTGTGTCTCAAAGCGTGGCCTTCTCCTCCTGCGCCACCCTCCTCCTGTTCCATCACGTGTGCTGCTGCTGGGTTAGCGTTACCGGTCCCTTTTCCTGGAACCTCTTATATGTATTACATTTATGACTGCATGCCGACAAAAAGCATGTTACCTGTGCAAAGAAAACAGACATTTCCCGCATTTAAAAGACAGTTTTCCCTTTGAAACTTTAAAATCGATTTTCTCAAAAACTATAAGCTCTTTTTGCTAAATTTTTTTTCCTCTTGTACCCACTCTCAAGGTGCATATACCCTGTAAATTTGGGGTATGTAGCATATAAGGAGGCTTTACAAAGCACGAAAGTTCGGGCCCCCATTGACTTCCATTATGTTCGGAGTTCGGCTCGAACACCCGAACATCGCGGCCATGTTCGGCCCGAACCCGAACATCTAGATGTTCGCCCAACACTACACGTGACCCGTTCGGCCAATCACAGCGCTAGCCGAACGTTCGGGTAATGTTCGGCCATGCGCTCTTAGTTCGGTCATATGGCCGAACAGTTTGGCCGAACACCATCAGGTGTTCGGCCGAACTCGAACATCACCCGAACAGGGTGATGTTCTGCAGAACCCGAACAGTGGCGAACACTGTTCGCCCAACACTAGTCTGGACCAACAGGGTGCTGTCAAGGCAGCAGATGGATCTGGAGCTGTGGCTCCATATAAAGAGGTTTGCATAAGTGTAAATGAGAAAGATGATGACCTTGATGTCACCTGAGAACCACCAGTGCTTAGAAGGGATGGAAACAGTTCCCAAACAGACATGGAGGAAATGTAGCAGCAGACTACTCTAGTGTTTTTGCTGTTTGTATTTACACGTTTGGGTGGCATTGCTGATGCATTCCATCCAGGTCAAGCTGCCAGCCAGCAAAAAAGTTATATAGATAGAGTCTATAGATGAGCTGAGGCCACACACTGCTATTTCTCTCGCTGATGCAGGCTCTGTCTCAGGTCCACCACCTCTCTCTCCTGCTTCTGCTGCCTCTCAGTACTCCATTGATGTTATTTGTATGTATATTTTAGGGTGAAATTGCTGATGATGTAGTCCTCCCAGGTCATGACCTTGATGTCACCTGAGAACCACCAGTGCTTAGAAGGGATGGCAACAGTTCCCAAACAGACATGGAGGAAATGTAGCAGCAGACTACTCTAGTGTTTTTGCTATTTGTATTTACACTTTTGGGTGGCATTGCTGATGCATTCCATACAGGTCAAGCTGCCAGCCAGCAAAGCAGTTATATAGATAGAGTCTATAGATGAGCTGAGGCCACACACTGCTATTTCTCTCGCTGATGCAGGCTCTGTCTCAGGTCCACCACCTCTCTCTCCTGCTTCTGCTGCCTCTCAGTACTCCATTGATGTTATTTGTATGTATATTTTAGGGTGAAATTGCTAATGATGTAGTCCTCCCAGGTCATACTGCAAGTCGTGATGGTTGAACACCACCATTTCGTGTTTACAAGCGTGTTTGGAAACTTTACTGAGAACATTCATTGACTGATCGTTCGCAACAAGCCTCGTTGACTTTAATGGCAGGCGAACGACTGAAAATTTCATGGCATCTCTGCAGCTACAATTTCAAAGTGTACCAAAACCCAGGCAGTGGCATGGCAGAGGTGAATCAAGGGTAAAATATACTGCAAACATGACGTCTTTTACGCAGAAGCCTTTTTTTTTTCTTCATGTGAAAAAGCCAAAAATCCCATTTAGTTTCTAGATCTTTCAAATAAAGGTCTTAAAGGATACCCGAAGTGACATGTGACATGATGAAATAGACATGGGTATGTACAGTGCCTATCACACAAACAACTATGCTGTGTTCCTTTTTTCTTTCTCTGTCTGAAAGAGATAAATATCAGGTATGTAAGTGGCTGACTCAGTCCTGACTCAGACAGGAAGTGACTACAGTGTGACCCTCACTGATAAGAAACTATAAACTCCAACTATAAAACACTTTCCTAGCAGAAAATGGCTTCTGAGAGCAAGAAAGAGATAAAAAGGGGAATTTCTTATCAGTGAGGGTCACACTGTAGTCACTTCCTGTCTGAGTCAGGACTGAGTCAGCCACTTACATACCTGATATTTATCTCTTTCAGACAGAGAAAGAAAAAAGGAACACAGCATAGTTATTTGTGTGCTAGGCACTGTACATACACGTCTATCTTATCATGTCACATGTCACCTCGGGTATCCTTTAAGTATGGCTGCCGCGACTACCTGCCTAAAAAAATTTAATTTGCAGCTACTTTTGCAGAGACCAGAAATGCGTGCCATTACAAATGTATCTATTATATTTGAAAGTTTTTGTGAGCTAAAATTTTAACATTTGAAATATTTCAACTGAACATGCCACGTTCTCACCATCCTCACTGCCTGACGTAAAAGAACACCAGTCCTCAGTTTTTAAAAATTGTATGTCATCAAAATTTGTGATTTCAAATGGTGTCCATTAAAACATTGTAATTTGATCCACTGTAGACCTTAAAAACGTGTAGTGCAAGAAACTCCACCCTAAAGCCACACCATTTATCCTGCCTGACAGAAGAGAAAGCCAGTCCTCAGACAGGTCTGAAATATGTGGTTTTTCCATTGTATTTTTTACATTTTTAAACATTTTATGTCATCAAAATGTTTCCACACTACACGTTAGTTTTAGGCACTGTAGCATGAGCCAGGATAAGGTGGCGGGCTGGCGGCCGCAGAGTAAACATTATTTACTGTAGAAGAGGCCTGAAATATCAGACATTGTATATTAAAGTTTTGATCTTTTTTTTTATTTTAATTTTTATAATTTAAAAAAATGTTGAATACATTAAAAAAAGTTCACTTGTGAGTCAGGCATCTGGTTGTCTCTACTCTAATTGTTGCATCTGTCCTGCTTAGACAGGCAGCTTCCCGCTTGATCATGGGAGATTACAGGAACTTTTTTCTTGTATTCAATTATGTCCATGATACTGTATTTCAATGTTTTTAAATGTTATTTAATTAATTACATGTAATTAATTTCTGGCAAGCGCCAGGCACACAATGTGGCACACTCCAACCTTATTAGGAACAAATTAACTATTGAGTGCTGAAAGTGGGGTGCAGGATAGCTGTCCGAGTGGCCAAGGCGGGCATGAGGCATGGTGTAACAGGCCAATTTTTAAAAAATTTAATTTAATTGTTGATATTTAAAAATATATATCTGGCAGGCACCAGGGTAATAATGGGTAAAAATCCAATCAAATTAGGACTGTTTTACATGTTAGTGCCCTGTAACCATCTGGTATCCATTTTTATAAATGTCAAGTAATTGACACGGTTGTGTGCTAGGCAACTTTACTAGTCTGTCATGTCCCTCCAACAGCAATGAATGTCCAATAACGAATGAGAGTCTCCCATGCTAACTAATTATGTGACCGTTGAGCCACACGATATTGAGCAAAAACAGGTCTGGGGTTCCTTTGCCCTTAGAGGTCTGGGACTGCATGCACGCTACACTGAACAGACCAGCATGTGTGTATTCTTGGCCACCAGGTTCGGTTATCCCGCTGAACCCCATTCGTGATAGGGATCAGACATTCCAATTATTTCCCATAAATGAAAAATTTCCAGTTAGTCCTATCCCCACTGTGACAGTGGGGATAGGACTAACTGGGGATTCTTCATTCACCATGTTTACCCAGTGTGCAGTGAAGGTTATCTACCTTTCTTGCCCGTGTTTTGAAGACCAGGTGTCTGTGGTCAGATGGACCTTAACCCCAACACTGTGTGCCAGATGTTGGTTGACCTGCCAACCTGGTGTAACCGCACCGAACGCACGCTGATCCATACTCTCAGACTCCATGCTGTCATGCAGACAGCTGACAGCAAACATTGGCTTGGTTGACTCATCATAATATGTAAGTCACTCGCTTACTGTGAATTTCTCCATGTTTCCTACTTTGAAGATAATTATTTGAATGCTGTTTTGAACTATATCTCATTTTTTAATACCTTAATCGATTTCAGCCAATTACGTGATAGAATTTAGCCAGGAAAGTACATTACTCCTGAAGAAGTGAAATTGATATGGTCCAATGTTTCACGAAACGAGCCGAGAAAATTAATGATTTACCTCGGTTGTATATAATAAAGTGTTAATGTATGAATATACTTGTCCCAAAAGGGTTATATACAATGGTGGACACAATATAAGGGACAATTTCCAATTCCATGTTACCTTTACTGGGAACAAGGCATAATGTTTTTAAATTGACTAATTATGATATTGCTGTAATGGCTATGCGGATATTGTGTATTTTTCCACTTCGCATTCCGGGTTTTTTTCCCCTTTACGTAAGATTCCTGACAATTTTGTCATTTCAGCTCTCACTATTGATACATCAATAACTTTTTGATTAGTTATGTCATCAAAGTCATACACATGTAGTTTTTTTTCAGGACAATCTAGGCTTTCTTTGGGTAATATTTGTTTTCAAGAATTATTTAAATTTATGGGCATTTGATATGGAGAAAATAGGCCGAAGTGCAGAAAATACACATTGTTTTCATATTTCACCCTTCACAAATTCTACATGATAAGTGCCACAGTTATAAACCATATAAAAATAGGTTACTTGTCTTTTCCCGGTTTAATTGATACCCTACATGCCATATTTCATCACCAGTTGGGAACTTTGTGTATCATTATCGCCAGCTTGCGCGTCTGTAGCAATTGGATCTGATCGCTATGGCGCACAGTTTAGGGACCCCAGTGCTGTACAGATACATTGCTAGGCAACACCACAGCAATGCATATGTATAGTGTTTGGTCCCGGAGCTGTTGCCCTATCGATCAAGTGCGATCGCTATGGGCAGTAGCCATTACAGGTGTCCGCTAATATTAGGGCTAAGTATAGGTGACACAAGGGGTTTATTAGTTAGGTAGGAGTTCATATTTTATTTGGGGAGGGAAGAGAAACACTTTATTATTTAATGGGGACACTGTCACTTTAATACTTTTTAAAAAACTTTTTTTTTCTTGGTTTCATGAATGAGTGCTGCTATTAGCAGCACTCATTCACAGTTAAATGCACGAGCACGTACACGCGCAGGACTGACGGGGGCGCGCATGTGCACGCGTGGGTGTGCGCACATGCATGCACGGGAGCGCTCGGCGGCTTTTTCACTGCAGGGGCGGGAATTTCACATCCTGGGATCTACAGGGGGGCCAATTAGGACGTGAAATTCACATCCTGGAATCTTAAGTGGTTAATTTTATGTGGGAATTTTAAAATATTGTAATAAACTGATGTTTTAATTGGTTACTGAATGATTTGAATCAATATTTACCTACTAAGGTTGTAGACAAGGTTTTTTGCTTATAGTTATCCTCTTTAAGGTCCCTGATTGCCCATAAAAGAAGATTAACATCTTAAAAAGGGACATATAAGGGGATTGGTTTATATGTTTATATATTGAAATATAGTAGCAGTAGGGTATTGTACCGTGTTATCCATCAGTAAAAGCAAGAAGTTTTAAATCAGGATGATACCATTTATTGGCTAACTAAAAAGAATAAGAATAAGCGAGCTTTCGGCCTTGCAGCCTTCGTCGGGCTTAAATCCTGTTTGTTTGCAGGCTGATGGTACAGACAGCTTTATACATGCAACATCAAAAGCGAAAACAGATTTTTTTCAAGCATAAATACATGTCATTAAGATGCCTTAAGTGAAACAGAACATCTAAATGGGGTGGAAGATTGTTAGCGGAGATAAGAATCCTTGTTTACACCATGTTACCAGACCTGGGAGTTGCACTGTCAC
Organism: Hyperolius riggenbachi; assembly: GCF_040937935.1. Classification (NCBI taxonomy): domain Eukaryota; kingdom Metazoa; phylum Chordata; class Amphibia; order Anura; family Hyperoliidae; genus Hyperolius; species Hyperolius riggenbachi. Next base: position 165,705,399 of record NC_090656.1, on the reverse strand, counting down.
AGAGGTATTGTAAATTCTGAGTTCACAAGTTTAGCTATATAGGCTAAGAAAGAGTTTAAATATCATCAGCCTCATACCAATATAAAAAGTTGTTGTCCTTATTGAAGCCCTTGTCCACTGCTTTGAACCAATTTATAAATGTTGTTTCTGCTATTAACCGATCATTTGACATTTTGAAGCCACCCTTCAGGGCAGTGACATGAAGATCATACAAGCTGTGTCTGTTGGAACAAAAGTGTGTAGCAACTGGGAGTTCAGATTTGGTATCGTTAATAGGGTATCTGTGTCCATTCATATGTTTGCGAAGAGTTTGTCCAGTTTCTCCCACGTACATAACATCGGGGCATTTAGCACACATGATCAGATATACCAGATTGGTGGAACCACAGGAAAATGTGCCTTGTACTCTGTACTCCTGTTGTGAACCTAGTATCGTTAACCTGTCAGTGGAGTAAATGTGTCTGCAGGTCCCACACCTTTTTTGTCGGCAGGGTGATGTTCCGTTTTGTTGAGGCCTATTCAAAGAACTCCTGACAATCATCTGTTTTAGATTGTGTGGTTGCCGATATGACAAGAGAGGAGGTTTAGGGAATATCTTTCTCAGTCTGTGATCCTTGTGTAAAATGGGATGAAGTTCCTTAGCAATTCTCCTTAGGATTTCCAGGTGTGGGTTGTAGATGACAACCAGAGTGACACGATCCTCTTTCTGGTTTTGCTTATATTTCAGGAGTTCAGTCCTGGGGATGATGTTGGCTTTCCTGATTTGGGCCTCAGCCATAGAAGAACTGTAACCTTGTTTAATGAAAGTGTTCTGAAGGCGATCCAGGTGCTTGTCTCTGTCCATCCTGTCAGAACAAATCCGGTTCTTCCTTATAGCTTGGCTGTAAATTATAGAGTTCTTAAGGTGCTTGGGATGAAAACTGTCATATCTTAGGTATGTGGGACGGTCTGTAGGTTTGTGATACACAGAGGTTTGTAGGTTGTTACCCCTGATGTATATGGTGGTGTCCAGAAAGTTAATCTCTGTGTGAGAGTAGGTAAGTTTCAATTTGATTGTAGGATGGAAGGCATTGAAGTTCCTGTGGAACTGGAGAAGATCATCCTCACTTGCGGACCAGATGATTAAAATATCATCAATGAAGCGGAAGTAGGCCATGGGTTTTATGCGACATGCACTGAGGTATTCCTCTTCGATTTTGGTAATGAAGAGATTTGCATTTGTGGTGCAAATCGTGAACCCATTGCCACGCCCATCTGCTGTAAATAGAGGTCCTGTCCAAAAGTGAAATAATTATAAGTGAGAATGAATTTGATCAGTCCAGTAATAGGCTTTACAGGTATGCCCTGATCCTGAAGATATTTACGACAGGCCACAATACCATCATCATGGGGGATGTTCGTGTACAGGGACTCCACGTCCACCGTGGCCAGTATGGTTCCCTCAGATACTGGGCCGATGGCTGTCAGTTTGTTCAGGAGGTGGGTGGTATCCTGTATGTAGCTAGGTCTTTTACAGACAAGAGGTTTCAAGATGTTTTCCAGCCACCCTGAGATGTTCTCTGTAAGAGTCCCGCTCCCTGAGATTATGGGCCTGCCTGGGTTTCCCTCTTTGTGGATCTTGGGAAGCATGTAAAAGCAGGCTGTTCTAGGCTCTTCGGGGATAAGGGTCCTTACATGTTGTCTGATGTTTGCAGGCAATCTGTTAACCATCCTATTGAGTGCCATCCTGTATCCTTTTGTGGGGTCCCCCTGTAATTTGGCATAGTGAGTGGTGTTGGATAACTGTCTTTGTGCCTCCTGGATGTAGTCACTGGTCAGTGGCATAGCTAAGGAGCTGTGGGCCCCGATGCAAGTTTTACAATGGGGCCCCACAAGCACTCAATACATAACAATTGATACGGCGCAGCACCAAAACCTGCCAATGGCAACTACAGTGTCAGAGGTGCAAGAAGGGGATGGGGGACAGTTTGTTAATGATTACCACTATTCAAAGTATCTATAGAAGTGATTATTACCAGCACAGGACCAATAGAGAGCTAATACTGTAGTTGAATGAGGGCCCTTCGGGGGCCCCTCTGGCCCAAGGGCCCCAATGTGGTTGCTACCTCTGCACCCCCTATTGCTACGCCCCTGTCACTGGTGTTCATTATGACTATGGCACCACCTTTATCCACTGGTTTAATAATAATGTCCTTATTCTCCTTAAAGGATCTGATGGCCTGTCGCCCCTGTGGTGTTACGTTCTGGGCCAGTGTCTTTCTTTTATTCAGGATCCTGTCGGAGATTCTGCGTCTGAATTTGTTGATGTATTGGTCCAGGGCTGGGTTTTTTTCCTTCTTTGGGGGTCCATCTTTTTTTCTTCTTTTTAAAGAAATACTGTATATTCTGGCGTATAAGACTACTTTTTAACCCAGGAAAAATGTCTCAAAAGTCGGGTGTCGTCTTATACGCCGGGTGTCGTCTTATAGGGCAAGTGCTGAAACTTCTGAGATGGACTGGAGAATCCGCGGTTGTCGCATACGGTGGGGGGAACTCAAAAACGTCTGTGGCCGCATCCACCACCATATGTGGCGACCGTATGAAAGCAGCAAGGGTGGTGCTGTACAAGTATGGTAGAATAAAATCCACTCACCAGGATTCCTGGAAAGAAGTGACTTAACGCAGTCCCGATGACGAGGTGAGTGGGCACCTCACTGGGAAGTGTAAGTGAAGGGTGGAGCAAGCTGCAGGCATCCGGGGCACCCGGGGTATGGAAAAAAAGAGAGCGGTGCTGTGCTCAGAAAAAAACACCTCTTTCAACTGCCTGGCCTGTCTTTGTATCGTATTACCGTACCTCCTTCTCTGCCTCTCAGATCTCACTACTGAGGACTACAGTAAAGTGGCGCAGATCTGAGAGGCAGAGAAGGAGGTAATAGTATAGAAGGGCTGGCCAGACAGGTGAAAGTCGCATGTTTCGCCGGTAAGGTACATTGCTTGCCGCGATTGGTTGGTTGCTGTATACTGGGTACTACATACAGTACAGCACCAGTATCTTACCTGTTTTTACAGTATAGCACCAGTATATACAGTACAGTATACAATTGTCCAAGAGTCAAGAGGGGTAGTCTTATAGGACGAGCATATCCAAAAATGTATATGTTAACTGGAAAAGTTGGGGGTCGTCTTATACACCCAGTCGTCTTTTACGTCGGAATATTTGGTATGTCAAATTCGCAGACCATTTGGTCAATTAAATTTGGGGTATTTTGTTTCAAACCTGGTGTAACACAACGTAGCACATTCCAATATTGCTTGGAACAATTGACTTACTGAGTGTTGAAGCTGGAGTGAAGTGGGGGGGGGGGGGCACCCGGTGGTGATTAGCTTGGATTGGCCATCCTGTCCCACCTGTTTCAGGGTGAAGGGTAAAAATGGCCCTATGGGAAAGTATAGGGCGGGTGAAAATGGCCCATACTATTCCTGTCTAATGTGAGCTGGCAAACGGTAACTGTTCTGCTGTTACTACTTGCAACCTAGCTATTAGAGATGTCGCGAACCTCCGATTTTCGGTTCGCGAACCGGATTCGCGAACTTCCGCGGAAGGTTCGGTTCGCGGAAAAGTTTGCGAACCGCAATAGACTTCAATGGGGAGGCGAACTTTGAAAAATAGAAAAAATTATGCTGACCACAAAAGTGATGGAAAAGATGTTTCAAGGGGTCTAACACCTGGAGGGGGGCATGGCGGAGTGGGATACATGCCAAAAGTCCCTGGGAAAAATCTGGATGTGACGCAAAGCAGCGTTTTAAGGTCAGAAATCACATTGAATGCTAAATTGCAGGCCTAACGTGCTTTCAAACATCTTGCATGTGTATACATCAATCAGGGAGTGTAATTAGAGTACTGCTTCACACTGACACACCAAACTCACTGTGTAACGCACCGCAAACAGCTGTTTGTGTAGTGACGGCCATGCTGGACTACTGCGCAACATGGCGAGATTGCTCTTCCTCACTCAGTGATGTCAGGTAATGTGTGACTTCCTTCTCAACTTTCCATGGCATTGCTAAAAAGATCATGTTTTGTTTTTAAATTACATTTTCTACTTGCTGTGTACTTGTTCAGTACCGAGAATCCTGTGGAGGCGGGCAAGTCTGCCATTGTGACCCCGGCTAATGGCCGGGGAATGAGGGGTTTGAATCCGGTGTGGAGCTTGAGCAACGGCTACCACTAGACATCCAAGGAGGGCAGCGGGCAGGCATGCACGCCCGCCCGCCCCGAGGTAGTGACCAAAAATAACAATACAGGAGGGGGACTTTCGAGGCCCTGCTGTGTATTTGAAATGAATGTACATTAAATCCTTTAACGAGAACCAGTTATGGCGGGCAAAGATGACACCACATTCCTTTCACGAGAATCATATGGAGGTGGGCAAGTCTGCCATTTGTGACCCCGGGTAATGGCCGGGGAATGAGGGATGGAATCCGGTGTGGAGCCTGAGAAATGGCTACCACTACACATCCAAGGAGGGCAGCAGGCAGGCATGCACGCCCGCCCGCCCCGAGGTAGTGACCAAAAATAACAATACAGGAGGCGGACTTTCGAAGGCCCTGCTGTGTATTTGAAATGAATTAACTTTAAATCCTTTAACGGGAATCCGTTATGGAGGGCAAGTCTGCCATTGTCACCGCGGGGAACGAAGGTTGGATTCCGGCCCGAAGTGGGAGCCTGCTGAGACCTATGCTGTAGCTGCCCTGACCGTGCTTTGCAGACCAGGCATCTGTGGTCATATGGACCCTTGAGCCAGCGGAAGACAAACCAAGTCGAAAGCATTTGCCAAGAATGTTTTACGGAGGGCAAGTTTTTTTGCCCTTTTTTTTAAATTTTTTGAAAATGATAGATGGTTGTATTTTTAAATTGTTTGAAAGTTTAGATGGTTGTATTTTTAAATTGTTTGAAAGTTTAGATAATTGTATTTTTAAATTGTTTAAAAGTGTATCCATTCTTCCTCCCCCCAGCCACGAACAATACCATGGGAACGTGGAGCAGCAGAAGCCCCCTGTGACGGCTGCCGCGGTTGTTCTCCGCGGCTTGTCTTTTGAGGGGTGCTGCTTTTCCTCAGGTGTTCTTGCCAATCATAGCTGTTTGGGCCTTCTCTCCAGGTGCCTTCGTAAAGCAATTGTCCCTACGTGACAGTTGGCCTTTCCACGGCTCAATTTTTGCTGGCAGAGACAACAGATGGCTTTGCTCCGATCTGAGACACACACGTTAAAAAATTTCCAAACCGCTGAGCCCCCCTGGAGTGATGGCGCTACGGTGACATCAGCAGCTGAGGTTGAAGGGCATGTTGGCTGTCTGGCCATAGCGGGCGATACATGCCGCCGGACACTGCCCCCAGCTGTTTCTGAGGACGAGCTCCCTCTTGTATTGCGTTCCGGAGTTGGAGCCTGATCAACGTCTACCACCACACATCCAGGCAAGGAGGGAGGCAGGCAGGCAGGCATGCATGCCCGCCCCGAGGTAGTGACCAAAAATAACAATACAGGACTCAGGAGGACCTTTTGCGGCCCTAATTGAAATGAATTAACTTTAAATCCTTTAACGGGAATCCGTTATGGAGGGCAAGTCTGCCATTGTCACCGCGGGGAACGAAGGTTGGATTCCGGCCCGAAGAGGGAGCCTGCTGAGACCTATGCTGTAGCTGCCCTGACCGTGCTTTGCAGACCAGGCATCTGTGGTCAGATGGACCCTTGAGCCAGCGGAAGACAAACCAAGTCGAAAGCATTTGCCAAGAATGTTTTACGGAGGGCAAGTTTTTTTGCCCTTTTTTTTAAATTTTTTGAAAATGATAGATGGTTGTATTTTTAAATTGTTTGAAAGTTTAGATGGTTGTATTTTTAAATTGTTTGAAAGTTTAGATAATTGTATTTTTAAATTGTTTAAAAGTGTATCCATTCTTCCTCCCCCCAGCCACGAACAATACCATGGGAACGTGGAGCAGCAGAAGCCCCCTGTGACGGCTGCCGCGGTTGTTCTCCGCGGCTTGTCTTTTGAGGGGTGCTGCTTTTCCTCAGGTGTTCTTGCCAATCATAGCTGTTTGGGCCTTCTCTCCAGGTGCCTTCGTAAATCAATTGTCCCTACGTGACAGTTGGCCTTTCCACGGCTCAATTTTTGCTGGCAGAGACAACAGATGGCTTTGCTCCGATCTGAGACACACACGTTAAAAAATTTCCAAACCGCTGAGCCCCCCTGGAGTGATGGCGCTACGGTGACATCAGCAGCTGAGGTTGAAGGGCATGTTGGCTGTCTGGCCATAGCGGGCGATACATGCCGCCGGACACTGCCCCCAGCTGTTTCTGAGGACGAGCTCCCTCTTGTATTGCGTTCCGGAGTTGGAGCCTGATCAACGTCTACCACCACACATCCAGGCAAGGAGGGAGGCAGGCAGGCAGGCATGCATGCCCGCCCCGAGGTAGTGACCAAAAATAACAATACAGGACTCAGGAGGACCTTTTGCGGCCCTAATTGAAATGAATTAACTTTAAATCCTTTAACGGGAATCCGTTATGGAGGGCAAGTCTGCCATTGTCACCACGGGGAATGAAGGTTGGATTCCGGCCCGAAGTGGGAGCCTGCTGAGACCCATGCTGTAGCTGCCCTGACCGTGCTTTGCAGACCAGGCATCTGTGGTCAGATGGACCCTTGAGCCAGCGGAAGACAAACCAAGTCGAAAGCATTTGCCAAAAATGTTTTACGGAGGGCAAGTTTTTTTGCCCATTTTTTAAATTTTTTGAAAATGATAGATGGTTGTATTTTTAAATTGTTTGAAAGTTTAGATGGTTGTATTTTTAAATTGTTTGAAAGTGTATCCATTCAAGTGCAAGTTATGCACTGACTGCCAGGTATAATGTGCAGTCACAGATGCAGTGAAAGGTATGCAGTGACTGCAAACAGCCATTTGTGTAGTGACGGCCATGCTGGACTGGTGCGCACCATGACGAGAGTGCAGGTAATGGTGGCTTTTCAGCCCATATGCTCGCCCGGCTGATGTAGCTGAATGACAGAACAGTGACTGTCCAGCTGATCAAATTTGGTCTGACCACAATGAAGCAACGACCTTATTATCTTTTGTGTGCCACCCCCACCCGAGACACTCAAATAGCCGGTGGTCATTGCTTCATTGTGATGCGCAAGCCCCTTCACCGCGGCAAGGTAATGATCACGAAGGGGGATGGGCACATGTTCACGCACCAGAAAAATTAGTGCAGCGGCCTTAAAAATTCAGGAATCCGCCTAGAGTCCTGGACCATGTTGGTAGTGGCAGAGAAGGCAGTCAAGCAGCCTGCAGGCAGAGATGCTGTGTGTGGGGACTGACTTAGTCTTCGGTCGTGCAGTAGCCCTCCGTGATCCATTCCTCATTCATTTTGATA